>NC_051320.1:98993179-99293179 GCF_015220235.1 Choloepus didactylus | reverse complement strand
CCATTTTTTATTGAAATATATTCACATACCATACAATCACCCGAAGTGTAAAACAGCTGTTCACAGTATCATCATGCAGTTGTGCATTAATCACCACAATCAATTTTTGAATATTTTCATTACTCCAAAAAATAAAAATAAGAATAAAAATAAAAGTAAAAAGAACACTCAAAACACCCCATACCCCTCCTCCCCCACATTAGTCATTTACTTTTTGTCCCCATTTTTCTACTCATCAGTCCATACACTGGGTAAAGGGAGTGGGAGCCACAGGTTTTCACAATCACATGGTCACACCATATAAGCCACATAGTTATACACTCGTCTTCAAGAATCAAGGATTCTGGATTGCAGTTCAACAGATTCAGATATCTCCTTCTAACTATTCTAATAAACTAAAACTAAAGAGGGCTATCTATATAATGCATAAGAATAACCTCCAGAATGACCTCTCAACTCCATTTGAAATCTCTCAGCCACTGAAACTTTATTTTGTTTCATTTCTCTTCCCCCTTTTGGTCCAGAATGCTTTCTCAATTCCTCGATGCTGGGTCCAGGCTCATCCCTGGAAGTCACAACCCACATTGCCAGGGAGATTTACATCCCTAGGAGTCATGTCCCATGTAGAGGGGAGGGCAGTGAATTAACCTGCTGAGTGGGCTTAGAGAGAGAGGCCACATCTGAGCAACAAAAGAGGCCCTCTGGGGGTGACTCTTAGGCACAATTATGAGTAGGCTTAGCCTCTCCTTTGCAGTAACAAACTTCATAAGGGCGAGCCCCAAGATTGAGGTCTCGGCCTACTAAGCTGGTTGTCCCCAATGTTTGCAAGAATATCAGGAATTCCCCAGCTGGAGAGATTTAATCTTTCCACAGTTTCCCCCAGTCCCTCAATGGGGTTTTGCAAATACTTTTTATTCTCTGCCCAAATTACTCTGGGTTGTATCAGGGCTTCATGTTAACCTGTACAAACCAACAAGATCTCACTCTCTAGTCAAGGTTCCATGTAATTATGATATTTGCGCAAACTGACCATACAAGTTAAATTATATGGTGTGTTACAGAAAATAAAGATTTTGCACCAAATAAACATCTCTTCCTTTGGTCCCACACAGAAGCCAAAATTTTAGAACACAGTTAATATCTTCCTCTACCCTTCAGTCTGATCTACCCCAATCTCAACCAAGTCCATTTCATTCATATCTCCAATTCAAATCTGATCTCTTTTTCAGCCTCTTGTTCATGATAAAGTTTATCTGTAAATATTTAAAGCTCTCCCTCATTTTTCAAGGACAGTTTTGCCAGATATAGGATTCTTGGCAGTTTTTCTCTTTCTGTATCTTTAATATATCATACCAATGCCTACTTACCTCCATGGTTTTTGCTGAGATATCTGCACTTAATCTTATCAAGCTTGCCTTGTATGTGATGGATTGCTTTTCTCTTGTTGCTTTCAGAATTCTGTCTTTGACATTTGAAAATCTGATTAGTGTCTTGGATTAGGTATATTTGGATCTATTCTGTTTGGGGTATGCTGTGCTTTTGGGACCTGTAATTTTATGTCTTTCATAAGAGTTGGGAAATTTTCATTGATTATTTCCTCTATTATTCCTTCTGCTACTTTTCCCTTCTCTTCTCCTTCTGGAACACCTATCACATGTTTATTTGTGCACTTCATGTTGTCATTCAGTTCCCTGAGACCCTGCTCATATTTTTCCATTCTTTTCCCTACCTCTTCCTTTGTGTGCAGGATTTCAGATGTCCTGTCCTCCAGCTCACTGATCCTTTCTTCTGCTTCTCCAAGTCAGCTGTTGTATGTCTTCATTGTATTTCTCATCTCTTCTATCATGCCTTTCATTCCTGTGCTGGTTTGTGTATATTATGTCCCCTAGAAAATGCCATGTTCTTTGATGCAATCTTGTGGGGGCAGACGTATTAATGTTGATTAGATTGGAATTCTTTGATTGAGTGTTTCCTTGGAGATGTGACTCAATCAATTGTGACTAAAACATTTGATTGGATAATTTCCATGGAGATGTCACCCTGCCCATTCAGGGTGGGTGTTAATGGATCACTGGAGTCATCTAAAGGAGTTCACAGACAGAAGGAGCTCAGAGCAATGGAGAGTGACATTTTGAAGAGGAGCCACAGCTAAGGAGAGGACAAAACTCCCCAAAAGCAACATTTTAGAAAATGCCATTTTGAAATGCAACCTGAGAGAAAGTGGATGCAAGCCACATGCCTTCTGAGTTAACAGAGGTCTTCCAGACACCATTGGATATCCTCCAGTGAAGGTACCCGATTGCTGATGCCTTACCTTGGACACTGTATGACCTTAAGACTGAAACTTTGTAACCAAATAAGCCCCCTTTATGAAAGCCAATCCATTTCTGGTACTTTGCATAACAGCAGCATTAGCAAACTGGAACAACTCCCATAAGTTCTGCCATTTGTTTTTTCAAGCTTACAAATTCTTCCTTATGATCACCCAGTGTCTTCTTTATATCCTTCATCTCTTTTGTCATATTTTCTCTCAACTTGTTGATTTGATTTAAAAGATTTGCTTGAACGTTATAGAATTATAGAATCAGTTGTTTCAGCTCCTGAATCTCAGTTGAAGTGTTAGTTTCTTCCTTTGACTGGGTCATATCTTCCCATTTCCTGATGTGGCTCATGATTTTTTGCTGTTGAGGCATCTGATTTTCTTGATTGGTTTATTCTGGGAGGTTGTTTTCTCTCTTTTACCTATGGTTTTCTTGTTGGTTGACTTTGATCTCTATTCTTTTCTTTGTCTCCCTGGCCAGTTGTCAGATTGGCTCTGCCCCCGAGTCTTCCCCCCAAAATCAGGCACCCACTGTGACCTGCCCCAGGGTTGGGAGTAGGCACTGGGCACCCCAGCAAGTTCACTGTGTGTGGTAATACAGTTCTGCTGGCTTCCGGTGGTGCTGCATTTTCCACTGGCCAGCAAGACCTGGCTTTGTTTTGGGACCCTGCTTTAACAGTTGGGTCTTCCTTATTTCTCAGCCAGAACCAGGCTGGGTTTTGTGCAGGGCATGTAGACCAGCTCCTGTGGTCCTAACAAAGGGTCTGAAGCATCTTTTTAAAAGTGTTTCAGTTCCCTTGCATCTTCCGGGCTGTCCAGCAGATGCTGCTGTTTGGTAACTTAACCGTCCTCAGGGGCTGCTTTGCCTCCAAGCACAGGCTTCGTAGGACCCAGCAGAGCTGAAACTGTGGGAGTCCTGTGCTCTCACTTTGCCGGCCAAAGTCTGGCTGAGTGTGGGGCTCCACGCGTGGCAAAGTGCCCCTCAGCTGACCCAGCCCTCCAGCTGTCTCCGAGCCACCAGCTGCTGCGTCCCTCAAGGGTGGGGAAAGGGCTTTCAGACCCAGGGCTGGAGACAGTCTCTGCCCACGTTTTCTCCGTCTCTCTGTCCCTCACTGACCTGGGCCTGGAAATGTCCTCTGCTGTCCCCGGGGCCTTCAGACTGAGGGGTATGTGTCACTGCTGTGAGAGACCCCTGGCGGGGGGTCCCCTCTGTTGCTTCTGTGCCTCAGAGCCCGAGTGAGCGGGAGGGGAGAGGACAGCTTGTCTGGGACGGAAGATTCCTTCCCGATACTCCTTCACTTTCTTCAATTCGGCATCTGCAGGGTCCTTCTCCAGTCTGTATCCTCCTCCAGAGTTTCAACAATTCAGAACTGTCCTTTTCTTCATTGACTCTCTGGAGAGAGGTTTTCAGCAGCTGGTGACATTGCCATGTTGATGACATCCTCTCTGTCCTTGGGGTTTTGAGGAACATTCTTGCTTGAGGCTTTTTGCCTACTTCGGCAGAGTGTGATATCTGGCTGATATTTGCATAAGAGTAACCTCCAGAATGTAGACCCGGCATCGTGGGACGGAGAACATCTTCTTGACCAAAAGGGGGATGTGAAAGGAAATGAAATAAGCTTCAGTGGCAGAGAGAATCCAAAAGGAGCCGAGAGGTCACTCTGGTGGGCACTCTTACGCACAATTTAGACAACCCTTTTTAGGTTCTAAAGAATTGGGGTAGCTGGTGGTGGATACCTGAAACTATCAAACTACAACCCAGAACCCATGAATCTCGAAGACAGTTGTATAAAAATGTAGCTTATGAGGGGTGACAATGGGATTGGGAAAGCCGTAAGGACCACACTCCACTTTGTCTAGTTTATGGATGGATGAGTAGAAAAATAGGGGAAGGAAACAAACAGACAAACAGACAAAGGCACCCAGTGTTCTTTTCTACTTTAATTGCTCTTTTTCATTTAATTATTCTTGTTATTGTTGTGTGTGTGGTAATGAAGGTGTCAGGGATTGATTTTTGGTGATGAATGTACAACTATGTAATGGTACTGTGAACAATCGACTGTACGATTTGTTTTGTATGATTGCGTGGTATGTGAATATATCTCAATGAAATGAATATTTAAAAAAAAAAGAGTAACCTCCAGAATAACCTCACAACTCCATTTTAAATCTCTTAGCCATATTACCTCTATTTTGTTTTATTTCTTGTTACAGCTGTAAGTGAGATGCAATCGGAGCCAGTTGATGCAGGCTGTGTGGAGTGAGAGGCCCCAGGGGCCAGGAGTTTGCAGCTGGGACCAAGTGGGTGTGGCGGGAGGGGATCAGGGAGGCTCAGGGTTAGGTCCGAGCTTCGCGTTGGGGTCACAGCAGGCAGGGCTTGCTGGCAGCTGGGTGTGGGCTGGGGAAAGGAAGACACAGCTCAAGGCAGGTCCAGCTCCCAGCCTGGGCACTAGGGGTGGGGGCATCAGGGAGGAAGGTTGGGATGTGGCAAGCAGAGATTTTGAGAAGGGATTGCTGGGGACACGCTGGTGGCCGGATGCTGAGGCCCTGGGATGAGATGTCCCCTGACTAGAGGGCAGATGGTGAAGAGTGAGCTGAGGGCCCAGGATGGAGCCCTGGCATCCAACACACACAGGGTGGGCAGAGGGGAGGCCTGCAGAGGGGCAGGACAGGATGGAGACCAGGGAAGGAGCACAGCAGGGTGGGGTGGAGAGGATGGGGATGAGAAGGGAGGCAGGCCAAGACGGCACAGGGAGTCACTGCCTGGGGCAGGAAACAGCTCAGGGAGGGATGCTGTGTCCTTCGTGCTTTCAAAGGCACATTGGGGTGCAGGTGAGAACGGCCCAACAGATTTACGAAGCAGGGGAAGGGACATTTGCAGAAACACAGTTCTTGGCTGAGCAGAAGAGGTGGAGACGGGAACACAGGGGAAGGTGCAGGGTTGCTGCCCAGCCTACTCGCCCTCCTTTGGAAAATGTCTGGCTCGGTGTATGGTCCCACAGAATAAAGATTACATTCCCCAGCCTCTTGCAGATAAGTGGACGTCATCGTGAGACTAACTCCTGGCCACTAGGATATAAGAACTAATTTGTAATTTCCTGAGATTGTCCTTCAATGGAGGGAATGCCGTCTTTGTCATAACCTTCTCCCTCTGGACTGGAACGTCCCGCCGATGCTGAGGCCTGAGCTCCATATTGGGCCACGAGGGAGGACGCGAGAGTTAGGCTGGAAAGCACAAGGGGCAGCGCTGAGCCCTGAGACTGGAGCGGCCACCGGCCCTGAGCAGCCTGCACTGGACTCTGGGTGGGAGAGAAAACCTTCTGCAGCTTAAGCCGTTGCTATTTGGAGTTTCCTAACACTTGCATCGCAACCTGATTCTAACAGATGAACGGTGCTTATCAGTTTTGCGTGGCGGAGCAGGAGGCTTTAAGGAAATAGAGAAGGAAGCCACGGTCTTCCCCGAGAAGGGGAGGGTCCCTGAACAAGGAGAGCAGAGTAAGGTTTTCTGAGACCCGCGGGCATGGTTTATGCTTCTCTCTAGCAGAGCTCTGCTGCGTGGACGTGGGGGCAGCTCTGTGCCTCTCGTGTAGCTGGGATCTCCCGTGTGGCCGCGGCCGGCCGGGAGCTCCGTTGGGGCCAGGAGGTCCTCACGACCACTTGGCCTCCAGAGACCCTCTGGGGGCCCCTCGGGTGGCTATGGGCATCCAAGAAGGCGTGTCCAGAGGGCCAGGCCTGTGGGCCAGTGTCATCAGGCCTCCGCCGGCACCCGTCCTGCTAACGTCCCTTGGCCAAGCCCGAGTCAGTGTGGGAGGAGGCTGCAAAGGCATAAACCCTGGGGGGCAGGGCTCAGGGCGCCGCCAGTGAGACATCAGCTCAGAGGGACGGCTGCGCCAGGGCTGGGGGCGCTGGGGAGGCTGAGAAGCTGGGGCAGGTGAACTGGACCACGGGAGAAGGCAGGCAGAGAATGGGGTACCTGAAATGGGGATGACAAGGCACCAGGGGGACCCCCAGAGGCGGTGAGGGCTGGAGCAGGGGCAGATAGGGCTGCTGGAGCCGAGGCTGAGCTGGACGTCTTGTCTCCAAGGACGCTGCTGTTGGCAGGAAGGGGACTGCAGAGGGGAGCAGGCCCCAGAGCCGCCTTCCCGGACGTGGAGCGGTCAGGGCCGAGGGGTGGGGCAGGCAGGTCGGCTCGGCAGGTGTTGACGGAGCCCAGTGAGGATGCCGCAGCAGCGGGGCTCTCCGGAAGGAGACTCGTGGTCTCTGCAGGGAGCAGCCACGGGAGGGCAGGGAAGCTGGACGGGGCAGAGCCAGCAGGAGCTGCCCGCGGAGCAACGGGCTCAGCAGACCCTGAGGCCTGCGCTGTGCTGCGTGGCGGCCATGGCCAGGCCTTTGCCCTCCTGCGTCCCTCGGCCATCGGCCGTGGTCTCCCGGCTTTTCCCTGCAGGGATGCGGTGCCCCTCCCCGCACGGCCTTCCCCGGCAGCCTGTCCCCCGCCCTGTGCCTTGGCCAAGAAGGGCCCGGAGGTTCTCAGCCCCCGGGGGAGCAGCCTCCCCGAAGCCGCACGCGCCCTGCCCGCTTCTCCCCCCGGGGGTCGGGAGCCTGGAACACCCCAGATGCCAGCCGCGCCCGCGCCCTCCCGCCAGCAGGCTCCCCTCGCCGCCTTCTCCCGCGTCGGGGCTGAGCCTTCCCTGGAAGGCCCTCCCGGGCCCTGGAACTACTCTTTACTCGGAAATCCACTTTGTCTGATATGGCAGAGCCGGGCCAGCTTTCTTTCCAGTAGTGTTTGTGCTGTATGTCTTTTTCCATCCTTTTCCTTTTAACCTTTATCTTATATCTAAAGTGGGCTGGTTGTGAGGAGTGGGTGATTGGGTCCTGCCTTTTTACCCAATCTGACAATCTCTGCCTTTTAATCAGGGTGTTTAGAAGGCAGACATTTCATGTAATTTTTGACGTGATTAAGTCTAAATGTACCATCTCACTATTTGTTTTCTACTTTTCCCTTCTCTTTTTTTTCTTTTCCTTCTTCTTTTAGAGACATTGAGTGCTTTTTCATGATTCCATTTCCTGGTTGGCCTATTGGCCATAACTCTAGTTGGGTTATTTCAGGGCTCGCTTTGGGGTACACTGAATCCGTCTTTAACTGTGTGTGTGTCACAGCCCACCCCGTGTGACATTCTCCGTGCCAGTGAGGTGACAGCCTCGTGTTGCTGTGCTCCATTTCTCCCCCCCAGGCCTTTGTGCTGCTGCGGTGTGCATTTCACTTCCACATGCATTATGAATCCCACACACATTGTTATTATTATTTTATATAATCAGTCAATTATCTGTTTTTATTAGAGAAGTTGTGGGTTTATAGAAAAATCACACATAAAATACAGGGTTCCCATACACCACCCTGTAGTGTGGTACATTTCTTACAACTGGTGGAAGCACATTTAAATAATTGTACTATTAACTACAGACCATGGTTTAACTTGGGCGTCACTGTTTCTATTGTAATTATCTTTTAAATAGTAAGAAAATAAGTCTTACGTTGTCTCACATAGTTACAGTTTCCAGTGTGCATCACTCCTTTGTGGAAATCCAGATTTTCCTTCTACCTCAGTGGCTTCCTTTAACACACCTCATGGTGCAGGTCACCTGGTGATGAATTCTTCCCCCTTTTGAATGTCTGAAAACATCTAGGTTAACCCGATAGGTAAAGAATGCTAGACCGACAGCTTTTATTTCCTTTCAGTATTTTGAAGAGGTTGTTCCACCGTCCTTTAGCTCCTATTATGTCCCTTGAAAAATCTGCCGTCACCCTTATCTTTTGTTCCTCTGCAGGTAACAAGCACTTCTTCCTCTGGCTACTTTGAATATTTTCTCTTCATCCGTGGTTTTAAACAATTTGATTATGACATGCCTTGATATAGTTTTCTTCCTGATTCACGTGTTTCAGGTTTGTTGACCTTCTTGGATCTGTGGCCATTATTTCTAAAATTTTTTTTCCCAATCTCCCTCCCTTTTTAGGAACTCTTATTACTGATTGCCTATATATAAGGCCACAGCTCACTGATGCTCTGGTCACTTTTTCCCCCTCTGTTTTCCATTCTGTATTGTTCTCATTGCCGTGTGCTCAAATTCACCAATCTTCTCAGTGTCTAATCTGCCGATATTCCCATCCTGTGGATTTTTCATCTCTGAAAGTTCAATGAGGGTCTTTTTAATTTATTCTGTATTTCTACTTAACATGTCCAGTCTTTCCTCTGCTTCCAGAACAGATGTAATACAGCCATGAAACTGTTTTTATGTCCTTGCCTATGAATTCTATCATCTGTGTCAATTCTGGGTTAGTTTTGATTGTTTGTTTTTTAACTCCTCATCCTGGATACTGTTTCCTTGCTTCTTTGCATCCTGGCAATTGTTTTTTATTGGATGCCAAGACAATGTGAGTTTTTACTTTGTCGGGTGACAGAGAGTTTTGTCTTCCTATAAATAATCATGAGCTTTGTGGTGAGTCACAGTTTAGGTTACTCAGAAGCAGTTTTATCATTTCGGGTCTTGCCGTCAAGCTTTGTTAGGCGGCCCCGAGCAGCGTTTGGTGTTACTCTTCCCCCGCTGCGGTCGCGTTTGCTGCTTCGTGGGGGGGGGGCAGCCGGTTGCTGAACCCTCGGCTCTCGGCGTTGCTCTGAGGGTACCGGCGGCGGGGGCTCTTTCCCGGAGGCGAGGGCGAGGCAGGGGACTGGGCCCTAGTCCCCGGCGGAGGCGTGCAAGGAGGGCGGCGAGAAGGAGCAGGCGGGACACGGTTCTTTGAGGGTATGGAAAACCAAGAGAGCGAGAGCTTTATTAGGCGAGAGCACAAGCTTATATTGGGCGATTAGAGGGCGGGGTAGCTGTAGAGGTCAAAGGCTTGGATTGGTTTAGAGAGGGTGCAGAGGTTGATAGACAGGGGGCGGGAGTTGTTCCGGTAACTGAGCATGCTCACTAGAGGTGGGGGAGTTGCTCTGGCAACGGGGGGGTGTGCGGGCAAGATAAGGGGGTGGGGAAAAGGCGGTTCCCTCCGGCAAGCCTCCCCTAACAGTGTTATTTTGGGTGAGGAAATGGGGCCTGCCTCCGGCCTCACTTTCCCAGGCCCGGGGGGCTGCGGAGGGCGCTGTCGCCCGTGCCCACCACCCTCCCCAGGGGCGGATCCGGTCCCCTGGCCCAGGCCCGCCAAGTTGAAGCACGTAATCAGTGTCCCGCACCCCGCATTGAGAAAACCTGGGGTGCTCCGCCTGACACCCTGTGAATTGAGGTCCCCACTCCGGCCAGCAGGGCCAGGCGCTCTCCCCGGTCCCGTGTGAGCTCCGAGGATGTCGCCTTCTCTTCTGGCCAAGCAGTTCCTTTCCCAGACCCCGGTCAAGCTCCTCACACAGGGCACTGCCCAGTTCTCTGCCGGTCCTCCAGGGCAGCCCTCACGGCTCTCCGGGGCTCACTCTCTGAGCCCGTCTCCTCTCCAGACGCTGTCCTGTGTGCCCCGATCACCCTGGACTCCGGGCTCTGTCCTGCTGTGGCAGGAGGCGCCCCAGGAGGGGGCTGGGCTGATCGTGCACCCGTTCCGTTTTCACCTCTCAGCGGCCACTGTCCTTTTTGTTTTTAAACATATTTTTTATTGTAGAATATATCATATACACATAAAAGTGATAACTTTCCAAGTGCAATTTAACAAGTTAAATTACAGTTTCACAGTTTCAGTTATTTCCTTATTGTGTAAAATAACATATATGCAAAAAGGTAATATCTATCAAAATATCAAGTAGCTGTATAGGAAATTTCAAAGTTGTTATGAGTTACAGTACCATAGATTCAGTTATTTCCTTATTGTGAAATATACATACAAAAAGGTGATAACTTTTAAATTACAGTTTAACAAGGAGCCAAATAACAAATTTCAAAGGATGCTTTGGATTACAGTTCCACCATTTCCTTCTAGCTATTCTCATACCCTAACAACTAAGAAGAAGAAAATTACAGAGACTCAGTATTCGTAATCCTTTGTCAAATTCCACGTTGTCTGTTGCTTCCCCTTCCTCCAGTTTAATCACTTTCCTGATTTTCACTTGTTCATGCTAAAAAGGGGTGTCGATGTTATGGGAGAAGGGGACACATCTGGTTGATGTTCTTGAGGAGGCTATTGCCTCTGGGTTTGGGGACTTAGCTGGTGTAGGAGTTCTCTGGAGGATTTAGGTTTCTGAAGAATAAACTTAGTGAGTGAAACTTCTACAGAGTCTCAGCTAGGGATCCGGGTATTCTTTAGGGTTTTGGAGACTACTATTGACTTGGGCTTATGTTGTGGTCATTTGGCATATCTAGGTGAAGCTTGCATAGGAGTAACCTCCGGACAGCCTCTTGACTCTATTTGAATTCTCTTAGCCACTGAAACCTTATTTTGTTGCCTTTCTTTTCACCCTTTTTGTCAAAAAGCCATTTCAACCCCTCGATGCCAGGATCAGGCTCATTACCAGAATCTGTGTCCCACTCGCCAGGGAGACTCATTCACTGGGGGTCCTGTCCCACATTGGGGGGAGGGTGATGAATTTATTTTCAGAGTTGGGCTTAGAGCGAGAAAGGCCACATTTGAACAACAGAAGAGGTTCTCTGGATGTGACTCCTAGGCATAATTATAGATGGGCTTAGCCTCCCCTTTACAACCACAAGTTTCACCCGAGCAAGCCTCAAGATTGGGGGCTTGACTTATAAAGTAGGGGGTTCCTAAGTTCACATAGCATACGTTATATCCATGATAATCCATCCATATCTCACATTATCATCA
This sequence comes from Choloepus didactylus, assembly GCF_015220235.1. Classification (NCBI taxonomy): domain Eukaryota; kingdom Metazoa; phylum Chordata; class Mammalia; order Pilosa; family Megalonychidae; genus Choloepus; species Choloepus didactylus. The sequence continues at coordinate 99,282,065 of NC_051320.1, read as the reverse complement.
CTTAGTTGTACAATCCTCATCACTCTCCATTTTAAACAATTCTTATGACCCAACACACCTCATAGCTCTTTTCAGCCCTTACTTACTTGTCCCTATATTTGTGTGCTACTAGTATGGTATTCCTATTAATTATAGTCTCTAGTATGCAATATGTAGATTTTTCCATGTACCTTTCTGTTGTCAACTCTCTCTACTAGTGTCATATCTTAGAAGTATATCATGCAAGCACCTATGTATATTTGTAGTGCTGATCTGTGGGAAACATGCCTTTAAACAGCCTCTTTCAATCCTGTTTGCCTTCATTGTAGCTCTGATAATATAATCCCATTAACAAACAATCGTCACCCCATCCATTCCCATACCTTTGAAGTCACCATCATTAACCTATCTGAACATATTAGCTTATCATTCCCCTCACTAGCTACTGTCTATCACTAGGTCCCCAATATTCTACATTATGAGACATTGATTTTACATTTTTCAGGGAGTTCATAATAGTGATAAGATACAATCTCTCTCCTTTTGTATCTGAGTTATTTCACTCAGCATTAATCTTCAAGGTTCATCCATGTTGCCATGTTTCATGACCTCGTTCCTTCTTCCTGCTGCATAATATTCCATCATGTGTATTTACCACATTTTATTTATCCACTCGTCTGTTGAAGGACACTTGGATTGTTCCCATCTCTTGGCAAGTGTGAGCAATGTTGCTATGAACATTGGTGTGCAAATGTCTATTTGTGTCACTGCTTTCAGATCTTCTGGATGTATACCGAGAAGTGGAATCACTGGATCATAGGGTAATTCAATGTCTAGTTTTCTGAGAAACCTCCAAACAGTCTTCCAGAGTGGCTGCACCATTATACAGTCCCACCAGCAATGAATAAGAGTTCCAAATTCTCCACATCCTCTCCAGCATTTATGGTTTCCTATTTGTTGAACGGCAGCCATTGTTATCGGTTTAAGATGGTATTTCATTGTGGTTTTAATTTTCATTTCCCTAAAAGCTAGTGAAGATGAAAATGTTTTCATGTGTTTTTTAGCCATTTCTGTTTCCTCTTCAGAAAAATACCTTTTCATACCTTTTGTCCATTTTATAATTGGGCTGTTTGTACTATTGTTGTTGAGTTGTAGGATTTCTTTATATGTGCAGGTTATCAGTTTCTCATCAGATATATGGTTTCCAAACATTTTCTCCCATTGAGTTGGCTGCCTCCTCACCTTTTTGACAAATAATTTTGAGGCACAGAAGCTTTTGATTTTGAGGAGTTCCCATTTATCTGTTTTTTCTTTCATTGCTTGTGCTTTGGGTATAAGACCTAAGAAGTGACCTCCTAATACTAGGTCTTGAAGATGTTTCCCTACATTATCTTCTAGGAGTGTTATAGTTTAGTCTCTTATATTGAGATCTTTGACCCAATTTGAGTTAAGTTTTGTGTAGGGTGTGAGGTAGGGGTCCTCTTTCATTCCTTTGGTTATGGATATCCAGTTCTCCTAGCCCCATTTATTGAAGAGACTGTTCTGTCCCAGTTCAGCGGATTTGGGGGCCTTATCAAAAATCAGAGATGACTGTCCCTTGTCACTTGATGTCCAGCTCTTGCGCACTGTGTCATCTGCCTTGCCCAGTGTTTCCGCTGTCTCAGCAGGAGGGTGAATCTGGGCAGAGTGAATGTCGGTCAAGCCACGGGCCGGGCCCTCCAGCTGCAGAGCCGAGGGCCTCTGTGTTCGTATTCCAGGGCTGCTCTGACAGTGTACACACCACAAGCTGGGGAGCCCAAAACAACAGAAATTTATTCTCTCCCCGTTTGGAGGCCTGAAGTCTGAAATCAAGCTGTTGGCAAGTGGGTCCTCTGGGAGGCTGAGGGAGAATCCTTCCCGGCTCTCGCCTGCTGGACGTGGGCAGCCTTGGGCCCTTGGCTGGTGGCTGCCCCACTCCAGCCTTGTCCCAGCACCACATGGCCTTCTCCCATGGGCCTGTGCACCTCCAGATCTCTTTCTCCCTGTAAGGACACTGTCATTTCGGGTCAGAGCCGCCCTACTCCTGTGTGGCCTTCTAACAAGACCCTATTTCCACATAAAGTGTAATCCCAGGTGCTGGAGCTTGGATCTCGGCGTATCTTTTCAGGGAAAATGTTCAACCTGTGGTCCTCATCTGTGGCCTTCAATTGCTGGTCGACAGCCCTCAGCCTTTCATTTTTCTTCCTTTGGAGCTTCAATAGAGCTAAGTCACAGCCCTTGAGCCCACTCTCCTGGAGAGGGTGGTTTCCTTCATGCTCTGTAAAAGCCTGGCGGTGCCCCAGCTGTGCAGCTCAGTTCCTGCAGAGATGATTGGAGCTGCAGTGCAGCCTGGGAGCTCTGGAGGGACCGGCCGGCCAGAGAGGTCCTGTGACAGGCCTTTCACACCACATCGACGTAGGCTGCACCTAGAGGGACGGGACAGGTCTGGGCACTCTGCAGCTGAGGCCATCCCTGGGGCACCTGGCACCTGCTCTCCCAGCAGTGGCCCGAAGTCCTCCCTTTAAGGGCGACAGGAATGACACCTGGAAGGCAGTGGGGGGCAGGGAGGAAGGATGACCAGCTGCTCTTGGTGGAGGACGTGTGTCCCTCAGGGGGGCAGTTTCCTGTGAGACTGAGGAGCTGGAGGGGCATTTTCTCCTCCCCTATTAGATCCAGCCTGGGATCATGTATTGCATTTGTCACCATCTCTTCAATCTCTCTCTCTCTTTAAAGTGTGGAAACACACACACAACATGAACTTTCTCTACTCGACCTCGCGAAAGCACACTCAATGTGATCGACCACACTCACAGTGTTGTACTGCCCTCACCACCACCCATCACCAGAACTTCCCCTTCACCCTAATCAGAAATCCTGCACCCTTTTGCATTAACCCCCCCTTCTCTCTCCTTCCTGCCCCTCTAACCTGCACTTTCTGTTTCTGTGAATTTGATTATTCTAGGAATATCACATAAGTGGAGTCATACAATATCTGTTCTTTAGTGATTGGCTCTTTTCACTCAACATGACGTCTTCGAGGTTGTACTAGTTTGGATGTATTATGTCCTGCCTAAGGCCATATTCTTTGATGTATTAGTGTTGATTAGGTTGGAATCTTTGATTGATTGTTTCCATGGAGATGTGACTCAATCAACTGTGGGTGAGGCCATTCAGGGTGGGTCTTTATTGGATCACTGGAGTACTTTAAAAAGAGCCACACAGGCCCAGACTCAGAGCAACTGAGAGTAACATTTTGAGGAGCTGGTTGCAGCTGAGAGACACATTTTGAAGACAGCCACTGGAAGGTGACACTGACATTTTGGAGGATGCCATTTGAAATGCAACCTGGGAGCAAGGAGATGCCAGCCATGTGCCTTCCCAGCTGACAGAGGTTTCTGGATGCCATCGGCCATCCTCCAGTGAATGTACCCCTGTGTTGATGTCTTACCTTGGATACTTTATGGCCTTAAGACTGTAACTTTGTAACCAAATAAATCCCCTTTATAAAAGTTAATCCATCTCTGGTATTTTGCATAATGGGCAGCATTAGCAAACCAGAACAGATTTTGGTACCAGGAGTGGGGTGCTTTTGCTGCTGAGTTTGCAAATACCAAACATGTTGGAATGGCTTTTTAAATGTATAAGGGGAAGATTCTGGAAGAATTGTGAGGAGCTTGATAGAAAAGGCCTAAACTGTTTTGAAGAGACTGTTGGTAGAAATATGGGCTGTAAAGATACTTCTGTTGAGACCTTAAACAGAAATGTTGAAAGTGTCACTGCAAACTGGAAGGAAGGCAATCCTTGTTTTAAAGTGGCAGAGAATTTGGCAAAATTGAGTCCTGGTGTTGGATGGAAGGAAGAATTTGAGAGCAATGAGTGGGATACTTGGCTGATGAGATTTTGAAACTAAAAGTTGAAGATATAGCCTGGCTTTTCCTTGCAGCTTATAGTAAAATGTGACAGGACAGAGATAAGCTGAGAAATGAACTCTTGGGTACAAAGAAACTAGAAACTGATAGTTTGGAAATTTCTCAGCTTCCAAAAAGTGAGATCCCAGAAGCTACAGCCCAACACGAGGATTTAACCAAACATGGAACCCGACTGCCATTTCAGTACAAGCCAAGATTGGAGATGGAGTTATCCAGAAAGGATTTGTGGAAACTCCTGTTGTCTGATGGTTTTGATTCCTGTGTACTTCATGCCAAGCCAACAATATTTTTGCGAGATCTATTTAGCTGGAGCCATGGCTGGTCTGGACTGGAGAAGACAGAGGAACAAATTGAAGGAAAAATGTCTTCAAAGACAGAGCCATGGAGATTGAGGTCTGGAGTCAAGAAGTCTCAGGCAGGGAGAATGGAGCAGCCCACACACGTGGAAAGGGTGAGTTTGCCCCAGAGGTTAAGGGCAGGCCTTTCGCCTTGATGCTCAGGAAATGTGTCGCCACCCCAGGCCTCAGAGAGAGTGGAGAACATTCCCAGGGGGTTGGGGAAAGCCAAGCCACCACCCCACTGTTCGGAGAGGGTAGAGCCTTTGCCCTGGAGAGGCAGAGTCTCGGTGGCACCCTGATGTTTGAGGAGGGTGGAGTGAAAAGGTGGTCTCCCCAATGTGTGGATATGTTGGAGCACTCACCCCAGCATTTGGAGAGAAAAGGGCTGCTGCAAAGGCCCTGGAAAGTGTGGGAAAGCTGCTCTCTCAAGCCCCAAGGATGTAACGTTGTTCTGTGAATGACTCTCAGACTTTGAAATCTAATGGAGTTTGCCTTGTGGGTTTTAGGAACTGTTTTGGTCCCTTAAACCCTGTTTTCCTTTCAGTTTCTCCCTATGGCAATGGGAATGTTTACCCAATGACTGTCCCTCCTTTGCATATTGGAAGCACATAACTTGTTCTAAGTTTCACAGGTCCACACCTAGATGGGAATTAGGCCTTAAGACAGACCACACCTGTAACTGATTTTGATGGGAACATGTACTTACCTATTCTTACTGAAATGATTTAAGCTTCTGTGATATTGTGACGGGATGAATGTATTTTGTATATGGAAGGAACACATCATTTTGGAGTTCAGGGGGTGGAATGTGCCAGTCTGAATCTATTATGTCCCTCAAAGTGCCATTATTGTTGATGTAATCTTGTGTGGGCAGATGTATTAGTGTTGATTAAATTGTAATTCTTTGAGTGTTTCCATGGAGATTCAACCCACCCAACTGTGCATGATAACTCTGATTAGATAATTTCCATGGAGGTGTGTCCCCACCCATTCAGCATGGGCCTTGATTAGTTTACTGGAGCACTATATAAGCTCAGACAGAAGGAGCGAGCTGGCTACAGCCAAGAGGGACACTTTGAAGAATGCACAGGAGCTGAGAGAGGAGCTGGAGCTTACAGAGACATTTTGGAATTGCCTTTGAAAGACTTTTGCTCCAGAGAAGCTAAGAGAGGACAAATGCCCCAAGAGCAACTGAAAGTGACATTTTGAAGAAGAGCTGCAGCTGAGAGATACATTTTGAAGATGGCCATTGCAAGTTGACACCGATACTTTGGAGAATGTCATTTTGAAACACAACCTGGGAGCAAGCAGACGCCAGCCACGTGCCTTCCCAGTTAACAGAGGTTTTCCGGATGCCATTGGCCATCCTCTAGTGAAGGTGCCCGATTGCTGATGTGTTACCTTGGACACTTATGGTGTCCTTAAGACTGTAACTGTGTAACCAAATAAACCCCCTTTATAAAAGCCAATCCATTTCTGGTATTTTGCAAAAGGGCAGCAGTAGCAAACTGGAACAGAGTTTCATCGAGGTTGTAGCATGTATCAGAGCGTCATTCCTTTTTACAGCCAAATAACATCTCATTGTGTGTTTTTACCACATTTTGTTGAAGGGATCTGAGACTGAATTTTTTTTTTCATTTTTATTGAGATTGTTCAGATACCATACAATTATCCAAAGATCCAAAGTGTACAATCACTTGCCCCTGGGTACCCTCATACAGCTGTGCATCCATCACACTTAATTTTTGTTCAATTTTTAGAAACTTTTCATTACTCCAGACAAGAAATAAAGTGAAAGATGAAAAGAGAAAAAAAGAAAAGGAAACTCTAAACCTCCCCTATCCCTAACCAACCCCCCTCAATTGTTGACTCCTAGTATTCATATAGTATGTTTGTTACTGTTTATGAAAAAATGTTGAAATACTACTAACTGTAGTATATAGTTTGTAATAGGTATATAGTTCTTCCCTATATGCCCCTCTATTATTAACTTCTAATTGTATTGTCATACATTTGTTCTGGTTCATGAAGTGATTTCTAGTATTTGTACAGTTGATCATGGACATTGCCCACCATAGGATTCAGTTTTATACATTTCCATCTTTTGACCTCCAACTTTCCTTCTGGTGACATATATGACTCTGAGCTTCCCCTTTCCACCTCATTCACACACCATTCAGTGCTGTTAGTTATTCTTACATCTTGCTACCAACACCCCTGTTCATTTCCAAACATTTAAGTTCATCCTAATTGAACATTCTGCTCATACTAAGCAAGAGCATCTACATTTCTTCCACAAGGCAGGAGGGAGAGTCATAGAAGGTAGAGAGGCAAAAGAAAGAGGAAACAAAAAAAATGACAGCTAGGAAGCAGCAAAAGGAAAAATAACCTTAAATCAAAGTAGAATAAAGAATCAGACAATACCACCAATGTCAAGTGTCTAACATGCCTCCCCTATCCCCCCCCTCATCTGCATTCACCTTGGTATATCACCTTTGTTACATTAAAGGAAGCACAATACAATGATTCTATTAGTTACAGTCTCTAGTTTATGCTGATTGCATCCCTCCCCCAATGCCTCCCCATTTTTAACACCTTGCAAGGTTGACATTTGCTTGCTCTCCCTCGTAAAAGAACATATTTGTACATTTTATCACAATTGTTGAATACTCTAGATTTCACCAAGTTACACAGTCCCAGTCGTTATCTTTCCTCCTTTCTTGTGGTGTCTCACATGCTCCCCATCTTCCTCTCTCAACCGTATTCATAGTTACCTTTGTTCAGTGTACTTACATTGTTGTGCTACCATCTCCCAAAATTGTGTTCCAAACCACGCACTCCTGTCTTCTATCACCCTGTAGTGCTCCCTTTAGTATTTCCTGTAGGACAGGTGTCTTGTTCACAAAGTCTCTCATTGTCTGTCTGTCAGAAAATATTTTGAGCTCTCCCTCATATTTGAAGGACAGCTTTGCTGGATACAGGATTCTTGGTTGGTGGTTTTTCTCTTTCAGTATCTTAAATATATCACACCACTTCCTTCTTGCCTCCATGGTTTCTGCTGAGAGATCCGCACATAGTCTTATTAAGCTTCCTTTGTATGTGATGGATTGCTTTTCTCTTGCTGCTTTCAGGATTCTCTCTTTGTCTTTGACATTTGATAATCTGATTATTAAGTGTCTTGGCGTAGGCCTATTCATATCTCTTCTGTTTGGAGTACGCTGCGCTTCTTGGATCTGTAATTTTATGTCTTTCATAAGACATGGGAAATTTTCATTAATTATTTCCTCTATTATTGCTTCTGCCCCCTTTCCCTTCTCTTCTCCTTCTGGGACACCAATGATACGTACATTATTGTACTTTGTTTCGTCCTTGAGTTCCCGGAGACGTTGCTCATATTTTTTCATTCTTTTCTCCATCTGCTCCTTTGTGTGTAGGCTTTCAGGTGTTTTGTTCTCCAGTTCCTGAGTGTTTTCTTCTGCCTCTTGAGATCTGCTGTTGTATGTTTCCATTGTGTCTTTCATCTCTTGTGTTGTGCCTTTCATTTCCATAGATTATACTAGTAGGTTTTTTGAACTTTTGATTTCTGCCGTATACATGTCTAGTGCTTCCTTTACAGCCTCTATCTCTTTTGCAATATCTTCTCTAAACTTTTTGAATTGATGTAGCATTAGTTGTTTAAATTCCTGTATCTCAGTTGAAGTGTATGTTTGTTCCTTTGACTGGGCCATAACTTTGTTTTTCTTAGTGTAGGTTGTAATTTTCTGTTGTCTAGGCATGGTTTCCTTGGTTATCCAAATCAGGTTTTCCCAGACCAGAACAGGTTCAGGTCCCAGAGGGAAGAAATATTCAGTATCTGGTTTCCCTGCGGGTGTGTCTTAGAAAATTGCTCCACCCTTTGATGCCTCAGGTCACTGTGCTTTTCTGCCCAGCAGGTGATGCCTGTTAGCCTATAATTCTTGACTGGTGTGAGGAGGTGTGGCCATGTTCCCCCAGGCTCTGGGGTCTGGTTCTGAATGGAAAGGGCCCCACCCCTTTCCTCCTAGAGAAGACCGACCCTCCAGGTGGAGGTCATTAGCATTTCAATGGTCTCGCTCTGCTTGTGCTGTCTCCACCCTTCCCAGAGTCACAGCCCTGGAAACTGAAAATGACTGGGGCTTTCTCCACTGAGCCAAAAAAGAAACAGATAGTCCCCTTCAGACCTAATCCAAGGCAACCCTCCGGCTCTCCCAGGTCAGTCGTCACCCAAAGCCTCTGTCTGTTTTTTGGGGCTGTGTACCTGTAGTGAGCAGTTCACACTCGCTACTTAAAACCCCAGTTGGAGCTCAGCTGAGCTGTATTCGCTTGCTGGGAGAGAGCTTCTCTGTGGCACCACGCGGCTCCACAGCTCGGGCTATGGGGGAGGGGGTCTCCTGACCTGGTTCCGCAGGTTTTACTTACAGATTTTATGCTGTGTTCTCGGGCATTCCTCCCAATTCAGGTTGGTGTATGATGAATGGATGGTCTCGTTTGTCCCCCCGCAGTTATTCTGGATTATTTACTAGTTGTTTCTGGTTTTTTGTAGTTGTTCCAGGGGGACTACTTAGCTTCCACTCCTCTCTATGCTGCCATCTTGCCCGAGTCCTTGAGACTGAATTTTGAATTGTGCTGTGGTCCCACCTCTCTTTGCGGCTCCTTCTTGGCTTTCAGTCCTCTGAGCCTGCCTGACCCAGCCTTGCCTGGCCCACCTCTCGTGCCCTTGACCCCAGGACCCTCGGACCCCCCACCCCGCCAGCCTGCCTCTCTCCTCCCTGTCAATACGTAGACCCTTTTGGGGTACAGCCATCTCCACTTATGAAACCCTCCCACAGAGCCCTGGGGCCTCAGTGAACCCCGGAACCCTGGCTGGAGCTGGCTCCCCATGCAACGCTGCCCACCCCAGCTGCCCTCTGGGCTGACCCGGACATGGGCACTGGGCCCCCTGTTCCCATGGCTCCCTGCACAGCCTGCTCCCCACACTGGGCGGCCCACCCATGGCACTCGGCCACAGGTTTTGCTCAGGCTCCTGCCTGTCTGTGGCTCAGCTCCTGTTGGAGTTCCTGGTGGCCTTGGTACCCTCGGGAATGACACTTCAACTGCCGGCCCCACACTCAGGGCCCTCGGCCCCTTCCTCACTGATTCCTGATGCCCCTTATCTCAGCCCTGGGCATCCCCTTCTCTGCCGGTCATCCCCTCTTGTCCCAGTTCACCTTGCGAGCCCCAACCCCAATCCCCCAGGCCCATGCCCTCGGCCCTCTTCCCCATCAGCCTTGGGCCCACAGTCACCATCATGCCCCCTTGCACACCCCCTTTACGCACCTGTCCCTGCAGTAGCTCACCTGGCAAGACCCACCCCTGGATAAAGCCAGCCCCCATTCCCCTGAGTGCACCTGGGCAGCTGAATGGGCCAGGGAGCCCCCCAACCACGGCAGGTGTCTCTGTGCCACCCACACTCCTGCCACATTGCCCTGCCCCGGCCCACACACTCTTCCCTTTGAGGGTCAGTGTCACACCTTCTCCCAAAGCCCCAGAATGTTCTCCACATCCTCACCCACAGCCAAGGCCCCTGCTCCCCACTTCACTGACAAAACAGCCAAGTGGAAGAGGCCATCCCGGGCACCCCCTGCTAGCACCCAGCCCTGGATGCACGTCTGTGCTCATGGCCTCCACGTGGGCACTGGACCCCACCCTCAAGACATCGCCAGCCCCCCACTCCTCTCGGCCTCACCTCCCAGGACCCCTTGCCCTTGCTTGCTCTGCCCCCGCCCCACTGGCCTGCTGGCTGCTCCCCAAAGATGTAAACATGTGAAGGTTCCCCTCGCTCCCCTAGAGCAGAGGCCACCATCCCGCCATCACCTCCGGGCACTGCAGGAGGGGCCCGTCCTTCCTCCTCTCCCGCCCCCCCGCAGGCCTCTGGCTCCTGCTCAGACACCTCCCGCCGTGGCCTCAGGGCCTTGCAAACCCGTCCCCGTTGCCTGGAAGCTCCCCTCAGTGCTGTTGGGGCTGTCTGCCCCTCCTCGGCCCGTCTCCACCTGCGAGGCCCCCAGGTCCCGCCCCCCTGTGCCAGTTTGTATATATTATGTCCCCCAGAAAAAGCCATGTTCTTTGATGCAGTCTTGTGGGGGCAGACATATTAGTGTTGATTAGATTGGAATCATTTGAGTGTTTCCATGGAGATGTGACTCAATCAACTGTGAGTGAAACGTTCCATGGAGGTGTTAGCCCGCCCATTCAGGGTGGGTGTTAATTGGATCACTGGAGTCCTATAAAGGAGCTCACAGACAGAAGGACCTCAGAGCAACTGAGAGTGACATTTTGGAGTAGCTGCAGTTGAGACACATTTTGAAGACGGACATTGGAAGGGGACACTGAAATTTTGGAGAAAGCCATTTTGAAACCAGAACTCCAGAGCAGACACCAACCACAGGCCTTCCCAGCTAATAGAGGTTTTCCGGACGCCATTGGCCTTCTTCCAGTACCTGATTGTTGATACCTTACCTTGGTGTCCTTAAGACTGTAACTGTGTAACCAAATAACCCCCTTTAGAGAAGCCAATCCATTTCTGGTATTTTGCATAACAGTAGCATTAGCAAAGCGGAACACCTCCCTCCCGTCTAGGTCATCACCTGGTCCACACATCTCTCTGCTCAGAGGCCGTGTCCAGCACTGAGGTGGCTCCAGCAGCGCAGCGGACGCACAGCACGGGTTGGCGGGACCAGGGCAGAAGTGGCTCCGGACCCACCCGCCCACCTCCCACCTGTCATGGCAAGAACTGGTGGCAGGCCCGGCCCTCCTGTGGCCTGGAGTGGCCGGAGCCCCAGGCCCTGGAGAGAGGGGTGGCCCAGAGCCAGTGAGCCCCATTTCACAGATGCAGAAACTGAGGGTAGAGCCTTGAGGGGATGTGGCCATAGCCAGCAGGTCAGGGGGCAGCCCACTGGGCACACAGGATCCCACCCCTTCCCCATTCTGCTGTAGCATGGAAGGCGGAGGGGTGTCAGGGCTGCCAGAGCAGGGGAAGCTCCTGGCCAGAAGGGTCTTGGAGGGGTGGTGCCTGAAAAAAGGGGTCTTATGGAGGCCAGGCGGCCCATCATCTGGAAAGAAAGAATAGACTAGAAGGAGGCTGTGGGCCCTGGCCAAGAGGGGGCTGCTCCTCTGGGTTGGAGCCCCTGGAGGAGGGGATGAGGAGGTGAGCACAGGGCCTGCCAGGGGCAAACATGGGGCTCCCCACCTGGCTCTGCTGGGGACAGGGTGTGGGGTTCTGTGGGGTGCTGCTGGCATGCGGAAGTGGGACCCTCCCTTCTCCCCCTTGTACCAGGCCTTTTGTTTCAATGTCGAACCCATGAGGAACTTGTGGTGGATCCAGAAGTGGAGCCTGTAGGTAAGGGGCTGACCAAGGCTGCGATGCCAGCCAGGCGCCAGTGCGACCCGGGGCGACGCTGTTGCACCCAGGACCCCAGTCTTCCCCCCTGCAACAAAGTCCCCCAGACCCCCAGCTCTCGGGGGGCGAGGTTCGGGTTGGCCTCCCTCTGGAGAAGACCCGAAACTTTCCCAAAGCGGGAGAATTGTCGACTGCCCTTCTCAGGCCTCTCCTGGCCAGCACCCGGGTCTGGGTGGCGGCGACGACCCCCGCGGGCCGAGGCAGGCGGGCCGGGATGCCCAGAGGGCAGCGGCGGGGCGCGGCGGCCGAGCGATGGCGCCGGGGCCGCATGTGCGCTCGGCGCCCGGGACTCCTCCGGCTGATGGCCGCGGCCCGCGCGCAGCTGCCCCTACCCGCCGGGCGCCCCGAGGGCCGACTGAAGGGTCCCGCCGGGAGCGCACGGCGGCGGGACGTGTCCGGGCCTCGTCGGTCCAGGGGGTTGGGGGCAAGGGGAGTCGGGAGACTGACAGGGACGCGGCAGTGATTCGGTGGTGAAGGGGACCGAAGGGAGAAAAGAGCCGGGCCGGGGGACAATGGGCCGGGGACGGGAGTGGGGATGGACGGACGGAGGAATGAGGCTGGGGACAGAGAGCTGGGGGCGTCGGGCAAGCGCGGAGCTGGGAGCCGCGCCTGGCAGGTCCCGCCAGCGCCCCGAGGGTCCGCCGGGTAATTAGGCCCCCGTCCAGATGGGCCCCCCAATCCCGCAATCAAAATGCTAATTGGCCCCGCGCCTCCGGCTGCGCCTCGGCCCTGCCCTCTCGGGAGGGCGCAGTGGGCGAGCGGCGAGGTCGAGGGGAACCCCGCCCCTCTGCGCCCCCTCCGCGGGCCTCGCCGGCTGCGGCTCGGTGATAAGGGGGCGGCCGCGCGGGCCCTGGGGAGCTCCTGCCACGCAAGATGAATGTGCAGCCGCTGCCCGGCCCGGGCGCCGCCACAAAGCGGGGTCGCCGGTCTCTGCCGTGCCCTCCGCGCCCGGCTCGCTCGCGCGCACACCCGCCTTCGCTTCCCGTCCGGGCCGGGGCTGCCGGGGCAACGGATCGCCCGGGAAGCAGAGCCTCCAGGCCCCGCGGCGGGCTGGCGGGGGCGGGACCGCGTGCGGCGCTGAGCTCAGCACTCCCGGCGCGCCCCCGCATGCGCGGTCCCAGGCGCGTGCCCCGGTTCGGCTGTCCTCCGCCGGGTCCGCGGGCCCACCCGGGGCCGCCACACACAAGGTCACCGCGTGCAGCGGCGGGCACGCGCGCCCGGACACTCCCCCGAGCCACCCCGCGACCTTGGTCCCCAGCGCCAGCGGGCCGGGCGGGGGCGCGCTTGGAGAGTGGAGACCGGAGCGACCGGCCGAGGGTGGGCGAAGGGACAATGGCTGCACCGGCCCCTAATTGGGGACATATGTCCCCGCGCGCGACCATTGTGCGGCCCGGAGCCCCCCGCGCCCCAGCGCCCCGCCATTGGCCGCTGGGCCTGACGTCATGGGGGCTGCAAGCTCCGGGCGGGCGGCCGCGGGAAGGGTTATCAGCCTGGTTGCGGGGCCTCGGGCGGGAGCTGCAGCCGCGCGGGAGGGCGGAAAACCGCCAAGGAAGCCAATTTCCGGAGCAGGGGCCTAGGAGCCCCTTGCCCACTCCACGCCCCGCTCGCTGCGCGGCCGCCGCGCCCGACATCTGCCCCACGCGAGCGCGGCGCAAGGAGGGGGGGCGCCTGGGAGGGGTGCGGGGTCAGCCCGGGTGACCAGATGGCGGGGAGCCGCTGCGGCACAGGGCGCGCGCGACGCTCCCACACTGCGCTTTCGCTGCCTCAGCACTCGCGTCTCCCCCTCCCGCCCCTGCAGATCCCGCAGCCCCGAGGCCGGTCCCGGTGGGGTCCGCCATGCCTTCCTTCTCAAAAGATCCCAAGTCTGGGGCGCCTGGGTTCCAGGCCTAGTGCCACCTCTTCCCCCACGCCTGACAATGCCGCCGGCAGCGGGGCCTCCATTGCACCCGAGCCGCGCCGGGGAACCTCCGCAGGCAGGGACCGCGGCATCCCCGCGACCCCTCCCAGGAGACCCGGGCCTGGCCCAGCGCAGCGTTTCCGCCAGCCTCTCCCTCCTCCCCTTCCTCCCCTCCCCCAGCTCCTGGGCTTTAAAAGCAGGAGGCTGGGCCGGGCCGCAGGCAGAGGCGGCCGCGGGCGCGGGAGGCCGGGCCCCGGAGCCGTCCGAGCGCCGAGCCCCGCCCCCGGAGCCCCCGGCCCCCTCCCTCCTCCCTCAGCCCGCCCTCCCTGTGCACCCCACCCCCCTAGGACCCCCGCCCGCCGCCCGCCGCCGCCGCCGCCGCCGCCGCCGCCGCCGCTCGCTCCGGCTGCAGAACAATAAAGCCAGCCTCCCAGAGACCCCCGCCGAGGACCCCCGCCCGGCGGCGGCGCCCCTGCGGTCCGCCCCTTCCCACCTGCGCGGGTTCGGGGCGCCTGGGCGCTGGCCGCGGTGCTGCCCGGGCCGGAGCTGGCCGCGGTGCTGAAGCTCCCGCCGCCTCCGCCGTCCCCCGGCCCCGCGCCGCTGCCCCCGGGGACATGGGGGGCCTCTGAGTGAGGCCCCGCCGCGGCGGCGGGGGGGAGGGGAAGGGGACCGCGGGGCCGGGCCAGCCCTGCACCCACCAGCAGCCTCTGGGCCCGGGACGGAGCCGCTCCCCCCTCCCCGCCCCCCAGCCTCCTCCCCCGCCTGTCCAGGGGCGGCACTGCGGGCTGGGAAGCCGGGACCAGAGCAGGGAAGGAAGGAAGGACGGAAGAGAACAGAGGAGAAGAGAACAGACGAGGAGAGAAGAGAAGAAAGGGAGGAAGGAAGGAAGGAAGGAAGGAAGCCGGAGGAGGAGGAGGAGAGGGGTCAGGAGGAGCAGAGACGCAGGGCGAGGAGAAGGAGGAGGAGGAGGAGGAGAGAAGGCGGCACTCGGCGGCAGCACCTGGAGGCCGGAGTGGGCACCGCGCTGCCTCCGCCGCTCCTCGGATGGTGACGGGGCCCCGCCGCGGCCGCAGCCCCCCCGCGCCCCGGCTCCGCAGGCCTCCAGCGCCGGAGCCCTGCAGGAATCATGCCCAGGTCCTTCCTGGTCAAGAAGGTCAAACTTGACACGTTCTCCTCGGCAGACCTCGAGAGCTCCTACGGGCGTGCCCGCAGCGACCTCGGCGTGCGACTGCATGAGAAAGGTGCGAGCTGGGTGGGCTCGAGAGTGGGCTGGGGCTGGAGCGAAGGGCCCAAGGCGTTGCTGGAAGGGGTGGAGGGCCAGCGCGCGCGCGCGTGTGTGTGGGGGGGGTCGGGCCTGGAATTGGAGCTGAGGAACACGGAGATGGCAGCAGGCAGTGGCTGGAGCCAGGCCGGTGGAGAGAGGAGGGGGGATGGGTAGAGGGGCACGCAGAGGCAGCCCAGAACAGGGCCAGAGCTGGGAAGGGAGAGTGTGGACACAGGGGAGAGGGTGGGGACAGGGGTCAGGAACAGGGGGCACCTGAGGGCACGCACTGCCCACTCTGACCCCTGCCTCGACAAACACAACTGCACAGACACCTGCCGACATGACAGCACCTAGCCGTGCAGGCCCATGCAGTCTCACACCCAGAAGCTGGGCCCACCCGGGACCCTCAGCTCTTCCTTGGCTGCACCCTGCTAGGGCCAGCTGGGGAGTGCCGGGAGCCCCAGGGAGCCGGCAGGGGGTCCAGGAGGGGCCGCCCACCTGTCAGGGCCAAGGAACCGGTGGACGCCTCAGCAGTATCTTCCCTGAAGCCAGGGTCAGAGAGAAGGGCATGGACCCGCTGGCTGTGGTCAGGGGCGCCCAGCATGCTGGAGGAAGGGAAAGCTCTTTGTGTAAGGGTGCCCAAGTTCAAGGACAACTGCGAGCACGCTGACGAGGGGGCCGGGGGTGCCAGCAGCGTGCGATGGGAGAACAAGTGTGACCCGCAGAAGCGTGAGCCTGTGTGTGAGCCTGTGTGCGCCCATGTGACTGCGTGTAGCCATGTGACTGTGTGCGCTTGTGTGTGGCCCCGTGTGAGTGCGTGCCTGCCTGTGTGCCGCGGCGCGGGCCATGATTCCGAGGCCGCTGTGCAGCCATGTGGCTGGGGACCCCGGCGGGCAGTGAGCCCCGGCTGCCTGCCTGCACCACCCTGAGTGAGTGCATCGGCGCGTGGTGGGGTCAGCATGACGCCCAGCCTGGGAGGGGCCTCCAGCTCTGACTGTGGCTGGGAGATGGGGGGAGCCAGAACCTACAGGGTGAGGGGTGTCGTTTGTGACCCTGAGGTTATGAGATCCATCTTGGGCCTGGGGAACGACTGCAGTTCCTAGCGTGGAAGATGCTCTCAGGCCAGGGGCTGCCCAGTGAAGCTCGCTCCCCTCAGCGGGCTTGGGAAGGTCCCTGTGGGGGGCTGGGGCCTGGGGGGGGGGGAGGGCAGCAGGGAAGAGGGGAGGGGCTGAGGGGAGTAGGGGAGAAGCAAGTTGATTGATGGAGACGGGACTGCAGCCGGAAAGGTAGGGTCAAGTCCAGTGAGTGGTGGGGACTTGGGCGATGAGAGGGAGGTGATGGCCAGGGCCAGAGGTGGTTGGGGAGGTGGGGGTCTCCGGGTCTTGTGGGGGACGTAGGGCCCAGAGAGGGCAGGATCAAGGCTGGGCCGGGTTCTGGGGGCCCTGGAGAGAGGAGAACCACGGGGTCCACGAGCAGGGCGGCGTGGCTTTGTGCGGCTGCGGGTCTGCAGTGTATTGCATAATCAGGGAAAACTGCTGAAGTGGGGAGAACCCGAGGGGGAGGGGAGGAGGGCGAGGGACGCGCCGCCCCTCCCCCCTGACCTTGAGGCTCGGCGGAAGGGGGGCAGCTGCGCCCGGAGATGCGCCTCTGCTCCCCCCGCGAGGGCGGGGCGGGAGCCGGTCCTGGCTCATCTGTCTTCTCTCTTCCCCTCCCTGCCCCGCGGTCCCCCGGCCTTCTCTCCTTTGTCCTTCTCCGTGGCCGCTTCGCGGACCCCGGTGTCTCCCGGCCCGTGTCTGCTCTGCCTGCCGCCGCCGCCCCGTGTGTACCTCCCCCGCTGACCCGTTCCCCTCCCGCTCCCTGTCTGTCTGCCTCGGCCCCGCAGGATACCTCAGCGACTACGCAGGGCCCGCATCTGTCTACGATGGCGACGCCGAGGCGGCGTTGCTCAAAGGGCCGTCTCCGGAGCCCATGTACGCGGCGGCCGTGCGGGGAGAGCTGGGCCCGGCGGCCGCGGGCTCGGCGCCGCCGCCCACCCCGCGCCCGGAGCTGGCCACGGCCGCGGGCGGCTACATCAACGGCGACGCGGCCGTCAGCGAGGGCTACGCGGCCGACGCCTTCTTCATCACCGACGGGCGCTCGCGCCGTAAGGGCGCCACCGCCAACGCCGCAGCCGCCCCCTCCACGACCTCGGCGGCGGCCCACGACGGCGACAGCGGCGGGGGCGCCGGGGCGAGCGCGCGCGGCGCGGGGCCGGGGCCCGGGGCCCGGGGCGGCGCGCGCGCGGGGACGGGCACGGAGGCTCGCGCGGGTCCCGGGGCCGGTGGCGCGGGGGGCCGGCACGCGTGCGGCGAATGCGGCAAAACCTACGCCACGTCGTCGAACCTGAGCCGCCACAAGCAGACGCACCGCAGCCTGGACAGCCAGCTGGCGCGGCGCTGCCCGACGTGCGGGAAGGTGTACGTGTCCATGCCGGCCATGGCCATGCACCTGCTCACGCACGACCTGCGCCACAAGTGCGGCGTGTGCGGCAAGGCCTTCTCGCGGCCCTGGCTGCTGCAGGGCCACATGCGCTCGCACACCGGCGAGAAGCCCTTCGGCTGCGCGCACTGCGGCAAGGCCTTCGCCGACCGCTCCAATCTGCGTGCGCACATGCAGACGCACTCGGCCTTCAAGCACTTCCAGTGCAAGCGCTGCAAGAAGAGCTTCGCGCTCAAGTCCTATCTCAACAAGCACTACGAGTCCGCCTGCTTCAAGGGCGGCGCCGGCGGCGGCCCCGCTGCCCCAGCGCCCACCGCGCCGCCGCAGCTCAGCCCGGTGCAGGCCTAGGGCGGCGGGGCCTCCGCCTGCCGGCTCGGCTCTCAGCAATACGGGCGCCTGGGCGGAGGGGCCGGAGGGCGCGCCCCTCCTCACAGCAATAGGGGGAGGGGCCCCGCCCCGCCCTGCCCTGCCCGCTAGGGGCCTTGCGGGCCCCTTCAAGCAATAGGGTCCCGAGGGGAGACCCACCCCGAGCCCCCTCCCCTCCCCTCCCCTCCCCTCCAGGGTGCCCCAGGCTTTCTCCCAGCAATAGGGTCGACGAGACCCAGAACCGAACCTCATCTCCGAGTTAGGTCTCTGAAGATAGGGGTGGGGTGGGGTGAGAGGGGACGCCCTCCTCCTTCCTCCTCCGCTCCCCTGCATCGCGTCGCAGAGACTCAGGTCTTTCTCCCCCACCCGCCCCCTTCCCAAGCCTTCCAGGGCCGGGTCTGTGGCCCAGACGTCCAGGGAGCGGCCCCCTCCCCGGCGGCAGGCATGCGGGGGCTTCCCTGCCAGGCGGTCTTCCCCGAGCCCCCGGGAGTGTCCGACGCGTTGGGGGTCGGGAGGGGGACGGACGGCGGCGCCCTCTCCCTCGGGGCCCTCCTGGGGCCTCAGTCCGAGCCGTCTCCTACCCTCGCCTCGCATCCTTTGCCAAATCCGAATTCTTCCAGCCCGGCTTCCCGGGCTCCGTCCTCGGTAACGAATACTAACGACGCATATCGAATCGCATGGACTTCCCCACCTCCTCAGACTCCGCTCCCGCCCCGCCCCGGGCCCCCTCCCTCTCATCCCGGGCATTCGGTGTTGGAGGATGGATGCCCGGGGCCGGCAGGCAGGCCTGGCCGCTGCCCTCCACACACCTCTCTGTATTCGCTTTGCGGGTAAAGCCCCCTGGGGGGCTGCGGACGCGTCGGGTTCTTTCTTTCTGTATTTGTACGTTTTATTTGTGAACGGATTGCACTCGGGTCAGGGGGGGCGCAGAGCCCCCGATCCTTCCCGCCGACGCCGGGGGCCTGGGATCTCCGGGATCGCGTTCCGGGCCCCAAGCCCCGCCCCCACGTGGGCTCTGCCTCCGCGGCTCTCGGGACCTGCCTCTCAGCCTCGGGCCCCGCCCCCGAGCCCCGCCCCCACGAGGCTGCCAACTCTCGCCCGTCTATGCCAAAGCCACGGCGGCGCCCCGCCCCCAAGGGCCCGCCCCATTGGCCGCCGCCTTCGTGACGTCACTGCATGCAGCCCCACCCCTCCCGTCCCTTCCCGGGGCTGCCCGCTCCCCCCCTAGTTAGTCCGACGCCGACTATAGAGCAATAATGCGCACTGCATGCCGAGCTGCCGCCGCCTCTAGTACAGAGAATCAGGTATCCCCGCCCCCGCCCCAGGCCCCCGATCAGGGACGCTGCGCGGGGCCGACGCGCAGACTTTCTCCCCCACCCCCTTGCCCCGTCCCCACGGCAGAGCCCGGCGGGTGGAGGGCTGCGGGCCCGGCTGTTGCCCCCAGACCCCCCTTTCGCTCGTCCATCACTCACCGATCGTCCACGGGGCGCCCCCGACGTGCCAGACCCGCTGCCGAGTCCGCGAGGGGGGCGCCTCCGCGACAGGGGCCCGGCGACCTCGGGTCCGCGGGCTGGGTGGGCCGCGACGCGGAGACCCGGGAGCCCTGCACGCCTCCCCACCCCGTGGGCGCGGCCGGGCCGTACCCTTGGCTCGGGCCTCGGGTTCCCAGAGCCCCAGCCGCCCAGCGCCTCCTCCAGCTGCCCACCCCGACGCCCAGGGCCGCGGTCCCGTGCCCAGCCTGGGCCGGGGCTGCGGAGGGGTCAGGGTGCCCGCTGGAGCGTCTCACCTGGCCAGCCCCACCCTCGCGGGCCCGACTCCAGCTGCCCCAGCGGGGGCGGACTCTCGGGCCCACCACAGCCGTGCCCACGACCAAATCCCTCCAGTCCCGCCCCGGTGTCCACACAGCTCCCAGGCTGGGCCTCCCCTGCCCAGGCACACCCGCATGCACACGCACACACAGGCGCCCCACCCCATCCCGCCCTGCCCCGGCGCCTGCCCACCTACCTAAGGAGAAGGCCGGAGGGTCGTGGGCCGGCCAGGGTCTCTCCCGTCCTGCACTCCGCCGCCGTGGAAAGCCATGGGCCCCCTTCCGCCCCCATAACGAAGCAGCACAATAACCGACTTAGAGAATTCAGGTAGAAGGAACCTTTAGGTAGTACCTATTTTGTACTGATTCTACGAGTAGGGCCCGAGGTGCAGGGGCCCTCGGGTGGGGGCTGCGGCCGCCGGTCCGCCCCGTCCCCCACCCTGCCTGCGCCCGCCTCCTTGTACATACTCCCACCCGGAACAGCCGGGATTTTTACTCGGGCCGGGCCCTTCTTCTGCCCCCGTTTGGGGCTGGGCCGGCCGGACAGACGGACGGACGGACAGACCTCCTTCCTAAGCACAATAGCACCAGCTCCCCGGAGCACCGCACCTCCACGAGGAGAATAAATGCCACTCTTGATAGAACTTGGTGTGTTGGGCTCTTGTTACAGGGTCTGGCCACACAGCAGGGGGGAGCTGGGAGCCTCTGGGGACATGTCGCGACCCCGCCAGCCCCCCAGAGATGGGTGGGGCGCAGGCCCAGCCTGGGAGTCGCAGCCCTGCGTGGGGTCACTCCACAGCCTTTCACAACGGGGGCTCTTCTTCAGTGGGGAGGGCCGGTTTTGCAGGCCGTGGACACAGGGACACCCGTCTGCAGGCCAAATCCTCGGCATCTCCCCTGAGGGCAGGTGAGTCCACCCCCGGCAGGAATTGGGGGCCTCCGGGCTCCAGCAGAAGGCAGCAGAAGTCAGGCCCAGCCCATGTCCCCAATCTCACCCACTCTCCCTGAAGAGATCCTGCTGCCTCGGTGGGCTGGGCAGCTGCCCACAAGGCTTTAGTGGTGCCACTGGAGGAAACGAGGGTGGCAGAGGGTGTGAGGCCCAGGCTCTTCCTGCAGCCTGATGCCCACATCCTGACCCCCAGGCTCCAGGGGTGTGCTCCACAGACAGCTGGACAGAGCAGGCTCCAGGGGGAGGGCCCCAGTAGGCACAGATGCTTCTGCAGTCACTGCAGCCCTCAGGCTCCAGGCAGGACAAGAAGGGTGAGGAGGTGGTCACAGGGCCACCCTGCACAGGGAGAGCCGAGTGGCAGGGACCACACCCCAGTGTGTGCCTGGCAACCAGGTAGTCAGATGTGAGCTGAGGGGCCCTAAGTCTTCAGGTGTATGTGGTCAAACCAGGTCAGCGGTAGGCCAGGGTCTGCACAGCTGCCCGCTCCCTGGCAGGGGACCAGCAGGGGTGGCCTTGTGGGCCTGCTGCTCCGAGTGCCACATGGGGGCTGGGGAGCACCGTCTGTGTTGTGGCTGCAGGGGCTGGGGTGCACCTGGTTTCAGCAGGCCCTCACCCTGCCGGGAGGTGCGTGTGGTGGTATGTGGAGGTGGATGACACTCAGGGTGCACACATGCTACTCCCATGGTTGGACCAGAGAGGCACCTGTGCCCCTCTTCACCCCTCTGTCCCCTCTGGGAACCAGGCGCCAAGTGACCCTGAGCTTGCACTGTCATTGGCCCTATTGGAAGGTGAAGAATCTGAGCTTCAGCCCAAGGATGAGGAGCCCAGGGCTGCCTTTGACTTAAATGGTGCCTCAAGACTCCATTCGCCCTTCACCTGCTCTATACCTGGACAGGTGCCAATGGCAGGTCAAGGCTCCCAAGCTATCAACCTCTTGTCCACAGGACTCCACAGCCTGGGGACTCGACTGGCGGTGTCTGCTTCCACCAAGACTCTGGGGTGGAAGGGAAGGATGGACACGGCCGCCCCGAGGCCCGGGATAAGCTCCTCCCCCGCGAGTGCCCTCACCCTATGGACATACGTGACTTTCCTCCCAAAAAACGGGTGGCACCGGCCGCTGACCGCACATGCCTGGTCTCTCCTCGCCGACCCCGCCACGCACACCTCTGTCCTCCAGCCCACCTCACCCTGAGCTTTCCCCCTCCCCGCACCTCGCCCGGGATTCCCGGCTGTCGAGAGCGGGATCCGGGCCACCGCTCCGCGCTCGCCAGGGGAGGTCCGCCAGACCCGCGCCCACCGCCCCGCTTCCCGCCGTCAGGTCCAGTACTGGAGCCTGGCTCCCCCGGGTCCCCGGGCCCCCGGCCCACTCTCGGATCGCCTGGCGCCCGCTGCCGCTGGCTTGCCGGCGGCTCGCAGGTGGGGAGCGGCCATCGGCAGCCGCGACCCGTCACTCCTGGTTGGCCGCCGCGGTCAGCCTCTCCGGGTTCATTGGCAGGGGGAGCCGTCAATCTTCTCCTCCGCCAATGCTCGTGCGGGGCCGGGCCACAGGGTCGCCTGAGCAACCAAGTCTCCTCCCACTCTGCGCGCGCGCCGAGGGAGGGCCGGGAGGGAGCGCGGAGCTACGTGCACGCGCGTGGCGGGCCGCGCGCCGCTGGCCCGGACGGCGGGAGCCGGGGATTGGCAGGGCCGCGTGGGCTCACCCCCGCGCTCCGGGCTCCGGGGGGCCCTGTCCTCCGCCCGCTCTCCTTTTGGGGTCAGTGCACGGAAAGGCTCGCCCGGCCGTAGGGTGTCGTCGCCCAGGGCGCGACCAACAGACTAATGGTGGGCGACAGGGCGTGTTCCGACCGGCGGGGCTGGGCCGTCGTGGGCGCGCGAGGGGGCTCTCCGGCCCTGTCAGGGGGGCCACCTGCCCAGGTAGCCCCAGCCCACAGAATGGCAGCGACGCAAGACGGCCCCAGGGCAGTAAGAATGTGTTTCCAGGGGCGCCCCCTCGCCGGTGGAGCGGAGGGGTGAGCCGGCAGGAGGGCCGTGGCTGCGGGTAGGCGAGGCTGCTCCCGCGGGCCCAGGCCCGAGTTTGTTTGCTTCCAACGAGGCGACCTCAGGCGTGACCCGCTAATGGGTGCTGCTGCCCGGGACGTTTCCTGCGTAAACCGGACCCGAGGCCCTAGTGAGCGCTCCGCCCCCGGAGCTGGAGCCCGCACGGCGCCCCAGGCCCCTCCACGCCCACCAGGAACCAAGGGCGAGGAGCGGGGAATGCGCTCCTCCCGCGGGGGCGCCTCGTTTTCAGAATGAGAAACCCCTCGAGGGCCGGGCCCGTGAAGCGGTTTGGGCGTAGGCAGAGCGCGGGTCGTGGGCCCGGGAGGAACGTCCAGGGCCGCGGCGATGCGCGACTCCGGAGGGCGCCTTTCGGGAGGGTTCTGCGGCAGCATCAGGTCCGGGCCAAGTGGGGAGGCATGTCCTCGCCGTTCCAGGCTCCTTTAGGCCTTCGGGGACCAGGTGGCTGCTGCCTCGCCGGGACCCGGTGACGGCTCGCGGGCCCGGGCAGCTGCGTGGGCCAGAGGCGCGGAGGGCATGTCCGTGCGAGCATTCTGCACCTTGCGCTCCGCCCTGCCGGGCCCCGCAGGCTGGGAGTCGGCGAGCTCCGGGCGACGCAGGGCCTTTCTCCAGCTCGGTCCTCTGTCGCGGGTCTTGTCGGGTCCTTCCCGTGTTAAAAAGAGGGCTCGCCTGACACAGTCGCGCAAGGTGCGCTCGGGGCCACGCACACACTGTTAGGCAGGCGGCGCTCGCGATCATCATAAATAAATCGCAAAACGACTCTGCGGGGTTGGCAGTAATGAAATACGAGGTTTACAGAACTGGGACAACGGACTGGCGAGGGGCCCAGGGAGGCGCACAGCTGCCAGGAAGCCGGCGCACCCCCGTCGGCATTCCGCGGAGACGCGCGGACCGCCACCCCGCCCCACCGGCATCCTGCGGTCAGGACCAGCGCAGGACTACAGCTCCCAGGGTGCGCCGCGCCGGCCCGCCCCCACGCCCGCGGCGACTACAGCTCCCAGGGTGCGCCGCGCCCCGCTCCCGGCAGGCCCCGCCTGGGCCCCGGCCCGCGGACTACAAATGGACGTGCGCGGCGGCCGCGGGCCACTGAGCGGCTCCGGGAGCGAGGCGGGAGCGCGCTGGTTGGCGTCGCGGGCTACGGCGGCCGGCAGGGGGCGGCGGCGGCCGTTGGCGGAGGTCGGGAGGCGGGAGCCGCGGGCCTCGGGCGCTGCGAGCCCCGCGGGCACCGGGCTTGGCCGCGGCGGCCGCGGGCTGAGGCCATGGGGGACCGCGGCGGCGCGGGCGGCTCCCGGCGCCGGAGGTCGGGCGGCCCGCGGCACTCGAGCCAGGACGGCGGCAGCGGCGGGCGCGCGGCGGCGGAAGAGGAGGCGCGGGACGCGGCGGCGGGCCCCGACCTGGGCGGCGGGGGCGACGCGCCGGCTCCGGTTCCGGGCGAGGACGAGGCCGCCGACGCGGGCAGCGGCCCCCGGGAGCTGAGGTAACGGGGCGCCTGGCCCCCGACCTCCGACCCCCTGACCCCGGGCCCGCGCAACCCCTCCCGGGACCCGTGGCGGCCGAAGCAGCGCGAGCCCCGAGTGCGGGAACCTGGCCCCGGACTTCGCCCGGCCGGGTGCCCCTCGGGGAAACTGAGGCTTGGGGGGCGGGTCCCAGCCAGGGTCACCCGGGAGGGGCCCCGGCCAGCCCCTCAGACCCCCTCGAGCCGCGCGTCCTCAGGTGTGACCGCCCGGGAGCCCCGCCCCTGGTGGGCCTGCTCGGCGCCCCGCGGAGGCCCGGGTGCCCGGAGGAGAGGGCCATCGCCGGCCCGGGTGTAGGGAAGGCGCCCGGGGGTGCGGGCGGCCGGGGAGGGGCATGGTGTCTGCCGGGTCGCCCTGCTCCTTCTTCCAGAAGGAGTGGGAGCTAGCATGACCCAGGGTGCAGGGGCGGCGGGCAGCATTGGCGAGAGGCAGCCGTGGGCTCGGCTCCTGCTCCAGCGCACTGTGTGGCCTTCGCCCTCCCCCCGGGGCCTTGGGGCTCTGGCTTGGGGTGCAGTCCACGGGCTGGAGGCCAGCCAGCAGGAAGTAGGCGAGGACTGAGGCCCTGGGGTGTCCACTTGGGAGATAAGATAACTCCAGGGCCAGGCAGGCAGCGAGCAACGTGAGCGAAGGTCGGCAGGGTGGGTGCCCAAGGCCCCGGCACCCACTGCTTCCTCCCTGGACTGGCAGGCAGGAGGCTGGGGGGCGGGCACTGAGGCCCTTTTGTGTGAGACGGAGGGACCTGACTTTGGGACAAGAAGGGGCCATCATCTCCTTGCCCAGCACCCTCGTGGGCCCGCTGCTGACGGGCTGGGTGCAGGGTGAGGGGCCCGCGGGAGGCAGGCAGTGGAGGTGGGGTGAGCTGCAGGGGCCCCTGGGCCTGGGGGACACACCTCCTGGGATGCCCCGCTGGCTGCCTTCCTGCTGCTTTTGGTTTTCTTTCTAATCTCCTCCTTCACCGGAGACTTCCTGCTCACCTTGGGCTGCGCCAGGTTCAGGCCATGGGTCTGTGTCCTTCCCTCCGGCCCGTGGCGAGGTGTGGCTGTGGGGCAGGAACAAAAGTACATGCCTCCATGCCTGGCCCAGTGCACAGTGCCCAGGACCCCCTGCCAGCCTTGCTGTCCCAGAGACTGTCATGGAGGGAGGGGGTGGGGGGAGGGCAGCTTGGTTCCCTGGCTGCACTGTCAGGCCAGGACCCTGTGGGGGGCCGGGAGCCCACTCCCCACGTTCAGGTGAGGATGTGAGGTGACACCATGTAGTAAGGAGCGAGGCCGGTGCCCACCGGCCAGGGCACAGATGCCCTGTGGAGGGACGGGCCTGGCTGCATGTCCTCTTGGCCGGGCCTCTAGGAGCAGAGGCCAGGGCTCCTGGGGGGACTGCCAGCAGGCACCTGTGCCGGCACCGTGCCCGCCCTCTGCTCCACTTGCAGCTGATTGCGCTGGCAAGGCCAGGCCTTCGTGGGTCCTGGTGGGGGGCTTCCTCCCTGGGCCAGGGGCCTCTTAACTGCGCAGCCTCAGAGCCCAGGGGTCCTGGGCAGGGGTGGGGCAGAATAGTGGGTTGCGGTGGAGAGTGAGGGGAGCTGAAGAGCTGGGGACAGCCTGCGGGGTGTGTGTGGGAGGCCTTGACAGCCCACTTCAACTTTGGCCCAGTTCTCCTCAAGGGACAGAGCGATCTCAAGAACCTTCTGGAACATTTGACATCAGAGTGGACCTGCCACCCTTCCTCTCCTCTCTGGTGGCTGGGCCAGAGTGTGTGGTCCAAAGAGGGCAGGGGTCTCCTTGTGAAACAGCCCTTTGCAGCCATGGGTGGCATGGAGAAGGCTCCAGGGCTGTGGCGTGAGGTGGCTGGGAGGCCTTGGGGCTGGTTTGGGGGACACCTGCGGGCTGTAGCTTGGGGCACAGGCTGGTCCAGAGGGACGGCGCTGGGGCAGTCCCTGGGGCCCCCAGCCTCTGGGTGCAGGGTCACCGTCAGGCGGGGGAGCACCTGAGGCCCGTGCAGCCCTGCCCAGCACCCCTGCCATGTGCTGCCGGCCCGCATCCCCGATGTGGGCGCTATGGTGGATGTGCACAGGGTCCCAAAGCTGGAAGGAGGAAAGGGAGGCCCCGACCTTCCTCTTTCAAAACCAGACCTTGCTCAATACCGCCTGGGGCTTCCTGGTGGAGAGGCAGCTTGCAGCATCCCCGCCCTGGGCTGTGAGGAATGGGGGGGCCTGGGGGCCTGCTCCTGTGTCCTCCCCTGGGCTGGGGGCGCTCACTGTGTGGGTGAACTGATCCAGATGCCAAAGGACGTGGTGGAGGTCAAGGGACAGAGCACAGAGGGCAGGGCCAAGGCTGGCAGCCACAGCCAGGTGCTCAGCTGGTTGCTGGCCTGGAGTCCTGCTCTGCTCCTTGGGTCCTTGCTGCCCCCGGGGCTGCCCCACCCCGAGCCCCTGTTTCAGCAGAGCTCCCCAGATGGGACCCTCCCTGTAGCCAGGCCTGTGAGAGCACTGCCTCCCATCCAGGTGTGGGGGCGCCCCGGGCCCCAGGCAGCACCTGCTGGCTGTGGGCCCCTCCCTGCCACCCAGGGGCCTTGCTGCCATAGGCTCGGTGGGCCCTGGCCCCTGGCGTGCCGAGCGCTGGGGTACAGGAGCAGCTTGGGGTGGGCATACGAGCATGCTTGGGGGCTGTGGTCCACTTGCGGCCATGCATGAGCCCTCAGGGGAGCCAGCCCTGAGTCCCTGCAGGGTTAGGATAGTGGTGGTCACACCCAGGGTCCCGTTCCCACTTGCCAGGTGCCACCAGGTGCAGGACTCTCTGTTCAGCTCAGACAGCGGCTTCAGCAACTACCGTGGCATCCTGAACTGGTGTGTGGTGATGCTGGTGAGTGTACCTGGGACGGGCCGGGGGCCTCTGGGGTGCTGGGGACTGTTTTCCTAGCAGGGAGAGGGGCCATGTGCCTGTGGGCCCACTGGCCATGCCTCGGAGGACCTCAGTCCTGGCAGTGGCTGCCCAGTGGGGCCCCTAGGGGCTTCCTGCCATGGGGTCTGAGGACCGCCCTTGGGGGCCCTGGGGGGCTGTGCCTGCAGGGCACGGGGCATTCCCAAGCGGCTCTGCTGAGCAAGTGGGAGCCCTGGGAGTGGACAGGCCCAGTGGGAGGGCAGGGAGCAGGAGGGGCCAGGCTGGGCGGGAGCTGAGGGTGTGGCCGGGCCATCTTGGGGGCCCTGGGGGTGGGGCTGGAGCCCCAGCAACCACCCTGGGGGGCAGAGCAGAGAAGATGGCTCCTGTGCTGCTCCAGTCTGTCCCCATGTCCCCTTAGCCTTGGGTTCCAGGAGACCCCTGGAAGGTGATGGGACGGAGCCACCTTGAGTTGCAGTGACTGGGCTCTGGGGGGCAGCCCAGGCAAGCTGTCGCGGGAGAAGCTGGACTCCAGCTCAAGGGGCCAGTGGCAGGCGGCTGGAGGGGCAGGGCCTAGCTGCGCCCCCTCGGCCCCTCAGTGGCCTGGCCTGAAGCCCGCCTCCTCCAGGGGCACCCCCTCCGCCCACCCAGGCCCTGCCTGGCCTCCCAGCAGGCTCCTGGCACCCTGGGAGCCTTGCCAGCTGGGGTGGAGGACGCACGATCTGGTGGGGTGAGGAGTTGGCTGCCCTGCACAGCCCAGGGCTGGGTGAGGGGACAGTGAGCTGCTGCCAGCTGTGGTCTCCAGGAGATGAGTTTCAAGGCAGCGGCTGTTCCTGGCCAGGGGTGGACCTGATAGGAGACAGCCAAGCCAGGGGAGGCCAGCTGCCAGCCCCGGGCAGCCCCGGCCGGTTTCCCTGGGCTGCCTGCCTGCCCCTTGTCTGGTCCCCTCTGCTGCCTGCTCCCTGCAGAGGACGTGTGGCTCATGGGGGCTCTCAGGACATGGCCCGAGGCGGGGTTGCCATGTGGGGCCATGTAACCTGGGGCCTGGCAGCAGGTGGGTGGGTGTGACCTGCTGCCGGGATGGGGTGGTGAGTGGCGGTCCTGCAGCGACCCCCTCGGCGTTGTTTTCCTGTAGCGCTTGCTCGGCTCCTCTGCACCCCTTGCCAGTCCCTGCGCGGGTCGGTCTCAGCGTGGCCCTGGTGGGCTCCGGGCTGGAGTGGGGCGCCCTTGGGTGGGAGCAGTTGAGGTGGGCCTGGTGGCCCTATGGCCCCTCCAGGAGTCTGGCCGGTGGCTTTCTGCTGCCTTGCGGTGCTGGTCCTCTCGCCTCATGCTGGGCACCAGGGCTGGCCGGGAGGGGACAGGCCCTGGTCAGGCTGTCCCATCTCCGCCAGACAGCCCCTCCCCTGGGGTGTCCCTGGAGCTGGCTTGGGCCTTAACGTGGTGGTGCGTCAGCGGGACCCAGGTGCTGGCAGCTGGGGAGTTGCAGTGGGTGCCCTGCCGTGGCCCTTCCAGGGTCAGCAAGGTGGGGGTGACGGCTGTGACCAGGGCAGACAGCCATGACCTGCCCGCCCACTGTCTCTTGCAGATCTTGAGCAACGCCCGGTTATTTTTAGAGAACCTCATCAAGTGAGTGACTGCACCCCCACCCCCATCCCCCTGTCCCCTGAGGCCTGGCTGTGGCTGAGGCCCTGTCCTTCCAGGTACGGCATCCTGGTGGACCCCATCCAGGTGGTGTCTCTGTTTCTGAAGGACCCCTACAGCTGGCCTGCCCTGTGCCTGGTGCTAGGTGAGCCGGGCCGCGGGCCGCGGGGGGCTGCGGGTGCCTGAGGTCAGCCTGAACCCCGGGCCTTCTCTCCGCAGCGGCCAACGTCTTTGCTCTGGCTGCGTTCCAGGTCGAGAGGCGCCTGGCGGTGGTAAGCAGGGCTCCTTGCCCCGGCCCCGCGGGCTGAGGTTGCAGGCAGCCCCCCAGGGAGGCCCTCTGCGCAGGAGAGGGGTGCCCTGCTGACGCCCGCCCTCCCCGCCCCAGGGCGCCCTGACGGAGCGGGCCGGGCTGCTGCTGCACGCGGCCAACCTGGCCACCGTCCTCTGCCTCCCGGCGGCAGTGGCCTTCCTGGTGGAGTCCATCACGCCAGGTGCGCCCTCCGGTCCAGCCCTGGCCGCCCGGCACAGCTCTGCAGCGGGCGGGGGTGGCGCGGGGTGGGCGGCGCGGGCGGCGCCTGAGCCCGCCCCTGTCCGCAGTGGGCTCCGTGCTGGCGCTGCTGGTCTACACCATCCTCTTCCTGAAGCTCTTCTCCTACCGCGACGTGAACCTGTGGTGCCGGGAGCGCAGGGCCGGGGCCGGTGGGGGGCTGCTCGCCGGGGCCCGCGCCCCCGACCCCTCGCCCTCTGGAGCCAAGAAGACCGACGGGGTCCCCGGCTCGCGCTCCGTGAGCTACCCCGACAACCTGACGCACCGTGGTGAGGGCCTGCCCGGGGCCGGGGTGGGGGTCCCAGGCCTGTGCCGGTGCCAGCCCCCCTGCGCTCTCGTTGCAGATTTGTACTACTTCCTCTTTGCCCCCACCCTGTGCTACGAGCTCAACTTTCCCCGCTCCCCCCGGATTCGGAAGCGCTTCCTGCTGCGGCGGATCTTTGAGATGGTGAGGCTGGGGCCGCCCGGGCGCGGGGGACTCCCCCGGGGCCCTCACTCAGCCGCTGCCCCCTGCTTCCTCCCCAGCTGTTCTTCACTCAGCTCCAGGTGGGGCTGATCCAGCAGGTAGGGGGTGGGGGGGCGGCCCGGCGGCGGGCTCGGGGGTGGGCGGGGCTCGGGGCGGGCTGGGCCCCGGCCGTGGGGCTCCTTGGTGGGCGGGGCCTCGGCGGAGGGCGGCCGCGGCGCTGACCGGCGCTTCCTTCGCAGTGGATGGTCCCCACCATCCAGAACTCCATGAAGCCCTTCAAGGTGAGCGCCGCAGCCCCTGGGCGGGGGGCGGGGAGGCCCGGCCGGGGGCGCGCTGACTCCTGTCTCCGCAGGACATGGACTACTCCCGCATCATTGAGCGCCTGCTGAAGCTGGCGGTGAGCGCCCGGGCGGCTGGGTGGGTGGCTGGGGCGAGGATGGGGTGCCCGGAGCTGGAGCCCGCTCCCGCCGCAGGTCCCCAACCACCTCATCTGGCTCATCTTCTTCTACTGGTTCTTCCACTCGTGCCTGAACGCCGTGGCGGAGCTCATGCAGTTTGCAGACCGGGAGTTCTACCGCGACTGGTGGTGGGTGGCCCCGGGCCGGGGGTGGGCCGTGGTCGAGGGCCGGGGACACCTGCGCTGAGCTCCCGCCCGCGGTCTCCCCAGGAACTCCGAGTCTGTCACCTACTTCTGGCAGAATTGGAACATCCCGGTGCACAAGTGGTGCAACAGGTGAGCGCGGTGCGTGGGCAGCGGGGTGCGCTGGGCGGCTGTGCACGCAGGGGAGTGCGGCGTGGGGCGTGCGCGGGGCTCGCCCTGTTCCACTGGCCCCCCTCCGCAGACACTTCTACAAGCCCCTGCTGCGCCGCGGCATCAGCAAGTGGGTGGCCAGGATGGGGGTGTTCCTGGGCTCTGCGTTCTTCCATGAGGTCAGTGGTCCCTGCGCGACCCCCCCCCCCCCCCGGCCTGCACGCAGCGCCGGGCCTGACGCGAGCCCTGTCCCCGCAGTACCTGGTGAGCATCCCCCTGCGCATGTTCCGCCTGTGGGCGTTCGCGGGCATGATGGCCCAGGTGAGCCCCCAGCCCGCCCCGCCCCGAGCCCAGGAGGTGCAGGTGACCCCCAGCCCCGCTGACCGAGGCCCTGCCCTGCACCCAGATCCCGCTGGCCTGGATCGTGAGCCGCTTCTTGCGCGGCAACTACGGCAACGCGGCCGTGTGGCTGACTCTCATCATCGGGCAGCCGGTGGCCGTGCTCATGTACGTCCACGACTACTATGTGCTCAACCATGAGGCTGCCCAGGCTGGCGCCGCCCCACTGCCAGTGCCCCCTGGGCACTCATGACCACCGTCCGTCCGGGGCAGGCTGGCGGCCCCCTTTTGCCACCCAAGGATGGAGTGTGACAATAAAGTGCTGTCCAGACTGACCTCCCACAGCCTGCTGGGGGCACTGGTGGGACCCTCAGAGCCAGGGAGTCGCGGCCAGGGCTGGGGTGTGCGTTGTGGGGGTTAGAGCCTGCTCCTTCCTAAGCTCTTCAGGTGTTGTGTGTCCCTTACCCGGCAGCCCCCTTGTGGGCCTTGTGTCCTGGGACGGCTGAGCCCACGTGCAGTGGGTCGGTGGGTACTCGGGCCCCACCCGTTGGGGTGTACCCCTCAGCCCCTGAGGAGGGGAGGCCTGGAGAGGCTGCCTCCTGCTCCCTGGGTGGTGGGAGGGTGGCCCCCGTGTCTGGCCCTGGGTTCTCCCCCTGCATGAACACATGCCCGTGTGGGGGGTGGGCAGAAGGTGGCCCAGGGATGGTGGTGTTTATTCCAGGACCACCCTGGCCGTGAACCCAGCTTCTGAGGCATGCCGGCCACAGGCAGGCAGGGACCCCAAAGCCTTGGGTGGGTGCAGCTCGCCCCAGCCAGACCCATGGAGGCCCCTAGGCCCCAGGGAAGATGCCGTGCACGCAGCCCACCCTGGTCCCTGGTCCTGGGGTGGAGCCCTCAGGAAGAGGTGGGGGCCCCGCAGGGGCTGCAGGCTGCCCTGGTCCTGTGTGGTCCAGCAGGCCCAGGAGGGCCCTGGGCACCCTCCCCTCCCTCCTGGAGGCAGCTGCAGCCCAGACCTTCTGGCACCTTCCTGGCCTCGGCTCCCCTCACTGCACCCCCTGCCCCACCCTGGGACAGGAGGGAAAATAGACACGAGGCCACAAGTGCAGAGCTCATCTGTTTATAAATCCCTGCATCCTGTCCATCCATCTGTCCACCTGTACATGTGTCTGTATCTCTACACAAAGGGAACGTGGACTTCTCATGTAAAAATCCAAAATACAAATCTGACTATTAACAACCTGCAGGACCAGTCCACAGTGTGCCAGCGGAGCCCCCATAGCCTGGGGAGCACGGGGCTGGGGCAAGGCGTGCTGCAGGGCCTCATCACTCCTGCCGCAGGCCCGGGAGCCCCCTCCTCACCCCCGGGCCGG
The DNA here is from genome assembly GCF_015220235.1 of Choloepus didactylus. Taxonomy (NCBI): domain Eukaryota; kingdom Metazoa; phylum Chordata; class Mammalia; order Pilosa; family Megalonychidae; genus Choloepus; species Choloepus didactylus. The sequence goes on along the minus strand of NC_051320.1, from coordinate 99,250,034 downwards.
GCGGCTGACACGCAGCACCCTCCTGGGCCCCACATGTCTACCCCGCACCAGGAGGGAGGTGGGCAGGGGGAGGGTGGCCCCAGTGTGCTCCTGGGGCCTCTAGGAGACGGTGGGGTCCTGGGCTTTGGGGGGCTCAGAGCCTGTCAGCAGGGAGATGGTGGGGTCCTCTGTGTAGTCGTCCCCCTCCGAGAAATAGGAGCCCTCCCCCAGCTCGAAGAGCACGGGCAGGTCGGTGCTGGCTGCGTCCACGGGGCCGGGGTCCACCAGCAGCAGGGGCTGGGCTGTGTAGTGCACCAGCTGCTTCCCTGGGGGGCAGGCAGGAGGCGGAACTGGGGGTGGGTGGGTGCAGGCAGGTGGGGGGGCTGGGGTGCTGCACTCACCTGAGTCGGAGTCGCAATTCTCAGCCTCCAGCGGCCTGGGCGGCTCCTGAGGGGAGAGGAGCTCCTGGATCTGCCGGGACCCGGAGGGTGCACAGTGAGGCCCCCATAGCCCTACTACCCCTGCCCCCTGCAACCAGCCCCGTCCACGTGCTGCCCCCAGGTGCACTGCCCCCCACGCACGCTGGCCAGGCTGCTGTCGAGGTCCGGCAGGCTCACGTCGGGCACGGCCACCGAGGGGCTGAAGAGCTGTGGGGAGAGGGGGGTCAGGGCCTTCCCCAGCGGGGGCGGGGGGGGGGCAGGCGGGCACTCACATCCAGCAGGGCGCTGGTGTCCACGCTGAAGCCGTGGCTGCTCAGCAGGCTCTGCAGGCTGTCCAGGCTGGAGTCCATGGCGTCCAAGTGGTCACTGAGCTCGTTCCTGGCCGGGGTGAGCGGAAGGCAAGTGAGGATGTGCCCCGGGCCGCCTCAGGGTGTGAGGACCCCGGGGCTCCGGTTTAGAGGCCCCCCCGAGGTGGTGCCCCTCATCCGTCAGGGCTGTGGGGGCAGGAACCTGGGGTGAGGGAACCACAGTGCGTGGAGGGCAGGGGGCCGCTCCTCAGGCCTGGCAGCGTCTCCCCTCATTTGGAAGACCGAGCATGGCTGTGCCCGGCATGTGGGCCTGCTGAGGGGACCTGGAGGCCCCAGCCTGGCCCACCCGCGTCCTGGCTGACCCGGCTGGAGGCCTGTCCTGTCCTCATCACTGCCGCAGCCCCCGGCTCCGGCCGAGCTTGGCGGGAGCCCCCCCACCCCGCGGGGCAGCGCTAACCCGGGCTGGCCTCGGCCACGCGGAGAGGAGGAAGAGGGGCAGGGGAAGAGGCGGGCGACCCCAGACGTCAGCGGAGTGCGCGACAAACTGCAAGATACAAAGACAAGAGCCGCCTGCAGCTCCGCGGCCGCCCTGCCCGCCGCCTCCGCCCCGTGGCGGGTGTGCGCAGTGGCTCCGGGACCCCTGGTGGCCACCGGCCCACCCTCCCTGCTCCTCTGTCCCGCCTTGGTGGGGGCTGCTGCGGTGACCCGGCTGGTGACCCTGCAGGACCACGCAGCCCAGCAGGCCTGTCGTGAACACGTGGAGGGCCCAGCGGGCTGGCGAGGTGAGGGCCTGGGGCCAAGCAGGTGCCCTGCACAGATCTGCGGCCACCCCCACCCACTTCCAGGGCCAGGGGGGCCCCCGAGGCACTCACTTGTCCAGGCAGGCGACGCTGAGGCACTTCTCCGGGGCCACGGTGGGTGGGGGCGTGGGGGCGCGGCCTCCGGCGGGGGTGGGCAGCGGGGCTGCAGCGGCAGGTTCGCTTTCACGCAGGATGGAGTCGATGAGGGTGGATGGGGACAAGGGGGTCTCCACAGAGGCTGGCTGCCCGGGGCTCACCGCCTCCACCCGGGGGCTCCGCGGGGGGCTGGGCGGCTCCTCCTTGACGCGCACCAGGGGCCTGGACCAGCAGACGGTGGACGGACACGGGACGGGAAGACGTGCACTCAGCGAGAGCCTGGCTGCCTGGCTGGGGTCCCCGCACCCACTCCCGGCTCCGCCTGGGCCCCGCACGCGGCCCACCTCTCATCTCTGTGCCTGCCGGTGGCGGCCAAGGGGCTGGCTGGGGCCAGCTCGGTGACATCGGAGATGATGGGCCCGGAGCTGGTGACAGCGTCCGGCGAGTAGAGGCTGGAGCCGCTGTAGGCCGGGGACGGGGCCTGCGAGCAGAGCCGGGCTGGCTGCGTGCGGGGTGCCGGGCCACTCCTGCCCCAGGCCAGCACCCACCCTGGCCGAGACCCCAGTGCCTGCTGTGGGCTCACCGAGTACGGGGCTGCACCGTGGAGGTGCTCCAGGGAGAACTGCCGGCTGTACTTGGGCACGGAATGTGCCGGACTGCCGTCATTCAACATCAGGGGGCTGCAGAGAGGGGCGTGGGTTAGTGCCTGCCCCCGAGGTCTCTGCCAAGTGGGCAGGTCTCCCCAGCACCTCACATCTTTCTCTTCACCCCCAGGATCCGGTTTGACTGCACCAGGGAGATCAGGAACTGGATGAGCTGTGGAGGGAGGGGACACAGTCACCCTGAGGGCCAAGGGTCAGGGTCAGGGACACGGTCACCCTGAGGGGCAGAGGGGCAGGGTCAGGGACACCACCTTGTTGACCACCTTCTGCTGCTGCGCGTGCTTCTGCCGCAGGCTGGCCACCTCCCTCCACAGCGCTTCGTTCTCGCTGGGGGGACAAGGCCGTCAGCAGTGCCCTCCCTTGGCTTGGCCCCGCGAGACCCAGGCCCCCGGGTCCCTTCTCCCAGGTTGGGGGGGCTTCACCAGCGTGGGGGTGGGCGGCTGCTTGTGGGGGTGATGGGGTTGGGTCGGGGTGGCTGACCTCTGCACTCCGCCCCAGCCCTCCCTGCCAACTTGGTCTACACGGCCAGGTCCGGGGATGGGGCCTGAGGGCCCAGCTCTGCAGAGCACAGAGCTCATGGGTGTCCTGCACCTTTCCGGGGAAGGGGCTTCACGTCCAGGAAGGCCAAGCCCAATGCGCCCCATCTTCAGGTCTCAGTTGTCCCCAACATGGGGTCCCAGGACCCGCCTCCTTGGCCACACTCTGGAAAGCTCCCAGGGCAGGGGAACAAGCCCCCGGAGGAAGGACCCACGCTGCTCCCTGTACCCCTAGCCTAAGGTGCTGAGTGGCAGGGGCTGTGGGGGGGCTGCAGGGTGGCGCCCCGAGAGGAGTGAGATGGGGAGCACCCTCAGCTGGCGCGGGCCCCATCCCCTCTAATTCTGCCCTAGGGGAAGGGGTGTGGGGGCTGCTTTCAGAGACCACAGCGGATGGTGCGCCAGGGGCAGGGGTCCCCAAGGGCAGCGGCACCCACTGCTTCATGGCCAGGAGCTTCGAGTCCATGCTCTCCTGCTTGCCCTTCATGAGCTGCACATCTGTCAGCAGCTTGCTGACGCTGTCCTGGCGGATCCTTACATCCTCGCTCCTCAGGGTGGACACCTGGCCCGCGGGAGGGGGGAGTCACTGGGGCCAGGAGCAGCCCCCTGCCCGCCTCCCCACGCAGGATGGCACCGGGTGGCACTCACGCTGGTCACTTTCCTCTTGATGTTCTCGAGCAGCTGCTCTTGGCCGCGCAGGAAGCACGGGTGCTGGAACTCCGTGTCATCCTTCTCTGGCTTGACCAGGCCACCCTGCTCGATGTGCACCACTTTCCGGAAGCCGTCTGCATGTGACGGGACAGGGTCAGCTCTGCCTGAGGCTAGGACCGCATTCACCATGACAGCTGGGCCACGGCCCCACTGGCAGGTGGCGGAAGGTTCCAGAGAAAGGCCAAGAAGGGCCTGGTCTGAGGCCAGGGTCCTGGGGCCAGCTGGGGCCTCCCTCCCTGGGCTTCCTGGGCCCCAGCCTCAGTCCACTTCCATGGACACCCCTGGCTGTCACACTGCTGGGCCCACAGTGTGCAAGGGGCAAACAAGTGCTCAGAAAACCCCGGAGGGCAGGGTCACTGCCGGGGTGCTGCTGGCACAGGGGGCAGGGAAGCTGCCTGAGCCTCTGGGTTCACCACAGAGAATGCTCCGGCCCCGGCGTTGAAAGCACCGAGGCTGAGAAACCCCGGGGCAGAGATGTCCAGCCCCACCATGGACACTCTCCCAGACCTTGTAGGAACCTCCCAAGGCCGGGACCACAGGCTGAGGTCAGCCAGATGCAGAAGACGCTGAGAATGCGAGGAAATCTGACTTACGTCTGGTTCCTTTTTGGGACATGGGATAGCATCTGTCAAAGGCAGATGATGCTCTGCCCATGCTTCAAACTCTCAGGGGGTGTGGGAGGGGTGGGCTGGGAAAACGGCGGCTGAGGGGACACACACCGGGCGGGCACTGCCCCACGCACAGACTCGAGTCCTCACAGGGACCCATCAACCGAGTGGGGACCCGCTGGGGACGGACCCTTTGAGAGGACCCCGGGGGCTGTGAGCCGCTTCACCAGGTGTTCCCAGAAAGGGCGGGGGGCACCAGGGTCACCCAGACGGGTGGGGCTTCAAAGGCTGCAACCTCACGACCCCTCCACGCCACGCCCGTGGCAGCACTCGGACAAACGCCTGGCCCGTCCGGCAGCCCCGGCTCAGTGGCCCCGTCTCCCACACACCCGGCCCGGCAGCCAGAGCCCTCCGAGGAGGCCCCGGCCCCGGGGTGGTACTCACACATGTTGAGCTGCCGCACGAAGCTGGCCATGTTGTTGTGCTTGAAGTACTTGGGCAGCACCTCCTTGGCGAACTGGCCCTGGTCAAGCACGTGGAAGCTGGCCCCACTCTGCCAAGACGGGGCGGGCAGGGTCAGCGGCCGTGCCAGGGAAGGGCTGCCCGAGGCCCCTCTGGGTGGGCTGCTGTGGCGGGGGCAGGGCCACCCCCGGGTGAGGAGGGGGCTGGCGGAGGTTGGAGCCCACCCTGGGGGAGCCTCTGTGAAGCATGGGGCCAGGGAGAGCCAAGTGTCCATACATGCGGCACCTCTGGACTCTCCGGGCCCCTTCTTCTGGGGATCTGTTTCTTAGCATTAATCGGAAAATTTTTCCTAAGAACAACTAAGCCCTCAAACTGCGGCACCCATGGAAATGGGACCAAATTTCAGGTACTCAGGTGGACAACACAGTTTTGTTCAGAAATGCAATTTCACTATTCTTTGGGCTGTGAGACAGGAAATAGATTGTCAAAAAAACTGCCAAGACGGCACTTGCCCTGCCCTTTTCTTTCTTCGGCCCAAGGTCGTCAGGCCAACAGGGCTGGTGTCCATGTGGGCTGGAGCCTGGGTGGTCCCAGGGGTGGGGTGGGGGGTGGGCTCGGGCCGGTGTGGGGGCCAGAGAGGGGTAAGAGGGTGGCTGCACAGAGGGGTGGGGATGGGACCTCAGCAGCCCACGGGTGAGGACCAGGACAGTGGGCACCAGGTTTCCCGCTGTGGGGGAAGGGGGAGAAGGAGAACGAGCCTTCGGTGCTGGACAGGAGGTGGAACGCTGGTTTTCAAAATACAGAGAGATTAAAATAAATAAAGATGTAAATGGATGAGTTGACTGAAAATTTTCTCCTCCAAAAAAGTAATGAGAAAATTAGCAAGAAATGTCAGAATCAACTGTTTAAGAACCTCAAGAATTAACCACAGAACTGCAGCAACCAGAGGGCATTTACTTAAGAATCTTGGTAGGAACAGTGAGCTTTGTGGCATTTCAACCTGCTCTGTTCTCACCCCTTCTCTCTAGTTCTGTGGTCACCCTGAAAGCCAACAGTGAGAACCCGGGCCCTGGCACCACCGGAGGGGCAGAGCTGACATCTCACTCGACACTCTCCCAGGGCCTCTGCCCAAGGACGTTTGTTGAAAACACGTAGAGGCAATCTTAAAACTCCGCAGCTACCTGGAGCAGTGGAAGGCAGTTGGGCAAACAATAGGCTACCCAGAAAGCTTAAAAGGAAAACCTGGGGATGAGATGGGGACAGGGGCTTTGAAAAGCCACAAGATACTCCTGGGAAACTGGAAGCCAAGCACGGTGTCGGAGCAACCTCGAGAGGCCCCGAGTGCCTGCTGGCTCACCGTGAGGCTCTCGGGAGGCAGGAAGTGAGGGCCAAGGTGGAGCCGCCACATGCCTGGCTGACTGTAGACACCCCAACAGGCAAACAGAGCCTCCCAGCAAGGGCTGGGAGCTTGTGGGTCCCAGGCATTTAAGGCAATCCCTGTCTAATTGGTAGCTGACCACAAGCTGACCGAGCAGAGACCTCCGTGGCCTAAACCAACAAAGAACACAGACCTTACAGAATTGGTTTAGATAATCACTGAACAAACCACCACAACACCAACAACAACAAACCCTGGGGAGGGGAAGAATCTAATTTCCAGAATTGTCACATATTATTCAAAATGTTCAATTTTCAACAAAATTTTATGAGACATGCCAAAAAACTAGTATGGCCCACACAAAGGGAAAAAAAATCAATCAACAGAAACTGTCCCTGGGGAAGCCCAGATGTTGGACTTACTAGACAAAGATTGTAAATCACTCAGTTTAAATATGCTCAACAAACTAAAGAAAACCGTATCTAGAAAGCAAAGTGTGAGAATGATGTTTTTACCAAATTGAGAATATCAAGAAAAGACACGGAAATTATAAAAAGGAACCAAATAGATATCCTGGAGTTGAAAAGTACAATAACTAAAATAAAAAATTCATCAGAGGTGCTCAAGAGAAGATTTGAGCAGGCAGAAGAGAGAATCAGCAAACTTGAAGTTAGGTTGAGATTATTCAGTCTGAGGAACAGAAGGAAGAATGAAGAAAAATGAACAAATCCTCAGAGACTTGTGTGACACCCTTAAGGGTACCGACATAAGCGTAACAGGAGTCCCAGAAAGCAAGGGAAGCAAGACAACGGTAGGAAGGCTATCTTAAGAAATAATGGCTGAAATCTCCCAAAATCTGCAGACAGACATAAATCACACATCCAGGAATCCTGACGAACCCCAGAGTATCCACACCTAGACGCACCATAGTCCCACTGTCGAAAGCCAACGACACGGAACCTTGCAAGCAGCGAGAGAGAACCGACTGGCTGCGTGTAGGGGATCCTCAGTGAGATTAACCGCCTGTTTCTCATCAGAAGTGATGGAGGCTGGAAGGCTGGGGGATGAGATATTAAAGGTGCTCAAAGAAAAAAAATACAGTCAACCCAGAATGCTATATACAGCAAAACCATCCTGCAAACGTGGAGATCCCCACTTCCAGGCTGTCAGCCCCAGGAACTCTGTGGAAGGACTCAGTGAAAACTACTTAAAACACCTAACCTTTTAAAGTCTATGGAAACTGTTCTAACGGCATACAGCAACTGCAGAAACGTGTAAGCACATTTGAGAACATGTACTAAAACTCAGTAAGGACAGCGAGAGTCAAAGACCCTGCTCAAACAACTGTCACCCTGGGGTGACATGCCTGAGGCTGTGCTTGACGAGTGATGCCACAGGTTTCACCCTGTGGGGGGATAAATGCACAAACACAGCATGGCCAAACTGCAAAGCAGACACACAAACAACACATAACACAAGCCTGGGAGCACATCTTGGTTGGGGGGACAAAATCCAACCCCTAACCATTCACACTGCAGTTTCTTCCTTTTTAATGCTGAGTAAGAATTCATTGTACGACTGTCCCTCAGCTTGTTTATCTACTTGCCAGTTGATGGACATTTAAATTGCTTCAAGTTTTGGGCTACCATGAATAAAACAGCTGTAAACATTTGTGCACAGGTCTTTATATGGATTTGTGTTTCCATCTACCTTGAGAAAAGCCTAGGAGTAAGACTGTTGGGTCATGTGCTATGTTTAACTTTGTAAGAAACTGCCAAACTGTTTTCCAAAATGGACCTACTATTTTGCATTCTCAGAAATGTACTGGAGTTCCAGTGCCTCCACATCCTCGTCAGTCCCTGATACCATCAGCTAAGCTTAGCCTTTCTTGTGGGTCTGCAGTGGTGCTTCACTGTGGCTTTAATGTGCATCTCCCTGATAGCTCATGATGCCAAGCATCTTTCCATGTGCTTCTTGGTGATCTGTGTATCTCCTTTTAGTTAAGTACCTATTCAAATCTTTTCCCTTTTATTCTTTTTATTTATCTTACTGATAAGACATTAAGAGTACTTAATATATTTTGGATACAAGTCCTTTATCAGATGTGTGATTTGCAAATCTTTTTGCCCCTAGTTTGTGGCTTATGTTTTGTTTTCTTAAAACTGCATTCGGAAGGATAAAAGTTTTAAACTTCAGTGAAGTTCACTTTATCAAATTTTTTATTTTGTGCTTTTTATGTCCTAAGAAATCTTTGCCTGACTCAAGATCACAAGGGTTTTCTTTCTTTCTTCTACAAGGCTTACAGTTTTAGCTCTTACGTTTAGATCTATAATTCATTTTGAATTAATTTTCACATATGGTGTGAGGTCAAGGATAAGGTTCACCTTTTTTTTTTTTTTCCCTTGGCATATGGGTGTCTAATTATTGCAACAGTTGCTTGGAAACACTATTCCTTCTTCATTGAATTATCTTGGCACGTTTGTCAAAAATCAATTGACCTTAGATGTGTGGGTCAATTTCTGAACTCTATTCTGTTGCATTGTTTTCTATCTTTATACTCAGCCCGTATCATTTGGTCTTGATTACTGTAGCTTTATAGTCAGTCTTGAAATCAGATGGTGTGAATTTTCCAACTTTGTTCTCCTTTAAAAACAAGTTGTTTGGCTATTCTCTGTCCTTTGCCTTTTCATATAAAGTGTAAGATTAGCTTATCAATATCTCGACAAAAAGCAATTTGGGATTTGGCTTGATTTGATTGGTGTTAGATTAATTTTCATCTTACCAATATCAAATCTTTTGTTCAGTGGCTATGGTCTTTATCTCCATTTATTTAAGTCTTTTGTAATTTTTCTCAGCAATATTTGTATTCTCAATGTACACATTTTACAAATATTTTGAAGATTTACCACTATGGTCGCAAGACTGCTGGTGGCCTCTGATGACCCCTACACCTCTACAGCTCTATGCATCCCTCCCCTGTGCTTTCTCTTTCCACAACGCACCAGGGCTTTTGGGACCAACAGCACCCAGCAGAAGTGACCGAATTTGAGAATATAAAAGCCACCCTGGGCTCTGGCTCTCTCTTGGATCACCTGCTCCAGGGGAAACAAGCTGACATGCTATAAGCAGCGCTACGGAGAGGCCCACAGGGTGGGAAACGACGTTTCCAGCCACCCACCAGAGGAATGAGCCCTGCTAATGACCACTCGAATAAACTTGGGCGCAGAGCCGCCACCCCCAGGGGCACCCAGCAGCACCTGCCACTTCACAGGAGAACCCTGTGCCAGAACCACCTCATGACTCTCAGAAACTGAGATAAAAGGAAATGTTTGAGGCTGTCAACTATGGGAGTAATTTGTTATATAGCAACAAATAGCTGATACAACCACTAAATATTTTGTTTTTGGTGCTATTATAAATGCTTTTAAAAATTATATTTTTCAGTAGTTCCTTGTTAGTATGTAGATGTGCCACTGAATTTCATGTTTTGACCTTGTATTCTGTGACCTCACTAAACTCATTTATTAGCTGTAATAACTTATTTTTAGATTCTGTGGGATTTTCTAAGCAAATGACCATACTGTCTATGAGTGAAACCACTTTTATTTCTTCCTTTCCAATCTATGTCTTTTAAAAAAAATTCTGCTGTATTGCACTGACCAGGATGTTCAACACCCTGTTAAACAGAAGTGGTAAAAGCAGACATCTTGCCTTTCCCCTCCAATCTTAGGGGAAAAGCATTCAGTTTTCCACTATTAAGTATAATGTTAGCTGTAAGAGTTTTGTATTTGCTCTTTGCATGATTAATTTGACTTTCCTTTCTATTCCTGGTTTGCTGAGTTTCTGTCATGAAATGGGTGTTGAATTTTGTCACATGCCCTTTCTGCATCTGAGATGACCTTATGGTTTTCCTTTTTTTCCTGCTGGTATGATAAATTACACCAGGGTTTTGAATGCTGAATCAGCTTTGCATCTTAAAAGTTTTATTCCAGTCTTATGCCTTACATAGTTTTCTAAGAGAAATTTGCACATTCTTATGTTTGTTCTCCTATATGCAATTTCCTTTCTTTTTCTGGTTGCTTTTAAGATTTTTCTCTGTATCACTCCTTTCTAGCAATCTGATTGTGATCTGCTTTGGTATGGTTTTCTTTGTACTAATCCTGCTTGGGATTCATTGAAATTTGTGGATTTCTGGGTTAATTGCTTTTTTAAAAATTGGGAAAATTTCAGCCATTATAGAAATATCCCCTTCTTCCCATTTTTTTATGGGACTATCAACTGCATGTCAGACTATGTGAGACCATTCCACTGAGGCTGCTCATTCTCTTTCAGTTTTGTTTGTTTGTTTCTCTCTGTGCATGAATTGCATCTCCTTTGGCTGCCATAATAACAAAGTGCTACAAGACGGTTGGTTTCCCACTCTTGGGGTCTGGATGTCCAAACGCCAGGCGTCCGCAGGGCCCTGCTCCCTCTGGAACCTGCAGGGAAGAGCCCATCCTTGCCTCTGCCAGCTTCTGGTGTTTGCCAGCCTTCCCTGACCGTCCAGGCTGCGGATGCTCACTGCACTCTGCCTCTGTCTTCCCTGTGTCCGCCTGCCTCTTGCCCTCTTCTGCTAAGGGCACCAGTCACAGTGGATTAGGGGCTGCCCTGCCCCAGGACGGCCTCTGCACTCGTCCCGCCCGTGTTCTCTACTCCCAGCGGCATGTCAAGGGCACAAGCGAACCTGCAACCGGGCATTGCGTGGACTTAATCCTGCGCCTTCTAACCGGCTGCGAGTCGCTTCGCTGACTTTTAAAAAACAAGATTTCAAGTTTAGAACAGTTCTAAGTTTACAGAAACGTTGCAAAGGTAATACAGAGTTCCCATACATTCCACACCAAGTTTCCCTATGACTAACATTTCACATTAATATGGTACACTGAATACAATTAACACACCAATACCGATGCATTTATTGACAAAAGCCCGTTCTTGATTCAGAGGTTCTTAGACTGTGCCTGATGTCCTTTTCTGCCCCAGGACTGCATCCAGGATACCACAGTACGTTTACTTGATTTAGTCATCATGTCTGCTTGGGCTCCCTCTGCCTGTGACAGTCTTTCAGAGTTTTCTTTCTTTCTAATGACCATTTTTTTAAAAAGTGAATTTTAAGGTTTTTTTTTTTTTAATTAGAGAACTCATAGGTTTACAGAAAAACATGGAGAAAATACAGAGTTCACACTTACTCCCCTCACACTGTTAACACTTTGCATTAACGCAGTGCCTCTGCTACAACTGATGAAAGAGTATTATAATTGTGTTAGTAACTCCGCAGATCATGGTTTGCTATTTGTGCTGTCCAGTCCTTAAGGGTTTTCCTTTTTTTTTTAATTTTTGTTCTAGTAACATATGTACAACCTAACACTTCCCCTTTCAACCACAATCAAATATACAATTTGCTGTGTTAATTACATTTACAATGTTGTGCTACCATCACTACCACCCACTACCAAAACTTCTCCATCACCCTAAACAAATTCTGAATCAACTGAGCATTAACTTGCCAATCCTTATCCCCCCACGGGCCACTGGTAACCTGTATTCTAGTATCTGACTCAATAAATTAGCATATTCTATTTCATAACAGTAAGATCATACAATTTATACCATTATGTGTCTGGATTATACCTATCAACGTAATATCTTCAAGGACCACCCATGTTTTCATATGTATCAGATCTTCATTCCTTTCTACAGCTGAATAATATTTCATTGTATGGACAGACCACATTTTGCTTGTCCGTTCATCTGCTGATAGACACGGGCTGCTTCCATCTTTCGGCTGCTGTGAATAACGCCACTAGGATTGGCGGTGTTGAAGTACCTGTGCAAGTCCCTACCTTCAGTTCTTTTGCGTGTATACCTAGAAGTGGGGTTGTCGGGTCATATGCTAATTCTATATGTAATCTTCTGAGGAACTGCCAAACTGTCTTCCACAGTGGCCGCACCATTTTATGTTCCCATCAACAATAAATGAGTGTCCCTGTTTCTCCATGTCCTCTCCATCACTAGCCAGGTTTCCTTGTTTTTTTTTTTTTTTTTTAATAGTAGCACACTTTTGGGTGTGGAATATATTTTGTGGTTTTGATTTGCATTTCCCTATCGGCTGATGATGTTGAACATCTTTTTAGGTGCTTTTTGGCCATTTATATATCTTTTTTTGAGAAATGTCTATTCAAGGTTTTTGCCCACTTTTTAATTGGGTTATTTGAATTTCTGTTGTTGAATTGTAGGTATTCTTTTATATTCTGGATATTAAACCTTATCAGATATGTGGCTAACATATATTTTCTCCCATTGTATAGGTTGTCTTTTTATTTTCATGATGAAGTCCTTTGATGCACAAAAGTTTTCAATTTTGATGAAGCCCCATTTATCTAATTTTTCTTTTGTTGCTTGTGCTTTTGGTGTGAAGAGAAAGAAACCACTGCCTAACCTACGGTCCTGAAGATGCTTCCCTATGTTTGCTTTTAGGAGTTTTATAGCCCTGGTTCTTATATTTAGATCTTTTGATCCATTTTGAGTCAATTTTTGTATATGGCGTGAGGCAGGGACTCTCCTTCATTCTTTTGCATTCTGGAGGTACAATTTCCCCCAGTATGACTTGTTGAAGAGTCTATTCTTTTCCAATTGTGTGGACTTGACACCCTTGTCAAAAGTCAACTGGCCCTAGGTGTGAAGGTCTATTTCTGAGCTCTCAATTCAATTCCAACGGTCAATATGTCTGTCCTTGTGCCAATATCATGCTGCTTTGACCACTGTAGCATCATTCTAAGTTTTTAAATCGGGAACTGTGAGTCCTACACTTTGTTCTTCTTTTACAAGATAGCTTTGGCCCCTTACCTTTCCATATAAATTTGAGAATTGGCTTTTCCATTTCTGCACAAGAAGGCTGTTAGAATTTTGATTGGGATTGCACTGAATCTGTAAATTGCTTGAAAAGAATTGACATCTTAACAATATTTGGTTTTCCAATCTATGAGCATGGAATGCCCTTCCATTTTTTTCGTTCTTCTTTGACTTCTTTTAGCAATGTTTCGTAGTTTTCTGTATACAAGTCCCTTACATTCTTGGTTAAGTTTATTCCCAAATATTTGATTCTTTTAGTTCCTTTTGTGCATGGTTTTTCTTAACTTGATTTCCTCTTCAGGTGGTTCCTTACTAGCATATAGAAACACTACTGACTTCAGTAGTTCTAGCAGCTTTCCCGTGGATTTTTTCAGGATATTTTATATACACAGTCACGCCCTCTGCAAATACGGAAGTTCTACTTCTTCCTTTCCCATCAGGATGTTCCTACCTTTTTGTCTTGCCTAACTGCTCTGGCTTGAACTTCAAGTACAATGGTGAACAACAGGGTGACAGTGGGCACCCCCCTGACCTTAGAGGGAAGGCTTTCAGTCTTTTACCATCATGTTCATTAGCTGTGTTTTTCGTATCTGCCCCTTACCATGTTGAGGAAGTTTCCTCCTATTCCTAGTTTTCTAACTGTTTTCATGAAGAAAGCATGCTGGATTTTGTCAAATGCCTTTTCTGTGTCAATGGTGATAATCATGCTTTTCCCTCTTTGTTCTATTAATGTGGTGTATTACATTAATTAACTCTGTTATGCTGAACCACCCTTGCATTTCTGGGATAATTGCCATGTGATCCTGGTGTAAAAAAAAAAATTTTTTTTTAAATATGCTGTTAGATTTGATTTGCTAGTACTTTGTTGGAGATTTTCACTTCATAAGCATAAGGGAATCTGGTCTGTAATTTTTTTTTCTTGGACCTTTATCTGACTTTAGTATTAGGGTGACGCTGGCCTCATAGAATGGGTCAGGGAGTGTTCCCTCCTCTTCAATTTTTCAAAATAGTTTGAGCAGGATGGGTGTTAATTCTTTGAATATTTGGTAAAATTCACTAGTGAAGTCATACGGTCCTGGGCCTTTCTCTGTTGGAAGGTTTTGATTACTGATTCAAATTCTCTGTTACTGGTCTGTTGAGATCCTCTGTTTCTTCTTGAGTCAGTGTAGGTAGTTTGGGTGTATATAGGAATTTGTTTATTTCACCTAGCATATATCATCTGTTAGTGTACAGTTACTCATGTTATCCTCTTATATCCTCCTTTTTGTTTCTGTGGAGTTGGTAGTAATGTTCGCCCTTTCATTTCTGATTTTAGTTACTTGTACCCTTTCTTTTTCTTGGTCAGACCACCTAAAAGTTTGTCTATTTTACTGAATTTTTCAAAGAACCAACTTTTGGTTTCATTGATTTTCTTTCTTTACTTTTTAATCTGTTTCATTTATCTCCATTCTAATCTTTGTTATTTTGTCTCTTCTGCTCAATTTAGCTTTAGTTTGCTCATTTTTTCCTAGCTTTTCCAGTTGTGAGGTTAGATCTCTGACATAAGGTCTTTCTTGTTTTTAAATGTAAGCATTTAGAGCTATAAATTTCCCTATCAGCACTGACCTTGCTGCATCCTTTAGGTGAAAGAAACTGAAAACACAACATGTCAAAACTTACGGGATACAGCAAGGTCAGTTGGTGTGTTGTGTTTTCATTTCTTTCACCTCAAGATATTTCCTAATTTCCCTTGTGATTTCTTCTTTGACCCATTGGTTAAGAGGGCACTGTTTAATTTACTCATAGCTGTTAATTTATTTCAGACTTTTTGGGACCTGATACTGGCCTGTCCTGGAGAACGCCAGGTGAGTACCAGAAGGGTGTGTATTCCGTGGCTGTTAGGAGCGTGTTCTCCACGTCTGCTGGCTCTTGCTGGTTTGTGGTATCGTGCAACTCTCCTACCCATCACTGAGAGCAGTGTGTGGAAGTCCCATACTATTAACTGGAAACCATTTGCTTCTCCCTTCAAATCTGTCAATATTTGCTTCATATATTTTGGGGCTCTGCCATTAGATACATATATAATTGTTAAATATTCTTGTGGAATTTATCCCTTTATCAGTGTGTTGTGACTTTCCCTGTCCCTCATAACAGTTTTTGATCTAAAGGCTATTTTATAGATTAGTATCCATACCGAAGTCTCTTTTGCTTACTAAGTACACGGTACTTCTTTTCCCCATCCTTTCACTTTCAGCATAATTGGGTCTTTGAATTTGAGGTGAGTTTCCTGTAAATAGCATACAGCTGAGTCATGCTAATTCTTAAACCGTTCTGCCAATGCATTTCCTTTTGAGTGTAAAGTTCAATCCATTACATTTAAAATAACTACTGATAATTCAGGACTTTCTTCTGCCCTTTTGCTGTATGGTTTTTCTAAGCTTCATACCTTATTTGTCCCTCAGTTCCTCTGCTGATGCCTACTTTCATAATTATTTGTTTTTTTTGGTATTGCATATCTTTGAGTCCCTTCTCATTTCTTTCTGTATATATTTTCCTTGTGGTGGTTACCAGGGAGCTAAAATTTAATATCCCAAATCTACAATAATCATGCTTGATTTGATACCAATTTGACTTCGATAGTGTACACATGTACTGTTCCTATACTCCTCCATCCCCAACCTTTTTGTTGTCTTTGTTACAAGTTATATCTTTATATATCGTAGGTCCCAGACCATAGGTTTATCACTACTTTTGATGCATTTGCATTTTAGAACCTGTAAGAAGTAAAAAGGGGAGTTACATACTGAAAAATACAGTACAGTGGTACTGGCATTCGTAATTGCTCACATGGCTACCTGTGCCAGGGTCTTCATTTTTTACACCACTTTGGTCCACTGTCTGGTGCCCTTTCTTTGAGTGGGAGGACTCCCCGTAGGGTGGGCCTAGCAGTGGACTCCCTCCGCTTCTGTTTATCTGGGGAGGTCTTCATCTCTCCCTTGCCAGATATAAAATTCTTGGTTGGCAATTATTTTCTTTCAGCACTTTAAATATTTTGTCCCACTGCCTTCTTGCCTCCATGGTTTCTGACAGGCAGCTGGGCAGTTAGTCTTATCGGGAATCCCTTGCACACGATGCACTGCTCTGCTCTTGCAGCTTTCAGAACTCTGCTCGTCTTGTGGCATTCAACACTGACTACTGTGGGGCTGCGTGTGTTCTCTTTTAGTTTATCCTGTTTGGGGTTTGTTGGCCTTCTTGAATGTGGATATTTGTGTGTCTTGTTAAATTTGGGAAGTTTTCTGCCATTATCTGTTTGAATATTCCTTCTGCCCCTTTCTTTTTTTTCCTTCTGAGACTCCCAAAATGAGTATATTGGTATACTTGATGGTATCCCACACATCTTTTAGGCTCTGTTTGCTGTTTTAAAATTCTTTCTGCTCCTGAATCATTTCAATTGTCTCATCTTTCAGTTCACTGATTCTTTCTTCTGGCAGGTCCAATCTGCTTCTGAAACCCACTAGTCAATTGTTCATTTCAGTTACAGTGGTCTTAAATTCCAGTGTTTCTGTTTTGTTTTTTTTTTTTTTTTTAATTCCTATCTCTTTATGAGCATATCAGAAGCTTTTTAAAGTCTTTTTCTGGTATGTCCAAAGTCCGGTCTCTTGTGTTGATGTTACCTGAATTTTTATCTTGTTACTTTGGATGGGCCATCATTACCTGTTTCTTTGACTTGTAATCTTTTGTTGCACACTGTACCTTCTAATTTTTTAAAGTGTTAACTCTGGGATTTAGTCCTTGAGATGGCTATACCTTAAGTTTGTATCCAGCTGGTGGTATGACAGAATTTCCTTGAGTGCCAGGAACTAACAAAAACAGACTTATCAATGCAAAAATCACCTTTCGGTCTTTCCAGATTGGCTCTGCATTGGCTGCTGCTCTCCTGCAGAATTTAGTCCTCTATTAAGAAGATCGGCCCGAGGAGAATGTAACATTCCAGGTCCTCTAGTCTTTTCTGAGCCTGAGTCTTTTCCTGGGCTTGTACTTGCTCATGGTCTTAGCCATTCCCCATTTACAGGAATGTGAATGCCCTGTATTCCCTATGAAACAGAACTTCTCCCCTTGGGAGTGTTCTACCACATGACTTAAAGCAGGGGGTCCTGTGCCCCAGTCACTTTAACTTGTCTCTCACTCTGCTTTCGCTGTCCACAAGCTGCTTCTGCCTGCAGGGTGAGTTCTGGGAGAGGAGCCAGAGCTGAGTGTCCTGCTTCAGTCTTTCAGGCTGCCTCCCGCTTGACTGGCACCAACATATAGGCGCAAGGGGTTATTCTGCTTCCTCTGAGCAGAGCCAGGGACCTGCCATAGGAGCACAGGCTGGCTTCACCACGAATTTCTTGTACCACTTTCAAAGCTGTGTTTTCTTGATTTCACGTTCACTCAGTTACTGCAACCCTCCAAAACTCTTCTGGAGTTTTGGAGAAGACGGCTCTATCAACTTTTGCTAGTTGTTTAAAGACTCTGTGGGGAACGGCACCCTGGAGTGCCTTACGCTGCCATCTTGGGCGACTGGAAGCGACCGTGACAGTTTTGAGTAGCACTGCCCAGGCACTTTGTAGAATATCCCTCAATTCAAATTTGTCCCACATTTCCCTCGTGACTGGATTGGGGCTCTGGTTATGTGAGTTAGGGGAGGAGGAGAACAGAGGAAGCGTGCGTTCTCACCACTCCACACCAAGGGTGTACGCGCTGTTAACAGACTGTGGCAGTGCGTCAGGTATCTGCACTGGAGTCGGTCTTGCTGTCCCTCACTCACACGCACCTGAATGGAAGTCAGTATGCCCAGCCTGCGGCCAAGGCGTGGGAAGGTGGGTTCCCCCTCAAAGGGGGAGAGCCTACACAAACTATCTGCAATTCTTCTACAGGAAATTTGTGTCAGAGATTTTCTTCAATATGCTGTTTTTATACCTTCCATTCTTCTGTCTTCACATTTTCCTTTACTTCCTTGAGCACACGGAGCACGTTCATAACTTCTTATGTCCTTATTCGCTAATTCCATCATTTCTGGAATTACTATTACTTCGGACTACTCCACACCCCTTGTTACAGGTCACATTTCCCTGTGTATTGGCAGATCTATTAGTTTCTGATTGGATCTTAGATGGGGAATTTTACCTTCTGTCTTGATTTTATTGTCTTCTTTTCAAGAATGGTGCATTTTGCTCTGGTAGGCCGTTAAGTCACATCAGTTTGATCCTTTCGAGGCTTGTTTTCAAGCTTGCTTATGATGTGTTCAGAGCAGCCTTTACTCCAGAGCTAGTTCAGTCCTCCTTCCGAGCTGCAGCTCTTTTGAGGTCTTGCCGATCACTCTGTGTATTCGAAGTGGCTTCCCTGCTCTGGCTGGTGAGACCTTGAACACAGCGTTGAGCTCTGGGAACTGCTTAGGCCACAGCTTCCCAATGGCTCTTCTTTCCCTTGATGTGTTCTTAGCCTGGCCCTACAGGGCGTCACCCAGTGCCGGCGCAAATCAGGGCTCAGCCAGGACTCAAGGGGCCAAACGAGAACCTGTGATTTGAGCAATGGGGCCATCAGGGAGAAGTGGTTCCCAGCTGCTGGCTGTTGAGCAAAGCTTTTGCATTCTGAAATGCAGTTCATGGTAAACACCAAGTAAATTCTGAGCTTGTGGCCTTATTTTCTACAACACTGTCTGGGCTGGTTTGGATATATTATGTCCCCCCAGACGCCATGTTCTTTAATGCAATCTTGTGGGGGCAGACATATTAGTGTTGATTAGGTTGGACTATCTGGATTAGGTTGTTTCCATGGAGATTTGACCCACCCAACTGTGGGTGACAACTTTCAGACTATTTCCATGGAGGTGTGGCCCCGCCCATTCAGTGTGGGTCTTGGTTAGTTTTACTGGAGTCCTTTAAAAAGAGCCACACAGGCCCAGACACTTGCTGGCTTCGCTCAGAGATGCCTGGAATTGTGGAACCCTGATGTAGGCTGCAGCCAAGAGAGACATTCTGGAGACGGTCACTGAGAGGAAACTTTTGCTGACACTTTGCTCCAGAGAAGCTAAGAGGACAAAACACCCCAAGAGCAACATTTTGAAGAACGCACAGGAGCTGAGAGAGGAGCTGGAACACAATCTGCGATCAGCAGACACCAGCCATGTCCCTTCCCAGCTAACAGAGGTTTTCTGGACGCCATTGGCCTTCCTTCGGTGAAGGTTTGCTAGTGTTGATGTCTTAATTTGGATATTTTCATGGTCTTCAGACTCTAATTTTGTAACTAAATAAACCCCCTTTATAAAAACCAATCCATTTCTGGTATTTTGCATAATGGCAGCATTAGCAAACCAGAACACTGTTTTCTCCCTGAAATGCAAAGTTCTGCATGTATGTTCGTTTTTTATAGGGAGCGGGTCTCTGAATATATTCTCAAGCGCCTCCATGACCCAAAATAAATTAAAAACAACTGTACTACAGGAGATGGCCCATCTTAACTGTTCAAGCGCCTGCCCAGGAGCACAAGCCATGTCCTTTTTACCCCCTGCCCATCAGAAGACTAGCCTGTACTGTGTGCTCTGCCTCCTGGGTGGGGCCACCTGGGCTTGAGCTGGCTGCATTCTAGGTCCCAGACTGTGGAGCTGAGCTTTAGGGACAGCGAGAGAATGTCAGCAAGTGGCCGGAGCTGGCAGACGGTGCATGTGCAGGAATCACGGTGCAGCAGGGTTCCCTGGCCCAGGAGAATGTCGAGGCAGATAAATCCTGTTTGCAAGGAGAGAGGCGAGTGGAGCAGACAGGCTGCCAAGTGGGCTGAGAAAGGGTGGCTCGCCAGGGTCCTCCCCCAAGTCCAGTTCTGTCCCTGTCTCTGGCATCAGAGAGACACCGCACCACCCCTCCCATAAACGGACGTCCTGCTTTTGCTTCAACTCCCTGCAGCACCAGCACCTCTGCAGTCTGTCTGTGGGCCACCTGCCCCCCGAGACTCCTGGGACCCCTGCAGGTGCCAACCTGCCCTGCAGCCAACAGGCTCACCTTCAGGCAGGAAACGTGTGGGGCCGGCCCCTCCTTCTGCAGCAGCTCACCTGACCCCTTCTTTGCCCTCTCAGTGCACAGACCACGGCTCCCCACGGACCAGGGACTCTGGGGGCTGGGCTGCTCCCGCACCCCCTCCAGGCCGAGGGGGCTGCCTGGTCCTATGCAGTCTGGTGGGCCTGGGAGTGCCCTGGGCATCTACCCCCCCCTCCCCTGGAGGTGGCTGCAGCCCAGACCTTCCGGTCCCTTCCATGGCATCCACCCCTCCTCACTGCACCCCTCACCAACTGCCCAGCTCCCCACCCCAGGACAGAAGCAGAAACCGATGCCGAGGCCACAAGCATAGAGCCCATCTGTTTATAGCTCTGTGTGATCTTTCCATCTGTCCGGCTACCTGTGTGTGTGTCTGTGTAGCTCCACCCCAGGGGAAAGTGGGATTTCTCGTGTAAAAATCCAATCCTGACTAGTAACCAGCTGTGTTGGTCATTCCAGAGCGGTGTGGGTCTAAGAAAGGCAGCCTGAGCAGTGGGGTGCGAGTCGGGCCAGGGGCTCAGCCCTCAGGACACGGAAGGGGCAGTGTCCGCTGCTGTCCTCGACTCGGGAAGCACGACAGAGTGGCCGGCAGACGTGGGCAGTGGCAGCACTGGGCAGCTCTGAGCAAAGAGCATGGACTTCAGATCTGGACTTCCCACTTCCCAGCTCTTAGACGGTTAAGCTTCTTGATGTCCTTGAGAATCAATTTTCTTATCTATGAAATGAGAATTCTGTCACCTACTAGCACAGTTGTGGAGGAAATAGAAATAACATGCAAGGGGCTTAACTGACGGCTGGCACGTAAGGTACTGCAGCTGTGCAGACCCTCCGAGGGCAGCTCATGCCCACCGTCAGAGTGCAGTAGCCCGGGGTGCGCCCTTTGCCTGGGGAGGTGTGCTGAGTCCTGCCCGCTGCCCAAAAACTGGCCCAGCAGGCTCCCCGGCCGCCTCACCCCTCTCGGAGCCAGGGGAGCTCGGGAGCAGCTCGGAGCCTCAGCTGGCCGGGCCCAGCCCTGGAACCACACCTGCCTCTGGCACGCTTCCCGCTGGTCCCGTCTGCTGATCCCTGTGGGGTCACACAGAACTGCCGCTCCAAGAACCTGCTTCCGGCCTCACGGTGGCACGTGCTTCTGCCCACAAGTCCCCCCGTGGAACCTAGCCTGGCTTGGGCTCCGGCCCTGTCCTCACCCCTGCTCCCAGGCTGGAGGCATTCGCTCCCAGGGCCAGCCTTAAAACAAGTGTGCCCCCACCTGACCTCCCCTGGCCCACCCGCGCCCCGCACGGTGACCTGCAGGTGCCCCCTTATTTGTCTGGCACAAACCACGTGCCCCCAGGCCCTGTTTCTCATGTCCCCAGCTGGCGGCCAGCTCCAGGGCTGGGCAGCACTGCCTGTCTGTGGCCCGAGCCCCCTCCGGGCTGGCAGGGGGACAGCAGGGAGGGCAAGACCTTCTTAAAAGGTCCATCAGGGCAGAAACTTGGGTTAGTTGCTAAGATGAAAACATCTGCCCTGTAGATTGTGAAAAACACGTTTACTGCAGAAAAACTGGAAGGTCACCTACAATCTCTCAACCCAGGGATAACCAGTGTCCCCGTTTCCTACCAGCACAGGCCTCAACGGAATGAGCTCTTGTACAAACAGGTACTGCAGGGTACATGGGGTTCCAGCTTCTCCTCCTGCCATGTTTGGTCGTGTTGCTGTGTTTAAAACTCTGAGGAGCTGCTGCCCTCCTGGCTCAGCCCACGCCCTGCACAGGGCCTGGCAAGAGTCTTAAGGAGATGTGTGTAACGGTGACCATCGTGGATGACTGAGATTAACTACGCAGATACACACGAGTTCTCCCACGAGCTGGAGCAAACGTACAGCACTATTACAAGGAGTTAACAGGGAGGTTTATGAGGAACGATGCACCGGCGGCACACTGTGGCCTAGTGTTTGCAGTCAGGCTTTAATACTCTCATCAACAGTAACAAACACGCCACTTTGATACTAGGGGTCAGTAACAAGGGGATGGGGGTATGCGGGATTGGGATTTTCTTTTTAATTTTTCTTCTCTCAACTAACACAAACGTTCTAAAATTGATCATAGGGTCATATGCACAACTAAGTGCACACCAGTGATCGTACAGCTCGGATGGTTTGTGTGGTGTGTGAACACATCTCAATAAAACTGCATGGAAAAAAAAGTAGGGTTTAGTTAGTAGAAAGAGCCCCCAGGCAGACAGGGTGGGAGGCTCGGAGGAGCCGGCCAGGCCCTGGGCTCCGTTTGTTTGTGTGCATTTTGTGGCAGGTGCGCAGCCTCTGTCTGAGTCTCTGGGACAAGGTGTGAAGTGGGTGGGGGTCTGCGTTCTTCTGCCCCTCCTCCCAACACCTGGCCAGGCTCTCCCTCCGGCCCCAGCCTCCCTCTCCTAGGGCAGGGACAGAGGCCCCTGGGGTCCACCCCACACTCCTGGGACGGCTAACCCTTGCTGTCACCAAACGCCCTCCCTCCAGAGCAGCTGTGGGCTGCACTGTCCTTCAGGACCCGCCTGAGGAGCACCTGAGCTCGGGTCCCCGGCCTGTTCTGGTACAACCACTGCACCTGGCGCTGCTTTGATGAACAGAGAGGGGTGGAAGACGACATCCCTGAGGTTGTAGCAGCTGCCACGGGCTCTACCCCCCAACCAAGGGCAGGGGGAGTGTGATGGGTTGTCCAGAGCTGGCCCCACGCCAGGGAGGCGCAGGAAGACACGGGCCAGCTTCTGGAAGTCTGCACCCACTCATTCAGCCTTGAGAGTTGGCTGCTCTCCTTGTCCCGGGGTCAAGTGGCAGTGGGGTGGGGGGCAGGCGGCATGGAATCTGCCAGCATCCGCAGGCAGAGAGAAGACACTTCAGCACAGACATGGCCCCTGAGAGCAGAAACGTATCAGCTTCCTAAGGCCTCTGAGGGCTGTGTCCTGGCAGCCAAAGCCCAGCACAGGGATGTTTTCAAAGGACAGGGGGCTCTCACCGGCGCCCTTGGAGGCCACAGCATGGGACTGATGCCCCCTTTCTTGGGGCCAGCAGCCCTCGGCCGCACCTGGAAAGGCACTTCCCCTCCACTTTTCAGCCACGGCCGTTTCTGCACTCACTGTCATCAACAGCCCCACGGCCGTGCCTGCACCGCTCCAGCCCACTCGGTCTGCCTACTCCCCACGCTCCACCCCTATGTGTCCCCTCACGAGCAGGACCACAGGTCATGTGTCTGGCTGCAAGCCAGAGAGCAGTGCACCCTGCGGAGGCTGCCCTGGAGGCTGCTCAGAGACCTGATCCGACACCCTTTTCCCGTGTGGGGGTCCTGGAAGAGCTGCCCCAGTTGGCCCGAGGGCCTGAAGGGTGGAGACCAAACACAGGCCTCACAGCCTTTCAGCAGAATGCGGGGCAGAACACGGAGCAGAACGCAGGACAGGGCGTGTCACCCGAGTATGAAGCGCAGAATACCCCAAAGGGCCCCATGCCAGGTGTTTCCAGAAAGTTTGGAGGAACGAAGACCAGGTGGAAGAGGGTAAAGAAGGAAAGAGATGCAGAGATGTTTCCCGCAGTCAGGAAAGCTGGCGGTCCAGGGTGGAGCGTGGGGAAAAGCACATCGCCCCTCGCAGGCCGTGTGCCTGCCACCGAGGAGAGGGGCGACACCTTCGAAGACGAGCCCGCAGAGAATGATTCCTCTACTCCCAAACCCTGCAGGCAAGGCAGATCCCGAAGGCAGACAGCCTGGCCTCCCGCGTGGGAACGCCCCACTGTCCGGGGCTCACGGGACTGGTCCCCAAGCCGGAGGAGCCCAGCAGCGGCTGCAAAGTGCTGCCGTTTTCACTCACAGTCAAGGTGCCCAGACATGCCCAGCCCTGTCCTGCGCCCATTAGGGCGGCCTTCAGGCCACTGGTCACTTGCCAGCCCAGGCTAGGGCTTGGCCTTTGCCAGACACGACGGACAGCAGAGCCGGATTTCCAACTCCAGGGACCGTCACTGCTTTCCTTCTGCAAACCGGAGCTGTCCGGTCTTGCAGGGTCCCACGGTATCAACAAAGCTGCTGCCAAGCAAGGCAAGACAGGGACAGGGACAGAGGCAGACCACGAGGAATGAAAACAGAACGAATTTCGGGAAACCCGTCTCTGGCATCTAGAAGCCGGTAAGAGATCAACTTGTGCTTCCTCGCGTTTTACTTTCTGTTTTCACTCCCTCTCCTCTTCACTAGAGCATTGCCCCAGAGTCCTGATTTTCTCTGCAAAGACGTGGGAAACAGTTCGACGCGATCTTTTTACTGAAACCGGCGCTTGTTCTAAAGACAGACTCGCTTCTGCAACTCTCCGACACTTAGCAAAGACCCACGCACGAGCAGGCCCGTCCTCCCCGTCCAGGGAAACCTCGGCTGCGCGGGAGCAGAGCGAGGAGGAGGGGGAGGCGGCCCGCTCGTGCCTGCGCCGGGACCAGCGACGCCCAAGCCGATGCAAGGTGTGTGAAGGCCTCGGGGCGTTCCTTCCCGGAGGCTGACCGCGCTCCCGAGGGGACCGGGTCTCGGAGCTGCTCCTCCTCCCCGGGGTTCCAGGCCGCCACCTCTGCAAGCCCCCCTTGGCGGCCCCACCGCGGCTGCGGGGAGCTTCCCGCCCCCCGCCTCTCCGGGGCTCCGCGGGCGGCAGCTCCCCCGGCCGGGAAGGCCGCCCCGCGCCCCGCGCCCAGCCCCTCACCGGGCTCCAGCAGATGAGCGCGTCAGTGTCCGGGTCGCTCACGAGGGTCCACAGCTTGGTGAGGAAGGCCGGGACGTTGCTGGGCCCCGCCGCCCCGGGGCCCACGGGCAGATCCATGCCGGGCCGCGCGCGGAGAGGCAGAGAGGGCGACCGCGAGCAGGGGCCGAGGGCCGCGCTAGAGCCGCCGCCGCGCCTGCTGCCCGGGCCGCGCCGCCGCCGCGCGCTGCGCACACACAGCCCCGGGGCCTGGCATGGCCGCCGCCATCTTGCGACGCGCGCGCTCCCGACGGCGCCGCCCGCGCCCCAGCGGCGCCCGCGCGCAGGCGCCCCGCCCCGCCCCCGCCGCCCGCCAATGAGAGCGGGGCGCGGCCTCCCGTGCCCTCTGACCCGGGCCCCGCCCCGCGCGCGCACGCGGCCGGCTCGCTGCCGGAAGAGGCCGTTCGGGTTGCGGAACCGGCGTGTGGCGAAGCATGGCGGGGCCGCGGGGTGCGCGGCCGGGAAAGCGGCCCGCGGAGCCGGAGCCGGAGCCGGAGCCGGAGTCCGAGGAGGTGGGTGCGGGGCGGCGGGGCGGCCGGGGCGGGGGCGCACGTGGGGGCGCTGGTCGCGGGGCCGGGACGCGGGGTGCGGCCCCGGTGAGCGGAGGACGCTCTTGCTGCACGCCCGGTCCTCCCGGCAGCACCTCCCAGCCTTGGTCCCACCGCGGGTTGCGGGCGCCGTCCTGGGCCTGTGCCGGCCGCGCGGTCAGCGGCGCCCCGGGGACGACTTGGCAGCCCCCGGCGAGCCTCCAGCGCCCACCCAGGCGTCCAGCTGTCGGTGGAGCGCGGGGGGCCGGTGCGCGTCGCGGCAGAGCCCAGTAGTGCAGAGGGGTGGACCGGCGTCCCGAGCAGTTCCCTGGGCTTGAAGTGTCAGAGAAGGAGGGAAATGGGAGGGAGGGGCGTCCTGTACAGCCGCATCCTTAGGAAAATCGGACTTTGCACCCCCGATAAATAGTTGCCTGCTTATTCGTACAATTCCTTTAACATAGTGCTTAACCTACCGTAAAAAGTAAGAGCCACATGAGAACGAAATGGGCAGGTAGACCCGGCCTTGGTCCACCTCAGTGGCTGCAGTCTGGGGCTTGCAGGTTGAGCCCTCCCGGCGGGCTCCCCTCGACTGCACTGCTTGGAGCTGTCCCTTTGCTTTTGAAATGCACCCACTCCGCACCCCGGCGACCCCCCAGCCAGCAGCCTTTTGAGCTGGGTGAGCCAGTGGGAACGTTGCAGAGGAAGAGGGAAATTGAGGCCTTTGCCTTCAGGTGGTTTCCCTCGAGCCATCGTTCCACGTTAGAGGCCCGCGTGGGGACTGCTCCAGTGGCCCTTGGTGGACGTGGAAAGGGGGGCTGCCAGCTCTGCTCGCCCCACCCGGAGACAGGATCCCAGGGCGGGCTCCTGGAGTTTCATCAGCTGGTCCACGCGTGACCTCGTCTGTGCGGGCTTCTGTTTGTCGAGGTGTCTTGTTGAGTACCCGCGGCAGACTCACCCGCACCATTGCGGGGCCAGGGCGAGGAGGCCTCGTGCTTAGGACCTCTCCCCAACCCCTCAGCGCCGCGCCGGGGCACTTTAAACAGCGTGACCGCCCACAAAAGCACAGACAAGCAGATGAGGTGGTACCAGATGTGCCAGGGAAAGGCGTTTGCAGCGTGAGAGCTGCCCGGCCTGGCTTCCGCTGGGAACTTGCACTCAGCTGCCCGCTCTGCGTGTCTGCAGTCGCCGGGGGAGCCCGCGGTGTTGAGTGTGGGGTTATGAATAGATCTTAGTGGGGGTCAGATTCACAAACGTAGAACCCCCAGGTAAGGAGGACTGACTGGACTTGCTTTTTAGTTACCCTGTGTCCTGTTTGTGACTCTTTAACCGGCCTTTCAGATTTATTAGTCAGCCGTTGGTCCCATACTTGATGGATGAGGAGGTTCTGCTGCAGGTGGTCGAAGCCTGGGGGTTCTATGCCCCCCAAGCTGTACCCACAGCTCTAGGGGCATAGGATGATGAGGGGGAGGTCTGGGGCTTTAGGTGCTGGTGACAGGCGGGAGCTGAGCCTGAAGCTGGGAGGACGTCGTCCATCCCAGGGGCGGGGGTGGGGGTGCTGGATGGGGCTGGGGGCCCTGGCGCGAGGGGCCTGCCGGGGTCCAGCTGTAACCAGCGCCGTGCTTCCCCGTAGGTCTCTCTCCTCTGCCCACCTGTTCCCAGCCACAGCGAGGCCAGCGACTCGGGCCCCTCCGACAGCGAGGAGAGTGTGTTCTCAGGCCTTGAAGATTCCGGCAGCGACAGTAGTGAGGATGGCGATGAGGGAGACGCCGGCGCCAGCAGCTGCGAGGGCCACTGCAGGGCGGAGAGGACCAGCGAGGTGCGGTTGGAGGTGGGTGAAGCTCCACGGCTCTGGGTGCCGGGAGCCCCAAGGCTACGACCCTCTTCTGTGCGCCTGGGTCCACCCGCCCGGAGCGTTCTGGGCTCTGGGTGGGTTCTCAGCCTCGGGGGGCTCCAGGCACCCGTGGAAGTCCCTGCAGGCCGTGGCCTTAGCTGGGCTCCCCGGGGCCTGAGCGGGAGGGCTGCGCGTGGCCCCTGTGCCTCCTACGTAAGAGGAGCGGGAGAGGAGCTCGACTTAATTAGGGTCTGAAATCAGTGATTTCACACGTCTGCGGAACTCGTCACCGTGGCTGGCACAGTGATCACCCCAGGCGGAAGCCATGAGAGCCAGGGCTCGCTGGGTGGGTGCCGGGCCTGCTGCGCCCGAGCTGCTGCTTCAGGAGGAACAGGCTCAAGATGAGCTGTGAGCCGTCTGCCCGTCTGACGTCACCACAGCTAGGCGCGGAGACGTGGCTCGCTGTCCTCGTCAGGAAGGATGTTAGCTGTGTTGATTCTGGTTACTGGAACTGTGGAGAAACCTACCCTTTTTTTTTTTGATCTCTTCTTTTTTTGACAATATTATTTATCTTTTATTTTTAAGATATGTGAGACATTTTTTCTAAAATTAAAGTAAACATCTCTTTGTACAGAAATCACACCTATGTGTGATCTTTAACTTCAACTCATAGTTAAGAGCCACAACCTAATGTGCTAAACAGAATTGCATTGCCCATCCATCTGTCCCGCTGGGGACTGTAGGACACACGTCTCCATGAACACTAAGAATTAAGATACGATATCAAAATGCCACAGAAGTTTTGTGTCAGAAAATTAGTTGACTTAAGTGTTGACACCTGACACAAACCATCAAAAAAAGCAATATATAAGGTAGAGGAAAAGCAAAAAACAATTGTCACTGAGGTCCAAGAACATGAAAACCATCACACTATTTAAATTTGATGCATTGGAAACAAGGAAACGTCTTTAGAATTGTTATATAAACAACTTCCAAAGCTCCAGGTGCAACAGCTCAGAACCCTAGCTGTGACAAGGCATTTTTAAAACACTGATAAATGTACAAATACATCAAATACAGGAAACATTAACAGTAAAAGCATTAACTATGGAAATAGAGAAATTATGCATTCTTTCCAGACATGCTTTCATTTTCTGAAGTAAAGGTTTTTAAAGAAAGCATTATAAAAGGGCCAAAAGTACTTATCATGTATTTTAAAAAGCATTTGTCAAAGTTCAAAACCCCATAAAAAAGACTGTTTAATGTAAAGAAATATCCTTCAAGTTAAAATAGGAGAAAAAATAACCGTGAAGGTGTTTGCCGCGCGCTTTCATTCAGCAAACGTTTAGCGAGTGTTGCAGTCCCCGACGGCCCGGTGCGGACGTGGAGGTGGCAGCGATGTCGTCACCGTCCTGTGGAGCTGGGCCACCCGCTGCAGCCGCCCTCAGAGTCTCCTACTTCAGTCCCTACAATGAGGCCAAACGGCCAGATCCTCTCACACTCCGCTGTTCTTGGAATCTTCTTGCAAAATGAGCAGTGTTCACCCGCGTTGAACCCCGGGGCCTGCGGCATGGCTGACGGGAGTCTGCTGCCTAAGTCACCTTTCATGTCCAAACCTTGCCGTTACCAAAAATAACATCACCAAAATCAGGAAAACCAAGACACATTTCCTTCCGAGTACACAGAACAGCTGGAAGAGGGTAATGTGCACGTGTGGGACACGTGCAGATGTACGCGAGGGACAGCGTGTGACTCCAGTGGGTCCCTCGGTGGCCGGTTAGCCATGCCCAGCAGTGGCTGCCGAGAGCCAGCCTCTCAGGGTGGGCGCTGCGTGCCGAGGACCCGTGTGTTCTCCATGCGTTCGGACTGAGCTCTTCCCTGGAGTCCGTAGCGCAGATGTGGCTTCCGGAAGTTTGGTTCCTGCAGATGCTGCGTCTCAGGTCCACTCCCTCCAGCGGGTCC
Organism: Choloepus didactylus; assembly: GCF_015220235.1. Lineage (NCBI taxonomy): Eukaryota > Metazoa > Chordata > Mammalia > Pilosa > Megalonychidae > Choloepus > Choloepus didactylus. Next base: position 99,221,070 of record NC_051320.1, on the reverse strand, counting down.
CCTGTTTGGCCGCTGCCCCGGCTTGGAACTGGCAACCCAAATCCCTGGGGCGCCAGGGTCGGTGTGCCAAAGAGGCATCTGGAGACAAGTGTGGGGGCGCCTGGGACCGAGCCCCGTGGGATGTTGCTGTCCGACCTGAGCACTGTCCCCGCTTCTTAAGTTTTTAAAATTACGAAATCTGTACCCAAAAAAAAATTCAAATATTCCCCAATCTATTCAGTAAGGGTGGGAGCTCCTGCCCAGTGCCATGGCCCTGTGGTCACTTAATATTTAGTAATGTATGTCTTTCTGGACACTGCCTCTTCCTTTTTAAACTAAGGGTACTCACATTTAAATTTAGAGTTTTTTTCTTCATTTTGTTTAATTATTTCAACAAGTCACGCACACAACTGTATCCAGCTACGCCAGGTGCACAGTGCAAAGCCAGGCTCTGCCCCCGGCAGCCCCCCCGGGGTGCCCCCCGCAGGGCCTGAGCCTGCAGCTCCCGGGCCAAGCACCTGGAGGCTGGAGGCCACAGGGATCAGCCCCGGGGCCTGCGGGGGGCTCCCCTGAGGGGTGGGGGCTCTGTCTGGGGTGCAGAGGACAGGGTTGGGGTGTCTGCTGTCTCGAGCTGTGGTCCTGCAGGCCTTGGCAGCTGCCCCTGACCACCCCAGGACACCAGCCTTGGCGCTCAGCCTGCTCCAGCCTTAGCTGGGGCATCCGCCGGGCCCTGTCCGAGGGTCTCCAGTTGCATCCTCGTGATGGCGTTTGAGCCCTCCCAGACCGGGAGAGGGGATTGAAGTGGGGGCTGACTTGCTGTACCCTGTGCCGCGTCCCGCTTTTGGGTGGTGGCAGGTGGAGACTGAGCCCCTGAGTTGGGACCCCCAGGTCAGTGTCCACCATGGTCTGCCTCAGCGCTTGCTCTTCATCTGGGGCCGGCCCGGGGTGCTGATGGGGAGCCTCCCACCTGCCGCCTCGACGGGGCGGCTGTGTTCACCCCCACAGCCCGTGGCTGTCCACGCTGGACGCCGTGGCCCACAGGGGCACAGGCACGGGGTCCCGGGTGCAGGAGACCCTGGGGAGCGGCCTCTGGGGCGAGGGGCCCTTGTGCCGTGGGGTCCCTGCCTGCCATTGGGCGGACGTGGGGTTGGGGCTGAGCCCAGTGCGAGTGCCCACTTGGGAGGCGCATCGAGGGCCCTGAGAGCCCTGGGGGGCCGCTGCATCCAGGCCCTGCTGCTTCTGCTCCCTGAGAACCTTTCTGGGCTGCCTGTGCCCATCCGGGCCGGCATGTCTGCCCAGAGCGTGTCCACCTTTTCCTGGTGGGAGCGGGCACTGGTGCTTGGTGCTGTCTGTCCGGGGCTGTGCGGGCGGCTGTGCTGAGCCTGACGGGCCGTGGCACATGCTCGCCTCCCTCAGTGACAGCCGTGTCCTCGCTTATGTCGCTCCCCACGCGCCAGCAGCCCCTGGGATAGGTTCTGAGCAGAATTTCTGGGTCAGAGGGTGAGGTACTGTTAACCGTGACGGGCGCCCCAAGGTGCCACCCAGGCAGCGTCCCCTCCCTGCCCGTCCTGCCGCCGTCCCGTCGCCGCTTCCTCGGGCAGGGCGTGCAGGCGCCGCCCCCTCTGCTGAGACCCGGGCCCAGGTCTGAGGTTGTCCTCGCCTCGCGGGGCAGGTCCCGCCTCTGCCCTATGTGACCCTGGCCCCCAGCTGGCACCACCAAGGCACCACCAAGGATGTCAGCTTGGGGCTGCCCAAGCTGTGGGGAGGGGTACACGGCTGTCGCCCCCTCTTCCCCATCCTTTTCCCGAGGGTCCCGTCTGGCCCTGTGGCCCACACAGATGCCTCCCAGGCGTGACGTGGCAGTGCAAGGGCTCGGGCCTCCCTGTCGTCTGTCCGTCTGTCCGAGGAGCCCGTGCCGCTTTCCTGTGCGCGTTGCCTGCGGCCATCTCAGTGGCTTCAATGGCCAGTGTTGCCCTCGCGGTGCCGGGGTCTGGAGCCCCTGGAGTCTGCGCTGGTGCCCTCTCCTCCAGCCTGGCGGACATGGGACCCCCCCCACCGGCCCCGACACTCAGTTTCTCCCGGTGTGTCCCCCTCCCCACCCTCTGCCCCCAGCCGGCACAGTCAGGAGAGCGGGGAGCGTGGAGGGAAGGTGCAGATGGGGCCGGCCTTGTTCCTGCCTGGAGAAAAGCTTAACCTCCCGCCGCCCGGACGGCAGGGGAGAGTGGGCCTCGGCTCCCGGCCCCTCGGCTCCTGCCCCTGCTTCCGGCCCCGGGGGAGGCGGGGGCAGCCTTCCCGTCCGCCGCGGCCAGTGAGCCTGGTCCAGCCCGCCACCCCCCAGGGAGACTCTTTCCAGGTTAGGGTCTGAATCCCGGTTGCACCCACTCGCTGACCTGGAGCTGTGGGGTCACTTGGAGCCGGGGGACGTGGGGAGGTGGGGACTTAGCTGGGCACTGGCCTCGGGCTGCCTCCCACCACCCCCAGGTTGGGGCTGAGCCCCAGTGAGGGAGGGCATGGGGGCTCCTGCCAGCCTGGGGGTGGTTGGAAGTGGGGTGGGGGCATCTGTTTGCACTGGGCCCCCAGGGGCCGGCTGGGAGCCGTGATGTTGGCATTGGAGCTGGGGGTGCTGAGGCTGGGGGCCAGGGGCGGCCTGGGGGGGGCCTTGGCCCAGCGTCAGTGGGGCGTGCCTGGGCCCAGGTCAGAGGGCATCCTGCGGTCTCCGACACGACCACCCCTCTCTCCGCAGGCTGGACCCCCTTCCCCGAGGACGGCAGTGGCCGGGAGACCCCAGTGTGAGGACGAGTACCTGGAGGACAGCTCGGACGAGGAGGTGAGTTTTGCGCCTTCTGGGGGAGGGAGGGAGGGTGCGTCAGGCTGGGCGGGGGCACAGGCCTGTGGGACGGCCCGGGACAGCCTCATGGTTTCACCGTCCAGCCGGGTGGCCTGGGCCTGGCAGCTCGAGCCGGGGTGGGGGGGGCAGGCACGCCCCCTCCCCGTGGGCCCTGCCCTGTCAGGCTGCTCGTGGCTCCGGGGTGGCCCGGGGGGGTCTTGGGGCGCTGAGCTGGGGGCTTCGGGTTCCTCACTCAGGGTCAGGCCGGGGCTGGCTCCCCCCAGGAGCTCTTCCTGTCCGCGGCGGCCCCCTCGCCCCCTCCCCGGCCGGGCCCCTCCGCTCGGCTCTCCTGGCAGCGGCTGCACGCGCCTTGGCCGGCCGCCTGCTCCCGTCTGCGCTGCGCGCTCCGAGCCGAGAGACAAAACAAAATAAATTGGTTTCCTGGCCGGAGCGGCGGCGCTGGGCTCCCGGCCGCCTCCCCCCCCCCCGGCTGCTGGCGGCCGCGTCCTCACAGCTCCTTCAAGCCCGGGTCGGGAGGGAGCCGAGGCCGCAGACGGCCGCGGGGGGCCGGGCGGGGCGGGGCGGGGCGCCCCTCTGCCCCTGCAGGGGCTCGCGGTGGGCAGCGCGCCGGGCCGGGAGGAAGCTGGCGGGGGCCGCGGGGGCTTCCTCGGCGATGACTATCCCATATGTGGGCCGCGAGCGCGGCGGAGCCCCCCGCCCGCCCCGCTGCCAGCACAGCCGCGGCGGCCCGAGGGGGCGGCAGAGCTCAGCTTTCAGGGGCCGGGCCGGGGCCTCGCAGATGCTTCCGCCTCCCCGAGAACCTGGGGGTGGGGGCGTCTCGCCTGCTGTGCCGCCCGTTTCTGCCCCAGTGGGGGTGGGAAGAGGGTCGGGAGGCCGTCCGGGCACCCAGGAGAGCGCCGTGAGCCGTGGGGGTGCCCGGGCAGCCGCCCTCCCCAGATGGGGCCCCCCACGCCGTGCCTGGCGGGCTGCACCTGGGAGGGGCCTCTTCAGGAGCTTTCTGCCGGGGCTGCCTCGGCTGCACAGCTCCCTGGCGGGGGCCGAGGGGACCGGGACCCCGGGTCCTTGGCTGCCCCTTGGGCTGCTCAGCAGAGCCACCCCCACCCTGGCCGGGCACAGCTGCGTGGAAAAACAGAGCAGCTGGGCCGGCGCTGGCATGGAGGGCGGGTGCGGCCGGTGGCGGTGCCAGCCCCGGACAGGCGCATGCGGGCCCTCGGCCTGGCGGGTGCTGTGGTCAGGCCCTCCCGACGGCCCCCGGCGGCCTGCCCGCTGGGAAGACGTGACCTCAGCGGGACGGGGGCTGTGCTGGGGCTGTGGGCCCCTCGGGGCGGCCGCCTCCTGGCCACTGTCCCCCGGCCCTGCTCCGCCCTCACCTGGGCCTGCAGGTGGCAAGGGGCTGGGTCACACACGGTGCATCTGCTGGGTCCCTTTGGGGTGCCCCTGGCCGCTCTGCTCTAATCTGATTAGCCCGTTGGTGGGGGGCGGCGCTGGGGTCCACAGCCCCAGCTCAGGCCCCTCCATGCCCCTCCCCCGGCTGCACAGACGTGATCTCATCCTGGGGGGGCCGGGCCGGGCGGGACCGGCACATGGCAGCCCCTTCCCGGCCAAGCACTGTGAGAAACTGAGGCTGCGGGCTGGCCCAGGGAGGAGCAGGAAGTGTGGTGGGTGAGGGGTCACGGCCGCCATGAACTTGGCCAGGAGGGGCTGGAGGAGCCGCCCCGACGGTGGGCCTGGCCCGGCTCCCTGGGCTCCCGCCCAGCTGCCCCTCGGGGCCCCGTCGGCCGGGCCGTCTGCAGCCAGCGCCCGCCGTCCTCTCTGCTCTCGCGCCAAGGCCGTTAATGGTTTCTCCCGGCTACTGAACCGGCAGCTGCCTTCGTGCAGGCGGCCTGCTCCCCTCCCCTCTGGCGCACGTGTCCCCGCCGAGACCACCGTCCTCCCCCGGCGCCCGCCCCCTGCCCCCACAGCCCTGGACCGGGGGGACAGAGCCCCTCATGGGCCCTGCCCGGGCCTGGCGCTGTCCACCCTCCTCGGCCGTTTGCTCCTCCTGGCTGCAGAGGCCCTCGGGAGGTGTGGGGTCAGGTGGGGCCGGGCACACTCAGACCAAGCAGGTCTCGTCGGTGGGAAGCGGGGGGCAGAGGCGGCCCGACGCCTCCCTGAGTTCTGTGCTCACTCGGGCCAGTCGGGGGCGGAACGGTCCTGGGATGGGGTCTTCGCCGTGGGGCTTCGCCGTGGGGCTGGGAGCACAGGAAAGCAATAATGTGACGGTGAGCGTGGGGAAAGGGGGTGAGGGGTGCTGCCTGGAGGGAGGGAGTCCCATAGGGCTGTTTCAGGGGTGCTGCACTTGGGGTGGGGAGGGGCTGGGCATGTGTGGAGCCCCAGGACCCCCAAACTTTCAGTGTCAGTCTTGGGTGGGTGGACGGACTTGGGGTGGTGTAGACAGGAGAGTGGGGGGCCATGGCTGGGCCCCGCCCCTCCCGGGTGTCAGCCGTGGGACCCTGGGGCCGCGGGAGCAGGAGCCTCGGTGTCCCTAGCCGCGGGGGGGGGCAGCTGGGAGGCTGGGCCGGCCTCTCCCCCTTGGTCCGGCCCCGATCTCAGGCTCCGGGGTCGCAGGTGAGCCTGGCGGAGCGCCCCAGCCCCCCTGGCCCAGCCCTTGGATGGAGATGAGCCCCCCACCCCCAGGCCCCAGGCAGGCGGGGGCGCCGGGGCTGGAGGGAGAACACTGCCGCATTGTAACCCGAGAGGGGCCGGAGGGAAGCGCGCGCGCCGGGCGGGGGTGGCGGACCCCGCGTCCCGGGGGACAGGTGGGGGCGGCGGAATGAGGAGCGAGTGAGGGATTCCAGAGGTGGGCCGGCTTCCTCTCCGGCAGACGGCCCCGGGGGGCGGGCGGCGAGCCAGGCCTACCTGCGGCCCTGACAGCTGCAGCCGCTTTGGGGAGGGGCGGGGAGGGGGCGCCCCGAGAGCGGAAGAGCCCCAGCCGCCGGCCGCCGCCGGGCTCGGGGTCGGGGCTGCGGGTGCCAGGGCTGCTGGCCCGGGGGTCCGCGGCCACCCGCCCGCGGGGACATGTGTTTCCTGGCAGCCGCAGGTGCTGAGCGGCGGGGGCGGCGGGCCGGGCGGGGGCGGCCGTGATGGATCGTGTGGCGTGGCCGGCAGCTCGTTCCCGGGACGGGGACAGGAGCTGACAGCTCCCAGCGCGGCTTGGCTGCGGGGCGGCCCTGGGCCTCGGGGCTCTGGGCCCCAGCGGGTGGAGGGCGGGCCTCCCTGGGGAGGACGCCCACGGGGGGCAGCGGGTGGGGGCCCAGCCGGGGCCTGGTTTGCATTTCTGGAGCCGGGAGGGTGACGGGCGCTCCCCTCCCTGCTGGCTGGCGGGCAGGCCCGGCCGCGGCTACCGGCGCTCACTGGGAGCGGCTGGGCCAGCTGCCCAGGTCCGAGGCCGGCCAAGTTGCAGCCGCTGCAGGAGCTGGGGATGGCCTGCTGGGCCCCGGCCCTGAGGTGTGGGAGGCACGTGCCCCACGCCCCTGACCGGGCTGGCCCTGGGGTCCCTCAACTCACGGCTTCTGACCATGCCAGCCGCACCCCAAACTCCAGCTGCTGTCTTGAGGACTGTACCCAGCCTTCTTGTTAGGCTGCTGGGTGTGTCGCTGCCCAGACCCTTTCCTGCTGCCACCCTGCCTTCAAAGCCCTGCTCCCCGCTGGTGGCAGCTTGTCCTGCCTGCCGTGACCCCACGTGTGTCCTTGGCAACCCCCTGGTTTCCAGGCTCTGCAGCAAACGCTACCCCAGACCCAGGTGGCCAAGAAGCCAGTGCTGTGCACTGCCCATGCTGTGGCCGCCGGCTCCCGCCCCAGCCCCCAGGATGTGCTCCCCAGCTCCGCAGGTGAGCCCCGTGCTGTGGGCAGGTGGGCACAGAGACCCCAGGCATCTGTGGGGCCGGCTCCTACAGCTGCACCCTGATCCTGGCTTTTGCTGAGATGGGGTGCCCTTTCTCCAGCCAGCGGTGGGCTCCTGTGGGGTTAGGGAGTGGAAGCCTGGGATTCAGCTGGGTCTGGGCGTGGTGCCAGGGGGCAGCTACTGTCCTGGGAGGAGCTGCCCGTGCCGCCCAGCACAGGGCCATGTGCCCTCCTCGCTCCCACTGCCCACCTGAGATCATCACCTGTGGGATTTTAATGGCGGCCAGCTGTGCCCAGCACACGAGGCACCAGGTCCCTTCTCCCTGAGGGGCAGTGCTGGGTGGGACAGGGGCTCCTCTTACCTTTGCTGTGGCTAGAGTTGGGGGGCACAGCCTTGGAGCTGAAGCACACCCCTCACTCACCCCGCAGGGAAGGTTGTGGGGGCGTTGCTGGTGCTGGCCTCACCTGCACCCCCATCGGCCAGGCTGCAGGCCGGGGGCTCCCACGCTGGCCCTCGCCCGTGCCCGCAGGTGCTGCCCGTGTCATTTTCCATCCCACTTGCTGTCCCCAAGGGCCCACCTCGGCCCTGGATGGTGACATCCCCCTCAGAGAACTGGAGTGCCCTGGCCAGGAGGGGGGCCCACAGGAGGAGATGGCCCCACCCCGAGGCTGGGGAGGGAGGCCCTTCACGAGGATGCTGTGCCTCCGAGTTGGGAAGATATAGTTTTGTTTTTAATTATACAAAACTTCCAGAACATATATCATCACATCAGAAGACAAGAAATGCCAGCACGAGGTGACCCCAAGGAAACCAAGGCAGAAGTCCGGGTGGGCCTGGGTGGGTGCTGGGGGCTGGCTCTGAGCCCTGCTGCCACCGTCCGTCTGTCCGGCCCGCGCACCCACTGGGCCGGGGCTGTGCTCACTGTCACCCGTGGCCTGTGCACTCGTGGGGCCCGTCTCTGGTCAGGTCCGTCGTGGGGGGCCGCCTCGGCCCTCCGCCAGCGCCACCCGCCACCCAGGCTGGCGTGGGCCTCCTAGCTGCGGATGGCTGTCTTTCTGTCCCGGTCCTTGCTCTGTGGGGGGAGGGGCAGGGAGTCAGGGCGGGCAGCGTCTTGCGTTCCCCCTGCCCCTGCCGCGCTGGGCCCTGCCACTTGGTGCTCCCGGAGGTGGCAGGCTCCAAAGCACCCGCCTCCGGGCTTGCCCCAGCTTTCTCTGCACAGCATGGGGAGGGGAGCACGCTGTTGCACAGCCGAAACTGTAAAATTAAATTTCCCAGATGTTCAGGCCCCAGGAGCTCTCACTCGTGCCGTCTGGAGAGGAAGTGGGGATTGGGGAAGCCGGCGCTGTATTTTCTCCCCACTCACCCTGCTTTCCGGTGCCCCCAAGTACTGCATGGCTGTAAATCTTAGTCAGCCCCTGTGCGGCCGCTGCCCCAGCCCCCCACGCTCTCCCACCAGCCTTGGCTGCCCCAGGCAGCCCTGCAGCCCGGGGTCTGCGCCTGGAGCTGGGCTCCAGCCGCTCGGGCCCAGGAGGCAGCTGGGGGGGGGGGTGCAGGGCAGCAGGTGCCCCGTAGGCCAGGCTGGCTGCAGGTGCTGGGAGCTGTGCGGTGGCATACGACCTCAGGGGCTCCCCCTCACTGCCCTGTGCCCCCACTTTCTGCAGGTCTATCTCCAGCCTCTCACAGAGGCGTGTGTCTGTTCTGCCTTCCCTGTGTCCTGCACCCCTTGGCCCCATGCTACAGCTGGACCCCGAAGGTCTGGGGCTTCTTCTAAGGCCTGAGAAGGCCCAGCCCTTCCTTCCTGGCCCCTGGAGCAGATTCCACCTGGGGCCTGGGGCCTCCCTCCTTGGCTCCGCTGGGTCTACAGCTCCAGGTGTCCTGGAGGCCCCCCCTTTGCCTTGTCGCAGCCCCCTGGGGACCCCTGGCCCTGAACCAGCGCGCTCACCAGCTTCCTCTGGTTGCTGAGGCAGAAGGTGCAGATCTGCTTGGGCTGGGCGTTCTCGCCGTCCCGGGCAGGGGGCGGGGGCGGCGGCGGCGGCGGCGGGGGCGGCAGCGGGGGGCTCCCGGCGCGCGCAGAGTGGTAGAAGGCGGGTCCCGAGTGGCACGGCTGCCCGTCGCCGCAGGCCTCGCCCACCAGCAGCACGTTGCCCAGGTGCGAGATGTAGCTGGAGGCGAGGCGCAGCGTCTCGATCTTGGAGAGCTTGCGGTCGGCCGGCTCGGTGGGGATGAGCGTGCGCAGCGCCGTGAACGCCGTGTTCACGCTGTTGGTGCGGTCCCGCTCGCGCGCGTTGGCCGTGTGCCGCTGCCGGGGCTCCCGGCCCGCCCGCCCCCCGGGCCCCGGGCCGCTCCCCGCACGCCGGCCCCCTGCCCGCCGCCGGGCGCCCTGGAGGCCGCAGCGCGCCGCGTGCACGCGACATGGCTTCTCGTCGGAGCCCGAGCTCTCGCTGCCGTTGTCCTCGTCCTCCGACAGCATGCTCACCTCGGGGTACAGGTAGCGGCCGGGCGGCGCCGCGCGCAGCATGGCGAAAGACATGGGGCCGCCCGTCAGCTGCGCCGCCCGCCGCGCATGCCGCCGCCGCGCGCTTCGCGGGCCGCCCGGGGCCGGGGTCCGCCGGCGGGGTCTGGCCGCCGGGCGCCGCGCACACGTGCGTCCCGGGCTGGAGCGCGGGCCGCGGGCTGGGCCTTTAGAGCCGCGCGCGCCCCGCCCCCGGGAGGCTCCGCCCCGCGCCCCGCCCCCGGGAGGCTCCGCGCGGCCCGCCGCCCCTTCCCTGTCTCGGGGCTGGGGGGAAATGGGTCCCGGGGGGCGCAGAGGGGACGGGTCGGGCGGCGGGGACTCAGGCTTTCTCCCCGCAGTAGGACCCTGTCAGCGCTGCTCCCGTGTCCGTCTGTCTGTCCCATGTGCACTTGAGCCTTCTGCGCCGGCCGCGTGCAGGGTGGGGACACAGAGGGGCCCGCAGATGTGCTTCTCTGGCGCCGCGGGGCGCTGCCTGTGCGCCTGCACCTGCCTCCTTGCTCTGGATACCACCCCCCGTTAGGGCCCAATTCCGGGTGTCGTTCTAGACTCGGGGTGGGGGGGCGCTCCCAGCAGCGGGCGGTTGGGGGGTCCTGCCTGCTGCATGGAGGCGGGCTCCCCGGGGCCCCTCCCCCGCGGGGCCGCCGCTGCAGGAAGTCGCCTCTGGCCAGGGCTGGGCGGAGTGAGCTGGTGGCTGGCAGGGGCTGCGGCCAGGAATGTGTGTCCAGGAATGCGAAGGCTTTGCCCATGGTGGGGGACGCTGGGGCACCTGGGGCAGGACCCGGGGGGACTGTCGGGGGTGCCTGGGGCGAGAAGGGCAAGCGCCTGCTTGGCCGAGCCCCTCCCCTGCGTGGGGGTGGGCAGGGGCTTCCCTGAGCCCGGCCCTGTGGCCGCCCGCGTCTGCGAAGGGCCCCGCCGGGAAGGGCGCCCACGGCGATGAGGTCACTTGTCTGTGGCTGCCCGGAGCCCTGGCCAAGCAGCCCTGGGGGGGGGCTGGCACCTCTTCAGTGGAAACTGTGAAGGTGCAGCCCGGCGCCTCCGAGGACGGGCGGGGGCAGCGCCGGCGCTCCTGCCACGTCACGCCCCAGGCCCAGGGGAGGGCATGCACGGGGGTCCGGTGACCTTAGGCCCCAGGGTGGCTGGAGGGGGTGAGGGCACGGGGGTGCAGCGTTGACAGGGGGCACCCAACACAGGACATCCGGAACACGGTGGGCAACGTGCCGCTGGAATGGTACGCGGACTTCCCGCACGTCGGCTACAACCTGGATGGCAGGCGCATCTACAAGCCCGTGCGCAGCCGGGACGAGCTCGACCAGTTCCTAGATAAGATGGACGACCCTGACTACTGGTGGGCAGGGTGTGGGGGGCGGGGGGCAGCGGTGGGCAGAGCCCACGGCCGGGTGTGACGCACGGGTCCCCAGGCGCACAGTGCAGGACCGGATGACTGGACGGGACGTGCGGCTGACCGACGAGCAGGTGGCCCTGGTGCGGAGACTGCAGAGAGGCCAGTTTGGGGACGTGAACTTTGACCCTTATGAGGTGCGTGGCAGGGGCTGGCCCGGGGCCTGGGGGTGCCTGGAAGGGACCAGGCCGGCATGCTCGCTTGCCCTGCAGCCCACCGTGGACTTCTTCAGCGGGGACCCCATGGTGCACCCAGTGACCGGCCGCCCGGCAGACAAGCGCAGCTTCATCCCATCGCTGCTAGAGAAGGAGAAGGTGCGCCCCTGCCGGCCCCCTTGCGCCCCCAGCCTCCCTGCGCGGCCCCCGGCCTCCCGCCCTGAGCCCGTCTTGTGCCCAGGTGTCCCGGCTCGTGCACGCCATCAAGATGGGCTGGATCCAGCCTCGCCGGCCCCGGGACCCTGCCCCCAGCTACTATGACCTGTGGGCCCAGGAGGACCCCAACGCCGTCCTGGGGCGCCACAAGATGCACGTCCCTGCACCCAAGCTGGCCTTGCCCGGCCACGCCGAGTCGTACAACCCCCCTCCTGAGTACCTACCCAGCGAGGAGGAGGTGGGCCGGGCGCTGGGAGGGGTGGGGGGGCCAGGCCTGGGGCGGGTGCCCGGCTCACCCCTGGCCTCCACAGCGCCTGGCGTGGGAGCAGCAGGAGCCCAGCGAGAGGAAGCTCAGCTTCCTGCCTCGGAAGTTCCCCAGCCTGCGGGCAGTGCCCGCCTACGGCCCTTTCATCCAGGAGCGCTTTGAGCGCTGCCTTGATCTCTACCTGTGCCCGCGGCAGCGCAAGATGCGGGTGCGTGGGGGGCGGGCAGCGAGGGGGCAGCTGTGGGGGGGCAGGAAGTGATGGCTGCTGACGACTCACTCTCGGCCCCAGGTGAACGTGGACCCCGAGGACCTCATCCCCAAGCTGCCGCGCCCTCGGGACCTGCAGCCCTTCCCCACGTGCCAGGCCCTGGTGAGGGGACGGGCCCTGGGCGCAGGGACGGGCAGGTGGGGCGGGGCCTCCCTCGGCACAGTCCCTTACCACCCACTCCTCAGGTCTACAGGGGCCACAGCGACCTGGTGCGCAGCCTCAGCATCTCTCCGGGGGGCCAGTGGCTGGCTTCAGGTAGGTTGGAGGGGCGGGGGGGGCAAGAGGGGTGGGCGTGGGGGCAGGCAGACCACCGAGGTCCTGTGGCGTGTGCAGGCTCCGATGACGGCTCAGTGCGGCTCTGGGAGGTGGCCACTGCCCGCTGCCTGAGGACGGTGCCCGTGGGGGCTGTGGTGAGGAGCATCGCCTGGAACCCCAACCCCGCTGTCTGCCTGGTGGCCGTGGCCGTGTAAGTGGGGGGCCAGGTGGGGGTGGGGGCTGGAGGCTGCCCTGTGCTGAGGGTGGGCTCGGCTCTGGCCTGCAGGGAGGACGCGGTGCTGCTGCTGAACCCGGGCCTGGGGGACCGGCTGGTGCTGGGCAGCACTGACCAGCTGCTGGGGGCCTTCATTCCACCTGCGGAGCCACTGCTGCAGCCAGCCCAGTGGCAGGAGGCCTCGGAGGAGGAGCGGCAGGGGGGCCTGCGGCTGCGTGTCTGCCACGGCAAGGTGCCGGGGTGCCGGGCCGGGGGTGCTGAGTGGGGTGGGGGGTGCTGGGCGGGCATCTCAGGTCACCACTCCGCTTTCCCTGCAGCCCGTGGCCCAGGTGGCCTGGCATGGGCGTGGGGACTACCTGGCTGTGGTGCTGGCGGTGCAGGGCCACACGCAGGTGCTGATCCACCAGCTGAGCCGGCGCCGCAGCCAGAGCCCGTTCCGCCGCAGCCACGGGCAGGTGCAGTGCGTGGCCTTCCACCCCAGCCGGCCCTTCCTGCTCGTGGCCACGCAGCGCAGCATCCGCCTCTACCACCTGCTGCGCCAGGAGCTCACCAAGAAGCTGGCGCCCAATTGCAAGTGGGTGTCCAGCCTGGCTGTGCACCCCGCAGGTGAGGGTGGAGGCTGGGACGTGGGGCTGGGGGCTGAGGGGGCCGCAGGAGCTCACCCCCCACCCTGGCCCCCAGGCGACAACGTCATCTGCGGCAGCTACGACAGCAAGCTGGCGTGGTTTGACCTCGACCTTTCCGCCCGGCCCTACCGAGTGCTGAGGTGAGGGACAGGGCGCCCGGCTTCCCCCGATCCTGTACCCGTCAGTCTCACTAACCCCCCACCCCCCCACCCCCCAGGCACCACAGGAAGGCCCTGCGGGCCGTGGCATTCCACCCCCACTACCCACTCTTTGCATCTGGCTCTGACGACGGCAGCGTCATCGTCTGCCACGGCACAGTGTACAGGTGAGCCCACGCCCACCCCAGGTGAGCCCACCCCCAGGTGAGCCCCACCTGCGCCGCTGAGCCCGCCTCCCCCCACAGCGACCTGCTGCAGAACCCGCTGCTGGTGCCACTGAAGGTGCTGAAGGGACACGCGCTGACCCGCGGCCTGGGTGTGCTGGACGTGGCCTTCCACCCGAGCCAGCCCTGGCTGCTCTCTGCGGGTGCCGACGGCACACTCCGCCTCTTCACCTAGGCGCTGCCGGGGGTCCCGGGGTGGGGGTCCCGGGTGGTCGCCCCCATGCTCCGGACTTCAATAGAGGCTCTGTTGTTGTTGCTGGTTGTGGTGTGATCTGCGTTGACGGAGGGCCCCGGCCGGGAAGGAGAGGCTGTGTCGTCCCCTCCCCTCGTCGTAGAGGAGCAAAGGGTTTTATTGGAAAATATGGGGTACACGTGGGCTTCTCCCCCAGCCCCTGGGGCCCCCGGCTGCTGCTTGCTGGTTGGGGATCCTGCCTCAGGCGAACTTCACCAGCCGGCCCAGGGTCTCGGCGGCCCGCATGCGCACGGCGGGGGCGGGGTCCTTGAGCAGGAGCTGCAGAGCTGGGGGGCAGGAGCGGCTGCTGGGGCCCGGCTCCCCCCGCGGCCCCCGGCGGCTCTGGCCCCACCTCCAAGGTGGGGAGGACCCGGGCTGGCTGAGTGGGGGCCTGGCCTGTGCTGCCCGGGAGGGCTCAGGAGCCAGCGGAAAGATAGTTTTTCCTTTTTTAGTGTTTTTTAAGCTCTCTTGGAACAGTTAGGAAGTTTCCGTGAATTACCAGAGACGATGAGGTCACCAGTGACAGGGAAAAAATCCTTGAAATCCAGGAAAATCACTTAGTCCCCTCATTGCCCGCAGGGTCAGCAGAGCCCCAGCGGAGCTGTAGCTGCTTGGCGGGGGTGGGGGACACATGGGGCTGGTGGGGGGGCGTGGGGGGGGCAGCCCGGGCCGGCAGCCACTCACCGGCGATGAGCTGCTCCAGGTCCACCTGGGGCGCCTGCTCGGGGTCCGCGTGCAGCACCAGGAAGCCTGCGCGGCGGGAGGGGGCTCAGGGGCTGCGGGGAGCGCGGCCGGGGGGCTGCGGGGCGGGGCCGGGGCATCGCTCACCTACGAGCAGGGGCGCCGCGGCGCGAACCCCCTCCCAGCTGCTCTTGAAGTAGAAGAGGCTGGTGCTCAGCAGGCGGCCCAGCGCCGCGGGGAAGTGGCGCATCTGCGGAAGGGGCGTCAGCGCGGGCCCCGCCCCCGCCCCGCCCCCGCCCCGCGCGCCCCCCGCCCGCGCCCCTCACCAGGCACTTGCTGGCCGCGTTGAGGAACTCGCCGAGGTGCAGGCTGCGGCCCTCCTGCAGGTGCTTCTGGAAGGCGGCCGCCAGCTCCTCGCACTCCAGGTTGGGGCCGCACATGCGCAGAGCGAACCTGCAGGCCTGTGGGTGCCGCGCTGAGCCCTCCCGCTGTGCCAGCGCCCCCCACCCCGCCGGCCCCCCACCCCCCACCCCCACTCACGCTGACCACGGGGCCCTGGGGGTCCTGCAGGTGCAGCAGCAAGGGCACCAGCCCGCCCAGAGTCTGCTCCAGGAACACATCCTCACAATCGCTGTGGCAGGCCTGGTTGAGGTGCCCAAAGAGGCAGACGGCCGCCCGGCGGAGCTCTGTCCTCTCCTGGGGGTGGCACGGCGTCAGCAGGAGGGCAAGGGGTGCGGGGCTGGGACACCCAGGCTGGCGGCGGTGAGCCCCCAGCAGGAGCTGCCCTGCACCCACGGCCCACACCCCCGCTGGTGGGTGAGACGAGGGGATGGGGTTCCCGCGGCCTACGCTGTCAAAGAAGGGCCGGATGCGGATGGCGACGTGCAGCAGCACCGAGTGCAGCTCCCCGGGCTCCAGCAGGGCCAGCAGCCGCGCCAGGCCCTCCATGGCCTCCAGGGCCACCAGGCCATGCGGCTCCTCCACGTCGTCCAGCCCGCCCAGCATGGCCGTCAGGAGCTGGGGGCCGTGTGCCCGCACCTGGGGAGTGCGTGCATCAGACCTGCCGACCCTGCCGGCCTCACCCAGGCCCCCCTCTTCCCCGGGCCCACCTTGTCCGGGGAGCCGGCGGTGACGTTGGCCAGCCCACGCAGCACCAGCCGCCGCACGCTGACACTGGCGTCCTTCTGCCGGGCAGCCAAGTTGTCCAGCAGTGACTCCAGCAGCAGCAGGTCGTTGACCACGTTGCTCGCGAGCAGCTGGAGGGGGCAGCGCCCTGACTGCCTGCACCCCATCCCCCGAACTCCCAGTCAAGGCAGGGGAGTGGGTGTGGGGGCTGGGCTCGGAACCCTCCAGCACCCCCACTTGAGGCTGCACCCCTTGGTCCCACAGGCCTGAACCACCCACATACACCCCTACCCTACCCTGACAAGTTTCCGGCACTGTCAGCCACAGGCGAAGGCGGGTTCTGTCTGGGGAGTCTTGGGGGACCCTGGCCCACCCCGCCGCCTCAGGCCTGCCAGGCAGCAGCCCCCAGCACCACCTCCAACAGCCAGAGCCCTCGGTCCCTGGGTGGGGGGTCCAGTCACCACAGACTGCTCCAGGGGGCTCTGGACTGCGGGGCCAGCAGCCGGCCCTCCTGGATCACAGGCAGGGGAGGCAGTGGCCCACCTGCCGGCCTACGGGGGGCTTTGTGCCGCAGACGCCCCTTTGGTGGCAGAACAGAGCTGTCCCCTGCCCCAGGCAGGGCGCGGCGAGTGGTTCCCTCCAGGCCTCACCTCTGCGAAGAAGGCGGTAGAGGTGACTCTCTGGGCTTCGTACACGCTACTCTGCGCCGACACCAGGGCCTTCATCAGCAGTGGGAGCCGGGGCCCCGCGTGCGTCGCCATGGCACTAAGGGGGCAGGAGGGCTGACCCCAGGGGCACCCCCCAGGTCCCCCCCCCCAACATGCCCCTCCCAGCCGGGCCTCTGCAGTCTGCATCACACACCAGCCCCCACCTTCCCTGCTCCCCCTGACTGGGAGAGAGTCCCCTGGCCTGGTGACCCCCCTCTGTGGGGTCCTGTGCTTCTCGGGGTGTCCCCCGGCAGCTGGAGCTCCCTGCCGGGTGGGTCTGACGGACCAGCAGGGTCCTGCTTACTGGGCCAGCTGGGCGACACCCTCCTCGTGCCCTTCGGGGGTCCTCAGCAGCTCCCAGCCGCCCTCCAGGGCCATGACCTTAACCACCTCCTCGCTGCCGGCCCGCAGCAGCATGGCTCGCAGGGTGTCCACTGCCGAGCTGCAAGGTGACACCGAGCACTCGGTCCTCCCACCTGGCACCTGCCACCCCACAAGGGAGCACACACGCCAAGCACGCACACACACATGCACTCGCACATGGCACAAGCTTGGGAGAACAGTGGTGTGGGTGTGTGACCTGCTGGGCCTCAGGAAGATGCCCGAGAGGGTGGGGTGTCCCTGTCCCAGTGTCTCCCAGGAAGAAACCCCCACGGGGCCGAGCCTGCCCAGCCGGCCTGTTTGCCCCGGGGTGATGACATGGACGTTCCTTCAGAGGTGCTTTCCTCAGCACGCCACACCCAAGCACTTCTCCCTGGACCTCGGGGCAAGGGGCTTTGGTTGTGGGGCACTCTGGCCCCAGCACACATCCCACATGGTCTGTCCTGCACCCTAGAAGCCCGAGTGCTCAGCTGTGCACAGCCACAGCCTCCCAGGGACGAGACCCCGTTCCGTTGTGCGACTGGACCCCAGGACGCGAGGAAGCAGCACCGTCCCACTGGGTGGACACCACGTGGGGAAGAGAAGAGGCAGCCTGGGGGGCTGGGGGTGACTCCGGTCCTCTCTCCAGACACCAGGGGCAGAGTCCCCAGCCTGCTTTGGGCAGCGGACGCCCAAGAAACGAGCCTGAGGCCACAGCCTCCTTGGGCCACGCTGTAGCGGGGTTCACCTCCCGCTGCTCTCGCCTACTGGCTCAGATGGGCACAGCTGGCGTCGCCCAGGGACAGGAGGTAGCGGTGGCCCCTCCCCAAGGGTAGCTCTGGGGAGCCAGAGTGGCCGCTGTGGCCTGCGCCGCACCCCTGGGAGGTCCAGGCTGGCCGTGCAGGGGGAAAGCCTGAGAGCGGCACACAGATGGGGTGGAGGCCCCAGGGCATGCAGGTCACCGTGGGGCCTCGTGCAGCCCTGGCCGATGCCCTGCTCTCAAGCGGGTCCTTCCCCAAGAGGAAATGGCAGAGCACAGCTGCCAGCACCCCAGGTGAGAGGCTGGACAGAGGCAGGAGCTTCTGCCCCTGGAGAAGGGGCAGTTCTGGGAGCTGCCCATGCCACGCTCAGCATGTGGGGACAGGCCTCAGCGACAGGCCCTGGGCTTCCCCATCCACCCACGGGCATCACGGCTCGGGCACATGGCCCTCGCCCACCTGCTGTCCAGAGTTCCTCCAGATGTGGCGTCTGGAGGGGCTGTCGGGACACCAGCCGCAGTCGGGGCCGAGACCTGGGGGGCCTCGCCTAGGTCCCTGCTGGGAGAGGGCCTGAGCCTGGATCCCGGTGGGATGATGTCCCGGTTCGTCAGGAGCCCCCACTCCCGCCCGGCAGTGAGGCCCCAGTCGCCCTGTGCCTGCTCACACCCTGCGCGTCATATAGTCGGCAGTGGGGGCTGTGCCCTGGGGCTGTAACCCCAGCCCAGGAGCCAGGTGGGGCAGGCCCAGGCCCAGGGGCCCCGGTGCCCACTTCCGGGCCCCCTGGCTGCTGAGAAGCGGGTGACCCAGGAATGGCCCGGGAGGAGCGCTGGCCAGGAGGCCCTGGGGCCAGGTGATGGGTGGCACAGAGGCCCAGCACCCCCAGGGAGCAGCACCACTCGCCTCCCTGGAACCTGCAGCCGCCTGCACAGAACACAGGACCCCAAACCCACACCAGCTCATGGCTCCGGGGGGCCACAGGCCCTGCAGGGGGGCTGCCGAAGCTGCTGTGGCTGGGGCTGGGCCGAGGCGAAGGGCTGGGTGCCCTCGGGAGGCCCTGGGAAGTGTGTGTACTCCAGGCACACACCTCGCACACACACACCCACACAGGCCCACGCGTGCACGCATGCCTGTGCTGGTGCTCACAAATGCCCCTGCACGGGAGCACCGAGCTCTGACCTGCAGGGCTCGAGTGCCCTGGCCGCCAGGCCAGCACCCCTCCTCTCCTTGGCCTGCAGGTTCCGGGGCAGCTGGACGCCCACGGAGCAGCTCACGCGCAGCAGGAGGGCCGCGAACAGCTCGGGGTACAGCTCCAAGACCGCGGGCCCGGCCGCCGGGGCCGATAACACCTCAAACAGCGCACAGGTGGCCTGGGGGGAGAGTGGTCCGGGGGTCCCCTCCCATCCTCTGTGCAGAGGCCAGACTAGCCTGAAGTCCCACGGCGGGGGGAGCGGTAGGGAGTCCTGGGGTGAACCGCAGCCCCCGGGCCGAGGAGGCAGGGAGGGGCAGGGGGCTCCGCGGGGCAGGCCTGCGGCCATCTGTTCGCAGCTCCCCAGACGGGGGAGGGAACTTTCGCAGCTGCTTTACTCCTTAAGCAGTTGCCAAGCTGGGATTCTTCTCCCCCACAGGATGAAACACAGAACGGCCTCCCTGGGGGCAAACACCTGCGAGGCCCCTCACGGGCGGCAGCAGCCCTGGGTTCCCCAAGTGTGGCCCTGGTGCCCGCAGCGGTGGGGAGGGTTGGCACCCAGGGCAGCTTGCGGCTGGTTCTCCCCAGACTCACAACGCTGCCCCCTGGCCCCTGGCCTGACTCACCGCGAGGGGCAGCAGGGTGGCCACGCGCTCGGGTGCACCGCTCAGCAGGAAGGGCCGGCTCTCCTTGAACGGGACGTCTCTGGCCAACTTCTCCAGCAGCAGCCCCAGCACCTGGGCGGTGAGGCTGGGGTCCACGGCCAGGGCGCGCCACAGGGTGCAGGTGTGGCTGGAGCAGGGGGAGAGGAGCCTGGGGGTGCTGCCCACCTGGGCCCTGGTTGCCGGCCCCTCGCTCAGGTGACCCGCTGCCTGGCAGGCCCTCCAGGCCCCTCCCGCCCATCCCCTGACCCACGATGCCATCCAGGCTGCCCCTGGCACCAAGCAGGTAGAGGGAAAGGACAGGGAAGAAGGATGGGGGCTGGGCAGGCACCGCCTTTCAGGACAGCACGGGGTCAGAGCAGCAGACATGTGGCAAGGAAAGTGGCCCTGCAGGAGCAGGCACGGGTGCTCGGACCCCATGGAGCAGCTCGGCTCGACAGGTTTAAAGAAATAAACGGTCAACTTCAAGACATCTCTTGGGAACAGGATGCCCTAACAACGGATGCAGCGACTCTGACAGGGAAATGCATGTCACGGAGGGCCTTTGGCGGCTGGCACCGCAGAGGGAGCAGACGGGGGACAGCACCCGCGGTCAGGGCACGGAGGCCAAGCACACCATCAGCCCGGGTCCCAGAAGCAGAGGGAGAGATGGTGCAGCAGCCGCAGTGTCTGAAAGTAAGAAGCTGAGAACTTTCCAGAATGGATGAGACTCCAGTGCCCAGCAGGACAGACAGAAAGAGGCCCTGACCCAAACTGCAATGAGACTGCAGTGGCCAGCGCCAGTCGGAGAGCAGGCGGCAGCGGTGCGGGTGCCCCTCAGCTGCCAGGGCACCACTGCGAGTGTGTCAGGCAGGAGGGAGGAGGGCCCTGAAGGGGAGCAACGAGGGGCGCACTGCTCGGCCAGACAGGCCGGCAACCCCCAGAAAGGGCCAGAGGGAGAGCACTTCAGGCTCTGCAGGCGGCAGCCTTGGCCTCAGCCAGTCGCCCGTCGCCGCGGGAGAGCAGCCACAGACAATGAAAACCAAGCGGGCACGACCGCGCCCCAGTAAAACTCCACTCGCGCGTCTGCAGTGACTCTCACGCGGCTGTTACGTGTCACGAAACACTGTTCTTCCTCTGCTTCCTACAAAGCACCGACAGAGCTAGGACCCGCCCTCACCTCACGGGTCCTACAGGGACCGGGCAGGCCCGACTCGGCTCATGGCCGACTCCAGGGCGCGCACGGGAGGGCTCGCTCTGCCCACCAAGCAGTGGGTGGGTGTCCCCAGCAGCCTGAGACTGGAAACAGCCCAAAGGCGCGTGCACTGGAGACGGCCTCTACCCAGAGGAGCCGGATGCCGCGCGGGAGCCTCCTCTCTGGGGACTGTGCTCGGGGAGGCCCTGCGGTTGCAACGTCAGCCGCCCCCAGCGGGAGACGTGGGGCGAGCACAGGGCTTGCGGGCAGGAGGGGCGGAGGTGCCCTGCGGCTTGGATCACCCGCGGGGGCGCTGTCTACACTTTCAGGGCAACCACGGAAGAAAGGGAACACAGCATGTGACTTACAAACTAACGGAATGGAAGATATAAAGTTGTAGAAAATATCCTGTCACCCCAAAAAAACAACAGATGAGAAATACAAAACAAAAGGCAGGAGCACAGACCCCACCATCACGGCGGCAAGACAGCCGTTCGCCATTGGCACAGACGGGCCGAGGCTGACTTGGCGCCAGCTGGGGAGGGCGGAGGGCGGACAGGAGGAGGGGCAGGCCCGGGGTGATCCCTGTCCCTGGGCAAAGGACTGCAAAGGGGAGCTGGAAGCTGAAACGTGCGAGTCTGGGGGGAGCCTGGGTGCAGGAGGCCATCAACAGCCGATGGCTGAAGCAAGGGCAAGAGGGACCCGAGCACGAAACAGAGGGCAGGGGGCTGAGGGGCAGTGAGTCCAGGATGTGCTGGGGTGGGGGTGCCCGGGGCCCAGGTGAGCCAGGTGCAGCTGAGGACAGGGCAGGGGACGGAGGCTGGGAGGAGCCTGGTACCTGTCGAAGGGCAGGGGGCTGCCCAGGAGGCTGGAGACCACGGTGGCACAGTGCTGTGAGGCCAGGAGGTAGACGCAGTGCTGGGCGGCCTTCAGGACGTGCTCCTCCTGGGGCTCCTGCAGCCTGCAGCGCAGCACGCTCACGATCTCGGGCACCTGCAGGGCGGGGGCGTCACACCTGGGCGTCACGGCCTGGCCAGAGCGGGCAGCGCCCTCGGGAGCTCCGCCGTGGGTCTCACTGCCCTGGCTGAGGACGGGCCCTGCCCTAGCTGCCAAAGGACACGCGTCTGCACGCAGAGCCCCGCACTGGGCGCCGCGGAAGCCTGCAGCGTCCCCAGGGCTCCCCACGGCACATGTCCCCGGCTCTCCGTAAGCTCTCCAGGTTGCCCTTGGAGCTCTGTAGCTTCCCCATGTGCCCAGGTGTGGACTTGGTTGTTTATGTTTTCTTTCCCAAGAACTAAGAATTGCTTTTTGAGTATATAATAGTCACCAAATTCAAAATCCATGGGTGGGTGCATGGGGACGTGTCCCTTCCCCGGAAGTGCAGCCCCCTGGCACCTGCCCCCCACGTGCTCCCCTCTCCTGAGCTGTCCTGACCCCTTCAGCCCATCAATTCAGCTTTCACTCTGGGGACAGCACCCCCAGCCCCGTGACAGACAGCTGGGTGTGTCTGAATGCCGCCTGGACGTCTCTCGTCGTGACATGTTCTCTCCTTGTGGTTTCTATGACTCCCTGCCTTGTAAATGATTTTTTTAATAGTTTATTTTTAGCTGTGGTAAAAGATATAACAGAAATAATTTTAGTCATTTTAACCGGACAGTTCTCTGACATTAAGAACATTGACAAGGCTGCGTAATGTTCACCACGACGTATTTCTAGATTATTTTCATCACCCTAAACCAAACTCACACTCGAATGGCAACAACTCCCTGTGCCCCCTGCCCCCACCCCTGGTAACCACCATTCTGCTTTACGTCTCGATGACTTTGCTCATTCTAAGTATTTCATGTAAAAGAAACCACACAATGTTTGTCCTCTTGTGTCTGGCTGATTTCACCCAGGGTGGCGCCCTCGGGGTTTGCCGTGCTGCGGGTGCTCCGTGTCTGCGCGGACCCTGTGCTGCCTATCCTGTCGGTGGGCCACTGGCGGCTCCACCTCTGGGCTTGTGAGTGACGCTGCGATGAAAACTGCCGTACGGATCCCTGCCCCAGTCCCTGCCATCACACCTTGGGGATGTACACCCAGGAATGAGGCTGCCGGGTCACACGAACGCCGTGTTCGGTTTTCTGAGGAACCACAGACTGTCCGTCTCACATCCCACCAGGGTCCCAAGTTCCCGTTTCTCCGCATCCTTGCCAACATGCGTTATTTTCAGTTTTTTAAGTAACAGCAATCCTAGTGGGTGTGAAGTCCTATCTCGTTGTAGTTTAAATCTGCATTTCTTCAATGACTAATGATGTTGAGCATCTTTTCATATACTTATTATTTCAGTATCTTCTTTGGAAAAATGTCTACTCAAACCCTTGGCCCATTTTCAAATTGGGTTGTCTTTGTTGCTGAGTTGTAGGAGCTTTTTATATATTATGGATGTTAAACCCTTATCAGATACATGGTTGCTAAATATTTTCTCCCATCCCATACGTTGTCATCACTTTGTTGATAATGTCCATTGATGCACACAAGTTTTTAATTTTGATGTTCATTTATTTTCTCTTGTTGCTTGTGCTTTTGGTGTTAAATCTAAAACTGCACTGCCTACTACAATGTCCTGAAGATAATTCCCCATGAGATTTACAGAATTAGCTCTTATGTTTAGGTCGTTGATCCCTTCTGAATTAATTTTTGGAAACAATGAAAGCTGGGGCTTCACGTTCATTCTCTTGCATGTTGATTTACAGTTGCCCCAGCACCATTTGCCGAAGGGACTGTTCATTGAACTTGGCACCCTCATCAAAAATCAGTAGATGTGTGGCTTTATCTGTGGGCTTTCAATTCTGTTCCACTGGTCTGTATGTCTGTATGTCTGTCCTTGTGCCAGGACTGCACTGTTTTAATGTAGCTTTGCAGTAAGTACTGAAATTGGAAGTGTAAATCCTTCAACTCTGATCTTCTCAAGGTTGTTTTGGGTATCAGGGCTCCTTGCAATTCCATGTGGGTTTGTGGATCAGCTTCTCTATTTCTGCAAAAAAAAAGGCTGCTAGAATTTTGATAGGGATTGCGTTGAATCTGCAGATTGCTTTAGGCAGTAAACGTGGCACACCTTATCTTTATTGAGATGTAACTCGTGTACCATATAATTCACCCATTTAAACTGCACCATTCGGTAATGGTTTTTAGTATATTTACATAGCTCTGCAACCATCATCACAATTTTAGAGCATTTTCGTCACCCCCAAAACAACCCCATACCCATGAGCATCACTCCCCATTTCTTCCCCTCTCCAGCCCCTGGCAACCACTGCTCACCTTCCGTCTCTAGGGAGCTGCCCACTAGATGGAATCCATACCTCGTGGCCCCTGGGGGCTGCCTCTTCCCCGTGGGGTGATGCCCCCGAGGGTCACACACTGCAGAACGCAGTGGTACTTTCCTTTCCGTGGCCGAATAGTGCTCCGTTGGACGTTACACCACGTTTTGTTTATCCACCCAGCCCCGAGTTGGTAGACACCTGGGCTGTTTCTACATTTTGGCTGTTGTGAATAACGCGCTGTGACCACTTGTGTACAGGTTTTTGTGTGGACGATACTTTCAATTCTTTTGGACCCTGAAAGCGTAGAAGTGGAGCTGCTGAGTCACATGGTGACTCTGCTAACCCTCCGGGGAAGCACCCGCCTGCCCCACGGTGCGGCACCACTTCACAGTCCTTCCTGCTGCTGTTTTTCCCATTTTAGCCATTTTTAAGCATAGAGTCCAACAGCAATACACACCTTTACAGTGTTTACAACCATCACCACTATCTATTTTCCGTCCCCCCAAACAGAAACTGTCTGCATCACGCAGTAACCTGCCATCCCTCTTCCCTCCTGGCCTGGGAGCCTCTGGTCTGCTTCTGAGTCTGTGACTTGCCTATTCTAGATATTTCCTGTAAGTGGAATCACATAATGTTTGTCCTTTTGTGTCTGGCTCATTTCACTTAGCACGATGTTTTCAAGGTTCATCCGTGTTGCAGCGTGTGCCAGAATCCCGTTTCTTTTTATCACCGAGTAACACTCCATGGCCCGGGGGGTGTGGACCGAGCTTACTGTTCACCGCTGACAGACACCTGGGTTGCTCCACCTTCTGGCGACTGGGAACACTAGTGTGCAAGCACCTGTCTGAGCCCTTGCTTTCAACACCTGGGAGTGGGATTTTGGGTCCTATCTTAATTCCACGTTTAACTTCCTGAGGGTTAGCCATGCTGTGTTCCACAGCAGCTGCCCCATCTTACATTCCCACTACCAGTGCGTGAGGGTTCCAATTTCTCCACATCCTCACCAACAGTTGCTATTTTCTGTTTTTTACATAACAACCATCCTGGTGGGTGAGAAGTAGCATCTCATTGTGGTTCTGATCTGCATTTCCCTGGTAAGTGATCACGGTGAGCATCTTTCCATGTCCTCACGGTCATCTGTGAACCTTCTTTGGAGAAATGTCCATTTAGTCCTTGGCCCACTTTTTAATCAGGTTGTCTTTCTGCTGTTGAGCTGTAGGATTTCATGATATATTCTGGATATTAATCCCTTATCAGATACATGATTTGCAAATATGTTCTCCAATTCTGTGGGCTTTTTGCTCTTTTGATAATATTCTTTGATGCACAAAAATACATTTTTCTCTTTGCGACTCGTATTTTTAGTGTCATACTTAAGAATCCATTGTCCAATCCGAGGTCATGAGGATATTCCCGTGTGTTCTAAGCAGCTCTTCCGCTCAGGTAGGTCTTTGATCCCCTTCGAGTTAACTTTGTCTGCGGTACGAATGGGGTCCAGTTCTGCTCTGCACGTGGCTCCTTTCCCGCCTGCTTGGTCTGGGAGCCCTGCGTGTCGCTGTCCTCTCCTCCGCTGCGTCTGCGTGACCTCCTCACGTGCCCCCTTCGCCTGCAGCCCCCCCGACAGGACCTACATCAGAAGCCATGGCGGCGTCCAGCTCGTCCCTGTGCACGTGTCCCGCACGTGCTCTATTTCAGTCACTGCGGAGGGGGACAGGGGTGCTCATGTGTCTCATGGCCCCCGCAAGGACCACAGGGGTGTCCTTTAAGACCCCGGCGTGCTGGGTCACACCTGCCAGACCGGGGGGTGCGCAGGTGCCTGTGAAGTGTGAACCCGGGGTCAGGACGCCCTTGCCAGGCGGCTGTGGGGAGCATTGTGCATGGGCCTCGGGGCTGGAAGGAGGCAGCTCAGTGGCTCCAGGGGGCAGGACACAGAGCCCACAGGGGCGGGCGTGCCAAACACACACGCCTGGTGCACAGCCCTCAGCCCCAGGAAGGACGCACGCCTGCCACCCCACAACCCCCACTGCAGCCCTGGCGTGTCCCAAGGCCCCCAGAGGACCAGACCCCGGCAGCCTGGGGAGAGCCCCGAGGTTGCCGACGTCCATGTGGACAAAGGGGACTCAAGTGAGGCACGGCCTGCAGGGACGTCACTGGCGCAGCAGCCCACTGCAGGTCCCCTCTCCTCCACGCTGTGCCTGGATACCGAGAAGGCGCCAGGCTGCTCCTCAGGACCAGCCCGCTTCTCTGCTTCCCTGCTGTGGGCTTCGCCTCAACACCATGTTGGAAAGTCCCCTCCGGGCAGGGACAGGATCTCTCCTTGGCTGCTGGTGGGCGACTCGCACTCACCACCCCAGCAGCCCCGCCCCATCGGGACCACTGCCAGGCCGACCTTTGACCCAACCCTGGCAGGCAGGGAAGCTGCAGCCATCGCTTCCCGCAGGCTGGGTGCTGTTGTGTGGGAACTGCCAACCGGCACCCACACCAGAGGAAAGAAGGCTGAGAGCTCTGCCAGATGATGGAGAAACAGCCAGTGACAGGCGTGGGCGCGGGGAGGCCAGCGTGGGGGGCCCGGGGCCACTGGTGGTGCCCCAGCAGCTCAGCGCTCGGCAGGACAGCCCAGCTCGGCTACATCCCTGTCCACTTCCTCTTCTCACCGAAGTTTCTTAGCAGAAATGCTTTTACCAAATGCTAACCTTTGTCTTCAAACACGAGAGTGATTTGCCCGCACCAGGCCCAGGAGGTGAAGGGGCAGAGCAGCAAGGACGAGACCCCAGCAGAAGGAGGGCGAGCCCCCCACCCCACCCCGCTCACCTTCTCTAGCAGCATGGCACCACGCTCCCTCAGCAGGCAGCTGACCATGACGGTGGCGGCTCGCGAGCAGTTCTTGTCGGGGTCCCCCAGGCCCTCGAACAGTGTCAGCAGGAGGCTGATGAGCTGGTCCGGCGGGAGGCGCTTCCCCACAATCTAGGACGGGGGTGGCGGAGTCAGAGGAGGGCAGGCCCTCGGCTCTCAGGGGAACCAGGCACAGGGTGGGGAGTCAGCACCCCCCAAAGCCGGAGGGGACAGCAGAGCGCCAGCCCAGTGCCTCCTCCAGCCTCTGCTGGGGCCCTGTGCCTTCCAGGGGCACCCGCTGGGGTCCTCCTGACCAGCCAGCCCCCCGAGACCATCTGCTGGGGGTAGAGGCACCCGGGCTGGAGGTGCTGGGGCCGGACGCTGGGCTCCCCTCAGATCAGGGACCCCGTGAGCACCTTTCCTCTCCCTTCAGCACAGCAGAGGCCTCTGCCAGGGCTCGTGGGGACACAAAGCCTCGGAGCCACTGGGCAGTACCGGGGACTGGACACCAGTGCCGCCTGGATGGGGCCCTTGCAGGGGTCTGCTGAGGGTGGTGCTTCGACCCCACGTGCTTCTCGCTTGTACCTGCCACCCACAGAGCCCGTCCGCCGCACTGCAGAGCACCCGCACGCCCAGCCTGCTGCGGTTCTGCGCCGGAATCCGCGTTCCAACATGCACGCGGGTGACGTGGCGCAGGTGGGAGGCAGGAGACGGTGGCCTGGGCCGCACCTGGGGCTCAGCCTCTGCAAAGGCCTGCAGCCCCGACACTGTCCTCTGCTCGGACGGTGCTGCCTGCCTGAGCCAGCTCGTCTCCTGCAAGAGGCCTGGCCAGCGTGCTCCGTTCCTGTGCCCTGAGCCCACCAGCTCAGGCTGGC
The DNA here is from genome assembly GCF_015220235.1 of Choloepus didactylus. Lineage (NCBI taxonomy): Eukaryota > Metazoa > Chordata > Mammalia > Pilosa > Megalonychidae > Choloepus > Choloepus didactylus. Next base: position 99,194,150 of record NC_051320.1, on the reverse strand, counting down.
GCCTGCCCTCCATCCCACAGGAGCGGTACCTGGGCCACACTGTGGCAGGTGTGGAAGAGGACGGCAGGGTCCGGGTGCACGAGGCCGTCCTGGAGGGCGAGGAGCCGCTCAGCCACGTCATCCCGGTAGTCCCGGGCGAAGCCTACGGAGACGGGGACGCAAAGTGGGGCCTGGAGACCCCCAGCACCACAGGAGGTGTTGAGGGGGCAGGCACTCACCCTCGTAGCCCAGCTGGAGGTAGAGCAGGGAGTGCACACAGCCCACAGCCTTCTGGCGGGTGGCCGGCCACAGGTCCGCACAGCGCGGGGAGAAGAGGCCGACAAGCAGGCCCAGGTTGTGGAAGGGCACCAGTGCCTGGGGAGACGGACAGGCTGGAAGGCACGGGGGCTGTGGGCGTCCCGGGGGCAGGGCAGGGCCAGGAGGGCAGCCTGCCCTGTCCACTCAGCCCCAAGGACACAGAACGGGGGGATGGCTCGGCTGAGTCCGCCGCCACACTGGGAAGGTAAATCCCCGTCTGCAGGACCAGGCTGGGCCCCGTCCCATCCCTCAGAGCCCTTTCTGCTCTCCTCAAAGCCAGCCTCACCGTGTCGTCTACCTCCCTCTCCGCTCGTCTCCTTGCCTGTCCCCAGGGCCCCCACCCCAGCTCCTTCGAGAAGGGAATACTCTTGTTCCCCCTGACCTGGGGAGAAGGCTCCTCCCGCCTGCCTGAAGCGGCTCATCCCAAAGTCACCAGGAAGAGCCAGCAGAAGCCATGGCGGGGCCAGGAGTGCGGCTCTGTACACACCCGGCTGTGCCGGCTACAGGACCACCGGCCACGGGAGAACGGGGAGGGGCGCCGCCGAGCTCAGACGGGGGCACAAACCTCGGGGGGCGCAAGGATGGGCTCGCCTGCAGGAACCCTGACAGAGACAACACCCGCCCACAGCTCCTGACAAGAATCCTTGCTAAAGCACAGATGCTTGTGGAACCGGCTACCAGACCAGGCCTCGGGCTCCACGGTGCCTGGAGCTGCCCACAGGGCTGAGCTGTGCAGACACACTGACGGGAGAGGCAGCCACAGGCGCCTGACTGCACACGCGAGAAGCACGAGAGAACTCGCCCAAGAACCACACGGGTAACGAAAGAACTCTACAGGCGACCCAGGAGCTCCTGTCGATCCAGTAACCCAGTTTTCCTTTTTACCAGCAATCAGTCAACATGATCAAAGTCACCCTGACAATGCAACGAAATCCCTCAGGAGGCCCGTGAGGCCCACATGGAGGAAAGCAGACAGGGTGGCAGGGCCCACGGGAGGGGAGCAGCGGGAGGAAGCGCCTCTCTGGATGGGAAGACGTGTCACCGGCAGACGCTCTGCTAACAGGTTAGTCCCCCATCGAAATGCCATGGGACAGTTTAGGGGCGAGCTAAGCTTTCTGGAGATCACCTGGACTAATAACCTATAAAAACAACTGGGAACGTCCTTAAAAAGCATCACACAAGCTAACTGCTCTCAGTGTTAGAACGCCTGGACGAGAACAAGCCCCCCACCAGGCCCCCCACCGCAGGCCCTGCAGCGTCTGCCTCGTCCTCCACAGATGGCGTGTGCAGGGCCCCCAGCTGCCACTTCTGTCACCAGCTTTGTCTCTTTACTCCTGGCCGCACTTCCCCTCTTCTCCCCAAGGCTGGAGACGCAGTGACGGTGAGTGGCCGGCCCCAGGACAACTCCTGGCCCTAACAGGTCTCCACCCGGCACCTCCAGGAAGCAGTTCTGCCACCCATGGAACCGGCAAGGGTGGCCCTGGTGCAGTACTCACGCTGACGTGCAGGTGCTCCAGGAAGTGGCGCAGCAGGCCAGCGCTGACACCCAGGGCCCGCTCCCGCTCGTGGCCCTGCGGGGACTTGATCCACGGGAGCAGGTGCTAGGGCGGGGGCAGGGCTCGTCACAGGCTGCGGCGCTGCAGGCCCACGGCCCCTCTGTCCTGGCCCCGCGCTTGCAGAGAAGGGTCTCCAGCACCCCCAAGGAGCCTCCAGCATGGGGCCCAGCAGCCGAGCGGCTCCAAGGGGGCCTACGGAAGGGGCGGCTCCTTGGCCGCAGAAGGAGTCCCTGGAAGGAGTGCAGCACCGGGAGGGACAGGAGAGAGCCACGCGGCACCGCCGTGGTCTCCACGCCACACGGGGCAGCAGCCTCCCCCCCGGCCGGGGAAAAGGCGGGGGAGTTCTCAGGCAGGGTCAGCGCCCCACGCGGACGCCGGTACAGGACACCCACCGCGACCATGAGCTGCAGGCCCTGCGGCGTCATGTTCCGGTGCAGGAGCGCCGCCAGCAACTTCTCCAGGGCACGGACCGTGTCCAAATACAGGGACTGGGAGAGGAGAGGGGGTGGCTCGCCAGGTGGCTGTGCCCTCCCTGCCCCTGTGCCCGGGGAGGGCAGTACCTCCTGGCTGCAGGGGACCCCCGCCTCAGGCTCAGGGGGCAGGGCCAGCACACTGCGGAGACAGCCGTGCACCACGTCCGCCCGCACCTGCTCGTCAAGGGCCGGCTCCAGGGAGCTGAGTGGTGGGTTAAGGGGCCCCCAGGGCAACAGCCAGCAGAGGGGTCATCTGGCAGCCCCCGTGAGTCCCCACACACCCCCCACCCAGGTGGGCACCCCCGCGCACTCCATGCAGAATGGGAGGATACGCCAGGTATGTGCAGGCGGCCATGGCCTTCTTCCGAAGGGGTGTTGTCAGGGAGTCCGGGGGCTCTGCCTTGATGAGCTCCTGGGAAGGCAGCCACAGGCTCAGCCCTCGGGTGGAGGGCCGGCTGCCCGCCCTGACCAGCTCCTGCGCTGGCTCAGCCTCTGCCCAAGGCTACAGGGCAGCCTGTGTCCCTCACCAGGCAGCTGGCTGGGACCCACTCACCATCATCCGTGCCACCAGCTCGGCTTTCTGTGCAAAGTGGAAGGTGCTGGCCTGGGGGCTGCTGCAGATGGCCTGGCTCACCATGCAGACACTCTGGACCAGGCACAGCTTCAGGGTCGGGTCCTGGAGGGACACCTGGGCTGCAGGAAGGCTGCAGAGGCCTCTTGGCCCAGGAGGGCTCGCCTGGGGCAGGCGGCTTCCTGCCACCTGCAGGTCTGGCCATGGCCCTCACGACCCCAGCCAGGACAGGCACTGTGCCATCTTACAAGGGACCCCAAGAAGGGGTCCCCTCTGCTCCCGTGCACAGCCACACGGGGCTGGGCGCTTGCTGCCAGGTCCCACCCCGCCCTGGGCAGGACTGGAGAGCAGACGCTGCACCCACTCAGGGTGGCGGGAGGGCCCAACCCAGAGGAGTGCAGCCCAGCAGGCCCCTTCCTGCCAGTTCCACCTACTGGCCTCTGTGAGGTCAGAGAAGGGACACACAGCAGCTGTCCCACAGACCCCGGGACAGCAGACATTGCCGCTTCCCTCGCTCTGCCCAGCAGGCCCGGGTGAAGGGCCCGGCCGCTCCCAGGTGAGCTTTCCATCACCTGCAAGGCTGAGTCCCGACGGGTTAGTGCACAGAGATTCCAGGAGGGAAGCAGGTCAGTGCGGCCAGCAGAGCAGGGCCAGGGTCCTCGTGGGCACAAGCCTGGCCCCCCCATCCGCTTCCCCAGCCTCAGACCTGGCTGCTCTCCCGGGAGAGACACGACCCCAGTGGGCACCGGGGAGCAGAGACACAGGACAGGCCGGGCCGCGACCCTGAGGCGGACGGCACCTGCTCGCCCCGGCCCCATCCAGGGCCAGGGCGGGCCGGGCACTGTGCTCCGGAAGCCCCCGCCCCTCTGCTCTGCCCCTGAAGCCCCCAGCACAGAAGGAGACCAGAGAGGGAGGCAGAGTTCAGGTTTAAATCCTAAACACTGTACCTTGGTCTCTACCTTTATTCCCAGAACCTGAACAACAAAAAGTGAAGTGAATTAAGACGGGGGGCCCTGGCAGGCCCGGCCCCCGCCACACAGAAGGCCCCGCGCGCCCACCTTGCGGCTGAAGCACTGAAACATGTTCCGCAGGATGTCCGCCTCGGCCCGTGCCAGCAGCAGCTCGCGGGGGGCCCGGGCCGCCACGTGCCCGTAGCACAGGACCAGAGCGCCCTTCACCTTCTCCACCTCACTCTCGTTCCGGTCCTGGGGGGCACAGAGCTGGCAAAGCTTCGCCTCTACAGCCAAACTCGCACACACAGGGCCAGGGGCTCTAGCCAGGGAAGCCCCGTCCCACAGTCCTTCCAGGGAAGAAGGGCCAGAGCCAGGCAGTGAGGGCAGAGGCCAGAGCCGGGCCGGGCTGGAGAGCCCCTGCCCCAGTCAGGGACAGCAGGAGGGGCGGGGGGCACAGAGGGGACAGAGGCCTGGGGGGCGGTGGTGAGCCGTGCCCAGCACTCAGCCCTGCCAGGGGCACCACCCGCACCGCGGGAGCACACGGCCTCCGCCAGCCCCCAGGGCACCCGACCCTCCTGTCCGTGGAGCCAGCGCTGCCCCCCGGCCCACAGAGAGGCACTACCTGAGCCCCAGCACTGCTGGGCCCTGGCCTCCCGCTGAACCAGCATCCCCATGAAAAGGCAGAGCTGCCCTGAGCCCTGGCCCAGGAACTCGAAACACCCAGGCCCAGGGCCCGAGAAAGACATCAGCCCGACTCTGCACCTTAAAGATGTTGAAGATGCCAATGGACTTCCTGAACACGTCTGACTTGGTGAAGTCTGCCAGCTGGGCCAGGGTGTCATCCAGGTGGGAAACAGCACAGATCCCCAAACAGGAGGCCAGGCCCTAGGAAGGCATGTGGGTGCTCGGACAGGGCGGGGAGGGCGTAGCCCGAGGCCCCCACGGTGGGCCCCGCACCTTCCCCTCTGCAGGCGCCAAAGGAGGGAGTGTGCAGGCCGGTGGCCACCAGGGACATGGCACTGCGTCCCGTTCCTCTACCTGGAGCTTCTCCGACATCAGGACCTACACCGAGGGCCCACGACTGCCGGCTGCTGGTTTGTGAGGGGCACAAGCAGGCCCCCAGAGAGCTGTGGCACACATGGTGCACACACGCACACACGGACACAGTGCACACACGCACAGTGCACACACAGGCACAAGCTGCACACACATATGGTGTGCACACAGAGTGCACACAAGCCCCCGCACACAGTGGCCCCACGTACACATGTCGGCTGCCCTCCCAGCACCCCGGCCCCCCAGGGGAAGGGCACAGCCACCTCGCGCTCTGCCTCCTCCTGGAACCTGGCGGTCTCCAGCAGCTCCCGAAGATGCTTCCTCACCGTGACCTTACTGGAAGCGGCCCCCAGGGTGGACCCAATGCACTTGTACAGGAAAGTCTGCAACAGCCAGGAGGGCAGCTGTGCTGAGCCCCAGGGTGGGGGAGGCTGGGCAAGGGGCTGGGGACCTGTGTTGGCCTGAGGGCCTGAGGGAAGAGCGGGAGCCGGTGGGCTGCCGCATGGCCCAGCCCCGGCCCCGATCCGAGGCTCCCAGGACCACACGAGCCGGAAGCCCCGGCAGCAAGTTCAGAGGGGATGGGCCACCAGGAAGGGCGCATGCAGTGAGGACACCAGCTGAGCACCATGGGCACCTCGAGCCTGCGGCAGGCAGAGCCCCCGGAGGCTCCCCGGAGGCCCCACAGCCACGGGAGGCCGGGCGGACCCAAGGCCCTGGTGTCGCCGCTGGGGCTGCCAGACCTCTCGACTCCGGGAACAGGGGAGGCCTCATCATCGAAATGGTTGAGTTGGGAGCCCTGGGGCTCAACTGACCAGGGAGTCACCCACCCGGCAGAGCCCGGGTCCATGTCCGCTCCCCACACAGCCGCAGACCCCATGCACCTCCTTCCAGGCTGCCCCTCCCTGTACACACATCCTCCTAGGGTGCACCCCCTCCCCACACCTTCTCCCAGGGCACCCCGTTGTAGCAAGGCAGCTGCTGGCACATCTCCAGGCTCAGCTGGCAGATCCAGGTGTTGTCAGACACGACAGCCAGAGTGTCCTGCAGGAACTGTGGTGAGAGCAGACACTGTGAGGCCTGGGGACACCAGGGAGGGTCCAAGGGAGAAGGGACGCAGGGCCCGGGAAGGCCTCGCTGCGGCAGAGGCGACAGGCCCTGGGTACCTGCCCAAGGCTCCAGCGCGGGCTGCGGGTAACCCTGAGCAGAGTGAGGGTGGCTGGAGGGAGGCTCAGCCCCATGGTGCCTGGGCATGGGTGAGGGTGAGGCCGGCCAGTGGGCATGGTGGGTGGCTCCAGAGCCCCCTGGAGTGAACAGGGCTGCAAGCTGCTCCCTGTGCCAGCAGGGGGTGGCACTCGGTTCCCACTAGGCAGACAGGCAGGGTGCCCCAGGGAACAAACAGCCTCCACCCCCAGCCCTGCTGCCCACAGCTCTGCCCACCAAGGCCAGACAAGGCCTCTGTGCCCAGCAGGATGCGCCCCGGACTCCTGCCTCTTACCGTCAGCAGCTTCTCCTCCCACTCCTTCTGTGGCAGGGTTTCCTGGGTGTGTTCTGAAATGGCCCATCACCCGTCAGCCCAGGTCCTGCAGGGGGCTTGTCCCCACACGCATGAGCAGGCTCCGGGGGTCCGGCTCCTCGCCCAGCCCACCCACCTCCTAGAGTGGGAGGAAGCCCTCAGCAGCCCGCCTCCCACAGGGAGCCCAGGTGGGACCCCTCTGAGCCTGGCAGCCACCCAGGCCCTACCCTGAGCATCCGCCCACCCGGAGCCCAGCCCTCCCAGCACAGCCCCAGCCGGGCCTGCGTCTTACCGTCCAGGTGCTCCACGAGCAGGCAGATGGCACTCCTCCACTGCTGGCCCAGCGAAGGGTGGATATCGCGATGCAGAATGCTCAGGAGCCTCAGGGCGGCCACCCCCCGGCCGTCCCCGAGGTAGGGGCTGGCAGACACAACCTGCGGTGCAGGCAGAAGGGCAGCATGGGAGCGGGACAGGCTCCCAGGGGTACGTGCTGTCTGGGTGGGGCCCTGAGGCCCTGAGGCCCCTCGGACTTGGCCCTTCCCTCTGCACCGTTCTCCCAGAAGACTCGGCATGGGCAGCTGACCACCAGTGGCAGGCAGGACCCCCCCATTGGCGGCAGCGTCCTCCCAGAGCCCCCCACCCGCCAGGGGAAGCCCACCCCTCCCACTCACGTCAGCCCACAGGCTCCCACCAGGTGGGAATTCTGCCCAGTTTCCTATGCAATAAAATACTGACACGCAAGTCTCACCAGAAGTCTGGTGGTGAGGGCGTAGGGGGACGGGAGGGTCCCTGAAAGCAAGAAAGATGTGGAATGACACACAGCAGGAAGCCCCCAGGCCAGGGCAGGCTGAGGGCTGGGGCACACACCGCTGCTGTCGTAGTGGATGAGGACAGCGTCCGTGCCCGCCTCCTGCCTCTTCAGCGCCAGGTGCACGAGGCTTCTGCAGAGTGGGCTCAGGGCCCGGGTGAATCGCATGGGGCACAGGAACTCGAGCAGGTACGGCCAGAGCACCTGGGTGGGAGGGCACAGGTCAGCAGAGTGGGCATCGCGGGTGCTGCTCTGGACAGGAGGGTCCAACCCCCAGGCTGGTCTCCTCAGAAGAGGCCATGCAGGCAGGAGGGCCAGGACCCGGAGGCTCATCCTGCTGGGCGGGAGCCGCAGCCATGAGGCCGTGGGGGCCGGCAGCAGAGAGGGAGAGTGAAGGCGGGGTCCAGGAGGAAGTGGGTGGGGCCCGGGCAGGGGCTGCACACTCACATTGTCCATCCTGTCCACGGTGGCACTGATGAGGAAGAGGGTGCTGACACTGACAGACCGGACACTGTCCGCGCTGGGGTCCGCACCGTCGGGACCCAGCTTCTCGGGCTGCTGGAGGAGGGGTGTAGGGGGAGTGGGGGGAGCAAGAGGCAAAGCATGTGGGGGCCACAGCAGGCCCACTGCATCACGCTGGTCCCCCAGGGAGGCCAGGCAGCCGAGGACCAGCAGACGAGGGCCACAGTCGCGGCCCCCGGACGGAAAGCGTGCTCTGCACAGAAGCCGCCCTAATCTCCAAAGTAAACAGAGTCTTGTGCCTTTTTGTAGACTGCCGAGTCCCAAAGGAAAACAGCTCACCCTGGCCTTTGCAGCGCAGCCGCCTGCGGGGCGGGAGGCTGAGGAGCGCCCAGCGCGCCTGCGCCCTGCAGAGTGCCTGCACAAGGAAAAGACCCACTTTCCAAATACTTCCCTGAGCCTTCATTCGTGCAAGAAACGAAACACAAAGAGGAAGTGGCAAACTGCAATGACTGTAGGAAATTTTTAACATCTCTCTCTTAGAAACTGAAGGTAAAGTAGAAAAAATAGGGATTCTTAGGCCTTGAAAAACAATCTTTAAAGTATGCTCTGAAAACATAGGTAGAACTTTATACCAATCACAAACGAACCCGTTAAAACCTGACCACATACCTGGGCAAATAGAAAATCTGTTGAACAAACTCTTAAAAGTAGAAATCATACTGGCTAAATTCAACGTGCACAAGGCAATAGAATGAAAAATCCTGCTGGACACATCCGAGAAGGCTGCTCAGAGATGGGGCATGAGACCAGTCACCTGCTCACAGCGGGTGCTTCCTCGGCTGAGCTGCAGTGTTCACCTTATTCTTCTCGGGTCCCTGTGGTGCACGTGCTGCAGAAACACCTGTTCTTAAATCTAGTCCGTCCCTGTGGGTGTGACCCCCTCATAAGCAGGACCTTCAGCGTGACCCACCTCATTCAGGACAGGTCTTAATCCTAATACTGGGGTCCTTGATAAACAGAATGAAGATATATACAGAGAGAAAACCACAGAAGACACTGAAATCAAGAGAACCTGGAAGAGAAGACCAGGCGACACTGCCACGTGCCTCTCCCTGTGACGAGCTAAGGACCCCGGAGACAGGAAGTCGACTGGCAGCTGCTAAGGGCTTGGGAAGGGGAGAGACAGGGAGGTAATGGTGTTTACCAAAGGATATGAAGTTTCTTCTTGAGCTGATGACAACTTCTAATACTAGAACGTGGTAATGTTTGCACAAAGCTGTGAATGTACTAAAACCACTGAACTGGGACTGCGGGAAGATGGCCAAGTAAAGCTCCAGGAATCAGTCCCTCCACCCAACTACCGAACTGGCATTAACTGTCTGAATCAAACACCGTGAAACTCTGGAGTCTGAGGTTGACAAACTCTGATATAAACCAGTGACTTTCACCTTCCATGTGGCAGCTACCACGCCCACCCCACAACCACGAGGCAGGCAGTGGCGGGAACTTCAGCCCACGTTCCTGGAGCAAAGTGCCAGAGACAGGGCGGGCTGTGAGGACCCTGTCCTCCAGGACGGGGCAAGTGTATCTGCTGCTAATTCACCAGGGGGCTGGCAAGGAGCACAGCCGCTGTTTCAAGCCTACAAGCAGAATGGAAGAGAAGTCTTAGAAAAAGGGCGCTTTTTTGTTCCTTCTTTCCTGTCTGTTTGGAAGCAAGAATATTTTAGAAAAATCACAATCTGAGATCCCAGCTGTCAACAAGAAAAAACAGGAATCCCAGAGGAGTGGGATGATAACATTCCCAGAGTCACAATGTAACACTCGGGATGTCCAGTTCTCACAAAAAAATTACACAACACACAGAGAACCAGGAGAGTATAGTCCATTTGCAGGGTAAAAAAAAAAAAAAAACAACTGCATGAAAACCATCCCTGAGGAAAATCATACCTTAGAACTATGAGTCAGAGACTTTTACATCAACATGTCCAAATATGTTTAATGACCTAAATGAAAACATGGACAAAGAACTCAAGGAAATTAGGAGAAAATACTGTCTTCCAAATAAAGAGGCAAAAATTATAAAAAGAAACCAAACAGAAATTGTGGACCTGAAAAGTATAATAACTGAAATGAAAAACTCATTAGAGGAATTCAAAAGCAGACTTGAGCAGGTAGAAGAAAGAATAGGTGAACCTGAAAACAACACCAATGAATTATCCAGTGTGAGGAGCAGAAAGAAAGAAAGCAGGAAGAAAAATGAACAGAACCTGAAGAACCTGTGGGAAACCATTGAACATATGAACATCTGCCTCATAAAAGTCCCAGAAGGATAAGAGAGAAGGGAGCAGAAAAAGCATTTGCAGAAATAATGGTCAAAACTTCCCAAATCTGATGAAAGACATGAATTTACACATCCAAGAATCTCAACAAACTCCAAGCATGATAAATACAAAGAGATCTACAACAAGATACATTATGGTAAAATTGTCAAAATCCAAAGGCAAAAGAAAATTTTGAAAGCCCCAAGAGAAAAGCAACTTGTCATATACAAAGGATCTTCATTAAGATTAACAGTCAATTTCTCACCAGAAACCACAGAGGGCAGGGGGCAGTGGAATGACATATTTAAAGTCTTTAAAGAAAAACACTGTTGACCAAGAATTCTTTCACTGACAAAATTATTCTTTGAAAATGAAGGAGAAACTTGGTCATTTATAAATAGAAGCTGAAGGAGTCTGTTATCAGAAAACCAGCCCTACAGGAAGTGCTTAAGGTCCAGCGAGCCCAGAGGTCCAGCAGATCTGTCTCTTATCTCAACAGCATTTGAACAGAACAGACCTGGGGACTCTCCTGCCACCAACTCAGCCCCCACCCACCACCTGCCTCTCTACTTGCAATGTCCAGGACCACCATCTTGATCATCACCTGCTTCTGGGGCCAGCTAACACTGTTTTTCTGTGGTGAGATCCTCACTGTTATCTACCCGTGAGCTCCCAAATCCACCAGAATTATTCCACCAAAGTGGAAGCCTCTGTTGAGCACCTGCTCAGCCTGCATCTACAGGCCTCCTACACCTGCCTCCCACGGGACTCTGACTTCTACTGTGACAATGTGGCTCTGAAGGGCATGAACCACTTTTGCAAATTGGTGAAGGGGGAGCACAAGGGCACCAAGTGTCTCTTGAAGATGCAAAACCAGGGTGGTGGCTACACCCTCTTCCAGGAGGTGCAGAGCCATCCCAAGATGGGTGGGCAAAATCCTGGAGGCCGTGGAAGTCGGCCCTGTAGAGAAGCCTGAGGCAGGCCCTTCTGGGTCTCCATGCACTGGGTGCTACCAACACAGACCCTCATTTCTGTGACTTTGTGGAGAATCATTTCCTAGATGAGGAGGTAAACTCTTCAAGAAGATGGGCGACCACCTGACCAACCTCCATGGGCTGGCCGGCTCACAGGCTGGGCCAGACAATCACCTCTTCAAACGGCTCACCTGCAGGCAAGACGAGGCGCCTCCGGAGCCCAGAGGTCTTGGCGGGGGTCCCTCAGCATTCCCCTGGCATCCAGGCCTCTGCCTGAGCCCCTTCCTCTAGCCAAGAGGCATCTTTTTAACCAGCCACATTGCAGCCATTTAATAAGCCAGTGAACTAACTGTAAACAATAAAGCTTTCTGCAGCAAAAAGAAAAAAAAAGGGCAAAATGAAGTCTGTCAGGCTGAAATTAAAAGGACACTAGACAGTAACTCAAAACCAAAAGAAGAAATATCGATAAAGAAAGAACACTGATAAATGTACCTACTAAAGTAAATATAAAATCATGTATTATTGTACTTTTGGTTTGTAACTGCTTTTTCATCACTATATGACTTAATAAGAAAATGTATAAAAAATTTTAAATCTATGTTAATAGGTATACAATGCATAAAGATGTAATCTGACACAAAAACAATACAAAGCGTGAGGGATAGAGATTCCTAGTTCTAGAGAGTTTATATACAATGGAACATAGGTTGGTACTAGTCAAACTAGGTTGTTGTCAGCTGAAAATGTTAACTGTCATGATAAAGTTAACCACTAAGATAATTTAAAAACAAAGAAAAAAAGGACAGAAGAAAAAATCAAAATGGTATACTAAAAAAGCAAATGAATTTTAAAAAAAGGCAATAATGGAGTAAATGAGGAACAAAAACATATAAGACATACAGAAAACAAATAGCTGAATGGCAAAAGTAAATTCTTCCTTCTAAGTTATTACCTTAACTATCAATGGGTTAAAGTACCCTATTAAAGACAGAAAATGGCTAATTGGATGAAAAAGCATGGTCTGCAAAATACTTCAAAATTGAATCCAAAAGCATATTAAAAGAATTACATACCATGATGAAGTGAGTTTTCTCCAAGGTATGTAAGGGTAGTTCAATATAAGAAAATCAATTAATGTAATACAATACTTTAACAAATTGAAAGGGAAAAACCACACGATCATCTCAATTATGCAGAAAAGGCATTTGACAAAATCCAGCATCCTTTCTTGATAAAAACACTTCAAAAGACAGGAATAGAAGGAAACTTCCCCAACATGCTAAAGGGCATATATGAAAAACCCACAGCTAACACTACTCAACGGTGAGAGACCGAAAGCCTTCCCTCTAAGATCGGGAACAAGACAAGGATGCCCACTGTCACCACTCTTATTCAACATTGTGCTAGAAATTTTAGCTAAAGCAATAAAGCAAGAAAAAGAAATAAAAGGCATCCAAATCAGAAAGGAGGAAATACAACTTTCACTATTTGAAGACAACATGATCCTGTATTTAGAAAGCCTTGGGAAAAACTATAACAAAGCTATCAAAGCTAATAAACTAGTTCAGCAAAGTGACAGGATACAACATCAACATGCAAAAATTAGTAGTGTTTCTCTATGCTAGTAATGAGCTCTCTGAGGAGGTAATTAAGAAAAAAATCCATTCACAATAGCAACTAAAAGAATCATACATCTAGTGATAAATTTAACTAAGGATGTAAAGGACCTGCACACAGAAAACTGCAAAACATTGCTAAAGAAATCAAAGACCTAAATAAATGGAAAGACCATTATTGTGTTCATGGATTGGAAGGCTAAATATTGTTAAGATGTCAATTTCTGCCGAAATTGATCTACAGATTCAGTACAATACCAATCAAAATCTAAACAGCCTACTTTCCTGACATGGAAAAGCTAATTATCAAATTTATTTGGAAGGTAAAGGGGTCTTGAATAGCCAAAACCATCTTGAAAAAAGAACGAAGCAGGAGGACTCACACTTCCTGATTTGAAAGCATAGTATAAAGCCACAGTGGTCAAATAGCATGGTACTGGCATAAAGATAGACATATTGATTAATGGAATTGAACTGAGAGTTCAGAAATAGACCCTCAGGTCTATGGTCAATTCATTTTTGACAAGGCTGCCAAGTCCACCCAACAGGAACAGAATAGTCTCTTCAATAAACGGTGCTGTGAGAACTGGATATCCATATCCAAAAGAATGAAAGAAGATCTCTATCTCACTCCCTATACAAAAATTAACTCAAAATGGATCAAAGACCTAAATATAAAAAGCAGTACTATAAAATTCCTAGAAGAAAATATAGGAAAACATCTTAAAGACCTAGAGATAGGCAGTAGTTTCCTAGCCCTTACACCCAAAGTACTAGCAACAAAAGAAAAAATAGACAAATGGGACCTCCTCAAAATTGAATACTTCTGTGCTTCAAAAGACTTTATCAAAAAGGTGAAAAGGTAGCCAACTCAATGTGAGGAAGTATTTGGAAACCACATATCTGATAAGGGTTTGAAACCCAGAATATAGAAATAAATCCTACAACTCAACAACAAAGACAACTCAATTTAAAAATGATAGGAATAGAAGGAAATTTCCCGAACATGATAAAGGGCATACATGACAAACGCACAGCTAACACTGTACTCAAGGGTGAGTCATTTTCCAAAGAGGAAATACAAATGGCTAAAAAGCACATGACAAGACACTCATCTTCACTAGCTATTAGAGAAATGCAAATCAAAACCACAGTAAGATAACAGTTCACACCCACTAGAATGGCCGCTGTAAAACAAACAGGAAATACAGGAAACTACAAGTGCTGGAGAGGATGTGGAGAAATTGGAACACTCGTTCTTTGCTGCTGGGACTATAAAATGGTGCAGCTGCTGTGGAAGACAGCTTGGAGGCTTTCAGCTAAGTATAGAATTGCCTTATGACCTGCTACTGGTATATACCCAGAAGAGCTGAAAGCAGGGACACAAACAGCACACCCATGTTCACGGCAGCATTACTCACAATTGCCTGAAGGTGGAAGAAATCCAAATGTCATCACAGGAGTGGATAAGCAAAATGTGGTGTGTGTATATACATACATTTTGTCTATCCACTCATCTTTTGATGACATTTGGGTTGCTTTGTGTGTGTGTGTGTGTGTGTGTGTGTGTGTGTGTGTGTGAGATGGAATATTATTCAGCAGTAAGAAGGAATGATGCTCTGAAGCATATGGCAACATGGATGCATCTTGAGGACATCATGTTCAGTAAAATAAGTCAGACACAAAAGGACAAATAATGTTTGATCTCACTGAATACTATGTAAACTCACACAGAATCTAGAATACAGGTCACCAGGAGATAGAATGGGGCTAGAGAATGGGGAGCAGTTGTTTAAGATGTGTAGAGTATTTGACTAGGTTGAATTTAAATGAGTGAAAATGGATAGAGGTGATGATAGCAAAGTATTGTGAGTAAAATTACTAGTGCTGAACTGTGTGTGTGTGTGGTTGAACAGGGAAGTTTAGAGTCATGTATGTCACCAGAAGGAAAGTCAGAGGATAAAACATGGGACTGGATAATTCAGTAAATCTTGTGGTGGACAATGACTGAGATTAACAGTATAAATATAAAAAATTTCTTCCATGAACTAGAACAAATGTATGAAGCTATTACAAAGAGTTAATAAGAGAGGAGTATATGGGGAAAAAATACCTATTATAAACTATGGACTATAATTAACAGTAATGTCTTAATATTCTTTCATCAACAGTGACAAATATATTATACCAATGCCAGGGATTGATGGCGGGGTGGGATAAGGGACATGGGATGTTTTGGGTTTTCTGCTTTTGTTTGTTTTTCCTTTTTTCCCCTGGAGTAATGAAAATGTTCTAAAATTGATTGTGGTGATAAATGCACAACTAGGTGATGACACTCTGAGCCACTGATTGTATACTTTGGATGGACTGTTTGATACCTGAATAAATCTCAATAAAATTGCATTAAAAATAAAAAAATTAAAAGGCATGACCCATCTACATGCTATCTACAAGAGACTCACCTTAGGTACAAAAACACAAAAAGGTTGAAAGTAATAGTTGTAAACAGTAACTAAAAGAGAGCCCGAGTGCTTTTACTATTGTCAGATAAATTAGACTTTAAGTCAAAAAAGATTATAAGAGACAAGGAAGGATAGTATATATTGATAAAAGGTTCACTACAGCAAAAAGATATAACAATTATAAACATATATACACCTCACAACAGGGCCCCCAAAATGTATGAAATAAAAGTTGATAGAATTGAAGGGAGAAATAGACAGTTCTACCATAATTGGAAAATTCAACATACTACTTTCAATAATTGATAAAACTTCTAAGAAGAAATTCAGTAGGCAACTAGAGGACTTGAAAAACACTATTAATGAATTAGAATTAATGGGCACATATAGAACCCTCCACCCAACATTAGCAGATGCACATTCTTCTTCAAGTGCACTGGAACATTTTCAGTTGCATGTTAATCCACAAATCAAACCTAAATAAATTTAAAAGTATTGAAATCATACAAAGTATCTTCTAGAACCACAATGGAATAAAGCTAGATTTCAATACCAGAAGGAAAACTGGAAAATTTACAAATATTTGGAAATTAAACAACCAATGCGTCAAAGAAGAAAGCCCAAAGGAAATTAGGAAGTATCCAAGACGAATAATAACAAAAACACACAACATACCAAACTCACGGGATGCAGTGAAGGCACTGTGGGAAATTTATAGCTCTAAATGCCTATAGTGAAAAAGAAGAAAGATCACAAATCAATAACCAAACTTCACACTAGAGTAAGAACAGCAAACTAAAACCAAAATTAGTAGCTGGAAGGAAATAGTAACAACTAGAGTAGAGATAAACAAAGTAGAAAAACAACAGAATCAACAAAACCAAAACCTGGCTTTTGGAAAAGATCAATTAAAATGACAAACCTTTAGCCAGACTGACAAACTGAGAGAGACAGTGAGAGGACACAAATAACTAAAGGAAGGAATGAAAGTGGGCACTTTACCAATGACTTCACAGAAAAAAAATTTTAAGAAGGTAAAAAGAACAAATACATGCCAACAATTTAGAAAACCTTGATGAAATATAAAAATTTCTGGAAACAAATGACCTAATCTGACACAGAAGAAATAGAAAATCTCAACAGACCTGTAACAAATAAAGGGAATGTATCAGGAATTAGAAACCTCTCAACAAAGAAGAGTCCAGGTCAAGCTGGTTTCACTGCTAGATTTGTCCAAATATTTAAAGATTTAACACCAATCCTTCTCAAACTCTTCCAAAAACCAGAAGAAGAGGTATTATGTCTTAAAACATTCTATGAAGCCAGCATTACCCCGATACTAAAGCCAGATAAAGACAGCATAAGAAAAGAAAATACCAATATCCCTTGTGAATTTACATACAAAAATCCTCAACAAATACTGGCAAACTGAATCTGACTGTATATTAAAAGGATCATACACCATGACCAGTTGTGATTTCTTCTAGGAATGCAAGGATGGTTCAACATAAGAAAACCAATCAATGTGTCATACCACATTAATCAAATGAAGAGAAAAAAAAAAATCTCGATTGATGCATAACAGGCATTTACTAAAATTCAGCATCCTTTCACAAAAAAAATACTCAATGAACTAGGACAAGAATGGAACTTTCTCAAAATGATAAAGGGCATTTATGAAAAACCAATACATAGCAAACAAATATCATTTTCAATGGTGAAAGATGGGAAGCTTTCCCCTTAAGATCAGGAACAGGACAAGGATGTTGTGGATAACCAGTTATTCAACATTTCTCAGGATGAGCTGGTGAACTTCCTGTGTCTGTTCTTTGTCTGCAGGACCTTCCTCTTTCTTGTAGCAGTAAATGTTTATATTAGAAATGAAGAAAGGCCTCACTCAAATCAATGATCTAAGCTTCCTCGTTAAGGAAGTAGAAAAGGAGAAAATTAAACTCAAAGGAAGCAAAAGAAAGGAAACAATAAAGAGCAGAAATCAATAAGATTAAAAATAAAATAGAGAAAATCAACAAAACCAAATCCCATTTGAAAAGATCAATAAAATTAATAAAGCTCTCGCAAAACTGATCAAGAAAAAAAAAAACAGAAGACACAAATTATCAATATCAGTTATGAATGATGAGACATTACCATGGATCCTACAAACATGACAAGGTTAGTGAGGGAATACTATGTGCAATTTTACGGCCATAAATTTGATGACTTAGATGAAAGGACAACACACTGCAGGGCCAGGTGAGTGCAGGGCTGCCTGTGAGCAGTGTCGGGAACTTGGCTTTTGCAGGATCTTTCCCTGACGCTCGGAGGCTCTGGCTGCCTGGGCCTCAGACTCTGAACCTCAAACAAGCTCCCCCGGGAGGAATGCTGCACGTGTGTCGCCACATTTTGCCACTTTCCCGCTTTGGAGAACAGTTTGGAAGTTTCCTATGAAGTTGAACACACGCTTTCCCTTTGCTCCAGCTTCCCACTCCTGGGTATTTACATTTATTGACTCAAAGAAACAAAAACGTGTGTTCTCACGAAACCCTGTACCAAAATATTCACAGAGGCTTTATTCACAATTGCCAAACCTGGAAACAATTTAAATGTCCCTTCACTGTTGCGTGGATAAACAAACTGTGGTACATCCAAAGGATGGACTACTACTCTGCAGTTAAAAGGAACAAACTGCTGATATAGGTTGTAACTTGGATGACCTCCAGTGAAAGAACTCAGACTCAAAAGATACATCCTGCATCATTCATTTACACAACATTCTGGGAAAGGCAAAACTACAGGGACAGAAAACAAACCCCAGTTGCCAGGAGCTAAGGGTGGCCAGAGCTGATTACAAAGAGGCAAAGAGAGGTTTAGGAGTAATGGAACGTTCTGTTCCCTGACGTGATAGCTGTACAACCACATGAATTTGTCAAACAGTACACAGGTGTACCGTTAAAAGTGTAAATGTACATATGTAACTTATACTTCAATGAATCTGCCTTTAAAAGAAAGTTTGGATAAAAAATACGCGCCAGCAGGGCAACATAGCAACATAGGGAGGTGTGGAATTTAGTTAGTCCTCTGGAACAACTACCATATAGCCAGGAACAACTAGTAACCAGTCTGGAACAAATGTTGGGGGACATCTGTGACCAGACAAACATCATGCACCAGCCTGGAATGGGTGGAACGGCTGAGATCGCAGCACAGAACTGTAAGGAAAGCTCCTGAACTGCGGTGCTGTCACCTTCCCCCACCAGCACGGCAGGCTAAGCTGAAACACTTCCCTGTGGGAAAAAGAAGAATCTACTAGGAGAAAGGGAAGGTAGCTCAACCAAGCTCCAGCTGCGGTTTTAATTAATGAATTTGGACTACCGAATACAAGCTATGAGCACAGATAAACCTGGAGCAACCAGGAAAAGAACCCAGAAGTTTCTCCCAGTAGAGAGGAGGCAGGGCTATGGAAAAAAACCACATAAATAAAAACAGGCACTTTTGGAGTCGGCTGAGCTCGGAATACTGAATAAGGGCTGTGCCCCAAGAAAAGGGGCACACAGAACCAGGTACCAACTCTGGTTCTTGACTGGTAACTGGGGGGCTGGGGACTAGCTCCGAAAAGGTGATGTTTTTTTTTATTTTTTTCCCTCTCATTCTGAGTAGCTCATTAGAGAAAGCCTCAGGCATTTTCAATTGTCAGTACTGACCCAGGCAAGGGTAGAGTTAACACAGTTGGAGAGACAAAGGAAGAAGACAAATATAGGAGATAAATCCTTAAGGGGTTTATCTTCCCCAAGAAAAGGGGGAGGCAGGGCCCAGTTCAAGTGGTGATCCTCCCTCGGAGATCTCAGACCCTAGGGGCTGGGGAGAAAAAAAAAACAGAAAATCCTAAGCATGGCTTCTGACACCCTCAGCCCCTGGCTGGGACAGGGTCAACTGAGAATTAAAGGCACCGCACCTCTTTACACCAGTGGGGAGCTGCGGACTGACAAGTGCCACCTGCTGGGCAGGACAGGAAAAGCACAGAGTCTAGAGGCCTCACAGGAAAGTCTGACAACCTTCTGGGTCTCACCCTCAGGGAAACCTCATACTGAATACAGCCTCCTCCTGAGACCTGGGCACATCTGGTCTAGGAAAATCTGACTGGGGTAATCAAAGAGACCAGATGCTCAGAAAACAAAAACTTATGAATCACACTAGAAAAACAAAGATATGGCCCAGTCAAAGGAACAAGCTTAATATTCAAATGAGATGCAGGAGTTGAAATAACTAATTAAAAATCTTCAAACAAATATGCTAAATCAATTCAAAAATCAAATCAACAAGTTGAGGGGACATATGGCAAAAGAGATGAAGGACATAAAGAAAGCATTAGGCAAATATAAGAATTTGGAAGTTTGAAAAAACAATTGGCAGAACTTAAGGGAATGAAAGGCACAATAGGAGAGATGAAAAACACAATGGAGATGTAGAACAGCAGATTTAGAGAGGCAGAAGGAAGGATTCAAGAACTAGAGAACAGGACATCTGAAATCCTACACAAAAAAGAACAGGGAAAAGAATGGAAAAATTTGAGCAGGGTCTCAGGGAATTGAATGACAACATGAGACACATGAATATATGTGTCAGAGTGTCCCAGAAGGACAAGAGAAGGGAAAAGGGGCAGAAGCAATGATAGAGGAAATAATCAATGAAAATTTCCCATCTCTTGTGAAAGACATAAAACTATAGATCCAAGAAGTGCAGCGTACCCCAAACAGATCTGAGTAGACCTGCTCCAAGACGCTGAGGTCACCTAGTCACACCTGCAGGTTACTTTCACCACATTCTAACTTGCTCTCCTTCATGAAAAAATCGGCATTTGTTTAAGACTTTTTACCTGAAGACCCCACAGAACAAGACTCTTCTGCCTCCTCCAGGAGCTGACCCAGGTAACCAGGACTCCCTGGAAGCTGCGACCACGACCCCATGACTAGAGGAAGCCCCTCACCACCCGGATCAGCGCCCGGCAGTGGCCAGGCAGCACGTGATCGAGCTCGCTGGCTGGTCCCAGGCCCCCAAGGACGTGGGGGAAGCGGCCCCTCCTCACCTCCGGCTCAGGGGCCAGTGCGCACTGCTGCACGATGTACTCCACCATCGCCTTGCCTCCAGGCTGTTCCAGGTAGCCGTGGTGGGCCATGGCACTGATCACTTGCACCACAGCCCGCTTCACCTGCCCAGGACAAAGGGAGATCAGGAAAAGACCTAGAGGCAGAGCACTCAGATGGTATCACAATGGTCAGGCTGGGAGAAAAGAACCTCAACCTCACCTGCACTCACACCTGCAATGGCAACCTTACCGCACACATATCTGCACCCAGACATCTACCTGTACCCACACCCATGTCCATACCCACACCTGCACCCACAACTGTACCACACATGCACGTGTACCCAAACATGCCCTACATCCACTCCTGCACCCACACCTGCACCTGCACCGGCACCTGTATTTGTACTCACAACTGCACCATACCCGTATGTGTACACAGACATACACGTGTAACTGCACCTATACCCACACCTACACCCATACCCAGACCTCTAACACCCCGCCTGTACCTGTTCATACACCCACACCTGCACCTGCTTCTGGGGGACAAATAATGAGATTCTCACAGACAGTCCTGACGTGCAGGCCCAGGGACCTGTGGGACGCCTGGGACTGGTGCAAGGCTGGAGCAGCCCCCAAGGGCCAGGGGTCCTCCTTAGTCCAAGCACAAGCATCCCTGGGCCGACCACAGGGTGGCTGGCATGGTCCCCGGGTCAACTGGTGAAGGGGAAGGGACTGGCCTTGCCCTCAGGCCTTGGACATGGCCACTGAGCACACGGACTGTGCTGCCTGCTGAGAAGACCTGTTACCCAGGGGCCTTGGGCCATGCCACGCAGCCTGTGCCAAGTGAGATTCGTGGGAGGTGGGGAGCCACACCACAGTCTCCAGTGGGACTGGGTGGACGGGGGCTTTGGGCAACGCGGTATCAGCTTGATCTTGGGAGGTCAGCCACATGGTGACCAATGTCTTCGAGACTGAGCACCCCACAGAGAGCCCAGCCCCAAGCTTGGCGAGCTGCCCTGAATGGCTGCTGCCATGCTGACTCCCAGGGAGAAAGGACACCTGGCTGCCCCGTGTTTGGGGACCTCCGGGCTCTGCCCTGCAGCCCACCCCTGGCTGACTCCAACCTGCCTTGTCGCACAGCCACGAGGACGGTGGCTTTCTGCATTCCGTGAGCCCTTCTATTGGATCACTAGCCTGAGGGTGTCCTCGAGGAATGTTCCCTGACTTCATGACTCGCTCATGCCTTGCTCTTCCTATCAAGAGCAAGATGTGGGAGAGCTCCCTGCTGGCCCAGCAGCGTGCAATGGCCTGCACTTCCCGCCCAAGGCTGGCTCAGGCCCGGAGGGTGGCGGCCAAGTGGCTGCAGCCCCCAGACCTGGTCACATGCACCGCAGCCCATCGGGGGAGCTCCAGCTGCCCCTGCAGGTTACCTGATTGTTGGTGTCCAGAAGAGGAAGCCTCATGGAAGAGAGAATAAACGGCTTCCTAACTTCCATCTGAGCAGCTGCAAGAGATCAACGAGACAAGTGTTTTTTTTTCCTTTCCAAATAACATGATTTTTCCTAATTAAAAAGTTAAAAGGCAGGCAGTGTGTAAAAAAATAGGCTTGAGGGCTGAAATCCCGGTGTCCCAGTTTGAATGTATTATGTCCCCCCAAACACCATTATCTTTGATGTAATCTTGTGTAGGTGGACCTATCAGTGTTAATTAGATTGTAATTGTTTGAGTGTTTCCATGGAGATGTGCCCCACCCAACTGTGGGTGATGACTGTGATTAGATAATTTCCATGGAGACGTTGCTCTGCCCATTCAGGGTGGGTCTAAGTTGAGTCACTGGAGCCATATAAATGAGCTGACAAACAGAAGAAACTCAGTGCAGCCGTGAGTGACATTTTGAAGAGGAGTTACAGCCAAGAGGGACACTTTGAAGAAAGCACAGGAACTGCAGATGAGAGACAGTTTGAAAACGGCCGCTGAAAGCAGACTCTTGCTCCAGAGAAGCTGAGAGAGGACAAATACCCCAAGTGCAACTAAGAGTGACGTTTTTGAGGAACTGCAGCCTAGAGAGGAACGTCCTGGGAGGAAGGCATTTTGAAACCAGAACTTTGGAGCAGACGCCTGCCACGTGCCTTCCCAGCTAACAGAGGTTTTCTGGATGCCATTGGCCACCCTCCAGTGAAGGTACCTGATTGCTGATGTGTTACCTTAGACACTTTATGGCCTTAAGACTGTAACTGTGTAGCCAAATAAACCCCCTCTTTTATAAAAGCCAATTCATCTCTGGTGTTTTGCATTCTGGCAGCATTAGCAAAGTAGAACATCTGGGGAAGTTACTTTAGAGTGGTTTGCAAACTTGGCAGCACCAGAACCACCTGGAAAGCATGTCACTCAGTGTGGCCCCAGCCTGCGGTTCTGGCCCCACAGGTCTGGGGTGGGGCCCTGAGCTGACATTTCCCACACGTTGCCTGGTAAGCTGGTGCCACTGGTCTGAGGAGCTCACTTTTCTTGATATTTAAGTGGGGATAAAAGTCAATATCACAGAAGTGGCTGAGTGACTAAGCAAAATAGAAAGAGTGCACCGAGCAGTGCCCCCGGCAGCTCCGTCCCCGGAGGGCTGTGCACTGCTTCTTGCTCCCAGCAGGGAGGACGGTCACCTCCCAGCTTCAAGAGGAGGGGCCAGGGGCCCTGTGGAAGCCTCTGCACTGGCGAGCGGCTGAGCCCACTCCCCACACCACAAGAGCTGATGTTGGCTTGTGGTAATAACCACATGACAAAACAGCAAAAAGAGAGGTCCACTGAACGTGCTAAGAAAATACAGATTATAGACTGAATTGTAAGACAAAACAGTATAGAAGGATATTTTCATGCCCTTGGAACTGGTAAGCATTTAACAAGGTACTAAAAGAACTAACCATCAAGGAAAAGATGACAAAGGATGACAGTGAAGTTTAGAACGTCTGTTCATCAGAGACAGCACGAAGCCAACTGAAAAGGTCTCACATCCCTGTAAACAGAGTCCTAACGAGTTGCTGAGAAAACAGCGGACAGTCCCTAGAAAAATGAGCAAAAGACTTGAAAGGTTCCACGGCAGAAGCAGAAATCCCAGGGCCAGCACAAGCACAGCATGCGGGGTCCGCAGTGTTGGGGGGCGATGGCACTGGTGGCCGGGGGTGAGCCTGCGGTGGCGGCAGCTGCAAGCAAGGGCACGAGCAACCGGCCCTGGTGCCGGGACAGCTACTTGGCGTTACCAGGAAAGCTGAGGACACGGGGCCTGCAGGACACGTGAAGGACCCAGGCCGGAGGAGCTCCTACTCTCACTGAGAATCCCACCCGGCCACGGCCCAGGTGGGCGTTTGTGGAGGCAGGCAGTCGGATGGGGCAGGACACCGACAGGAACGGGCGAGCCTCTGCTCCAGCAGCCGCGACGTCGTGCTGGATGGCAGCAAAGCACGTGAGAAGCAGGCTAGACTGCTGCACTGTCAGGCGCCAACGGGGGAGGTGTCTGAGGAGCTGGGGCAGTGACTGCTGCAGAGGGGACAGCAGTTTGACCCAGTTCCTTAACCGTCTGTGCGTGCTTTGTGAGCGTTCAGCAGGTATTTACGTCTCCCAAGACAAGAGTAAAAAGACTAAAGAATGAAAACAGGCAATGGATAGCAACTGGCACGAGTTGAGAGCAGGCCCCTCCCAGAAGAGGAGCCCAGGGCCCACGGAACGCTGGCTGTGGCACAGACCCAGGGTGAGATCAACCCAGTTCCCCATCCCTGAGATTCAAAATAACAAACAAACCTGGAAGCAGAAAGAAGAAACCAGACATGCGGGCAGCCATGCCCACCAGTGCTGGGTGTCCTTTCCCATGTGTACGCTCCCCACTCAAGCTTACGCCGAGACGGCCGGCCAGGCCCTCATCCAAGCTCGGGACATAACTCCACACAGGCAGCCACGGCCCCCATGGGAAAGGCAGAAAACCACCCGGGCAACAAAATCATCCAAGGTGAAATAATACCACGAAGGGAACCAAGAAGACGCTGAGAAGAATAATGCGGCAGGCCCAGGCTGGAGAGCATCATGGGGGCAGCAGGGAGAGAAGGAGCTGGCCAAGCAGAGCAGGGAGAGGAGACCCCACAACAGGACAGGACGCTCAGTGGGACCGGGAAAGGACGATGGGAGAGGCTGAGGGGAAGAGGGGACCCAGAGCCCCTGCAGGGGCACCACAGGGCGAGTCTAGCCCTTCTTGCCTGCTTTTTGTCTCCTCATTTCTTTTTGATATTTAGGCCTCACCTCTCTGTCTCCTTCCATTTCTCACCTCACTCGTATTTCTTCTAGTTTCGTCTTCCTTTCTGAGGTGACTTTTTTCTTGTATATGTAATTTGTTCCTTAGTTCCCTTGCCTCATCTCTCCCGGCTTTTCTTTCAGGTCTGTCTCCGTTTGCCCCGTGCTGTTTAGCTTGTCGTGAAATGTTCAGGGGCCCCTGCTTCGTCTGGGGCCTGTGCTGGCCCTCTCCTCTGTGGGCGGGGTGCCACGCTGCTCCTTACCTGCTTCGTTCTCAGCCCCCAGAGCTGTTTGGCTGCCCCTTTCCGTGTGGGTTAGCTCACAGCCTTATATGGGAGCCTGCCCTTGCAATGTTTGTGTGGCAGCTCCGTCTCGGGGACCTCCTCGCTCTGTCCCTCCCCAACTTGGGTTGACCATCCTTCTGCCTCGATGGCTTTCGGGCTCCTTCCTAGTGGAGGTGCCACAGCGCAGGCCGCTCAGGCTCCTCCAGGGCTCCTTCCCGTGGGCCCTTGCCTTCTGGTCCTGCTTGTTTCCCATTCCCGGTTCCCAGCTAATCTGCCCCCACCCCACCCCTGTCACCCCTCCTTGTCCTGTGCAGGCCCCAGGGCTCTGCAAGTCTGTGCGCTGCTAGTGTGGGTTCCCGGGGACCCTGTCCACCTGGTTCGGTTGCAAACGCTGCCCGCAGTGTTTGTTTTCGCTCCCCAGCCCGCAGAGGAGAGGGCCAGCTCCCCGCCCGCAGAGGAGAGGGCCAGCACAGGCACCAGACAAAGCAGGGGTCTCTGAACATTTCACGACAAGCTAAACAGCACGGGGCAAACGGAGACAGACCTGAAAGAAAAGCCGGGAGAGATGAGGCAAGGGAACTAAGGAACAAATTACATATACAAGAAAAAAGTCACCTCAGAAAGGAAGACGAAACTAGAAGAAATATAAGTGAGGTGAGAAACGGAAGGAGACAAAGAGGCGAGGCCTAAATATCAAAAAGAAATGAGGAGACAAAAAGCAGGCAAGAAAGTAGCACAACATTGTGAACAATTAACAGCACCAAAGTATTTATCGGAATGTGATTAAAAGGGGAAATGTCAGACTGTATATACAGTAAAAATAAAACTTTTTTAAAGCCCAAGGAACAACAGTACACACACAGTGAACCCTAAGTGAAACCACGGACTCTAGCTATAGCACAAGTATAAAAAAGTGCAGTTATCTTAGGTTAGTTGTCTTTTTCTTACCCCCTTGTTATGGTCTCTTTGAAATGTTCTTTTATTGTATGTTTGTTTTCTTTTTAACTTTTTTTTTTTCATACAGTTGATTTAAAAAAGAAGGGAAAGTTAGAAAAAAAAAAAAAAGAAAAAAGAAAAACAAGGAAAAAAAAATAGTGGTAGTGCCCCCTTGAGGAGCCTGTGGAGAATGCAGGGGTATTCGCCTACCCCACCTCCATGGTTGCTAACATGACCACAGGCATAGGGGACTGGTGGTTTGATGGGTTGAGCCCTCTACCATAAGTTTTACCCTTGGGAAGACGGTTGCTGCAAAGGAGAGGCTAGGCCTCCCTATATTTGTGCCTAAGAGCCTCCTCCCGAATGCCTCTTTGTTGCTCAGATGTGGCCCTGTCTCTCTAGCTAAGCCAACTTGAAAGGTGAAATCACTGCCCTCCCCCCTACGTGGGATCAGACACCTAGGGGAGTGAATCTCCCTGGCAACGTGGAATATGACTCCCGGGGAGGAATGTAGACACGGCATCGTGGGACGGAGAACATCTTCTTGACCAAAAGGGGGATGTGAAAGGAAATGAAGTAAGCTTCAGTGGCAGAGAGATTCCAAAACGAGCCGAGAGATCACTCTGGTGGGCACTCTTACGCACACTTTAGACAACCCTTTTTAGGTTCTAAAGAATTGGGGTAGCTGGTGGTGGATACCTGAAACTATCAAACTACAACCCAGAACCCATGAATCTCAAAGACAGTTGTATAAAAATGTAGCTTATGAGGGGTGACAATGGGATTGGGAAAGCCATAAGGACCAAACACCACTTTGTCTAGTTTATGGATGGATGTGTAGAAAAGTAGGGGAAGGAAACAAACAGACAAAGGTACCCAGTGTTCTTTTTACTTCAATTGCTCTTTTTCACTGTAATTATTATTCTTGTTATTTTTGTGTGTGTGCTAATGAAGGTGTCAGGGATTGATTTAGGTGATGAATGTACAACTATGTAATGGTACTGTAAACAATCGAAAGTACAATTTATTTTGTATGACTGCGTGGTATGTGAATATATCTCAATAAAATGATGATTAAAAAAAAAAAAAAAAAAAAAAAAAAAAAAAAAAAAAAGAAAAGTAGGGGAAGGAAACAAACAGACAAAGGTACCCAGTGTTCTTTTTTACTTCAATTGCTCTTTTTCACTTTAATTATTACTCTTGTTATTTTTGTGTGTGTGCTAATGAAGGTGTCAGGGATTGATTTAGGTGATGAATGTACAACTATGTAATGGTACTGTAAACAATCGAAAGTACAATTTGTTTTGTATGACTGCGTGGTATGTGAATATATCTCAATAAAATGATGATAAAAAAAAAAAAAAGAAATGAGGAGACAAAAAGCAGGCAAGAAGGTAGCACAACATTGTGAACAATTAACAGCACCAAAGTATTTATCGGAATGTGATTAAAAGGGGAAATGTCAGACTGTATATACAGTAAAAATAAAACTTTTTTTAAGCCCAAGGAACAACAGTACACACACAGTGAACCCTAAGTGAAACCACGGACTCTAGCTATAGCACAATTATAAAAAAGTGCTCTCATCAATCGTGACACATGTTGCATGTAGATGCAGGGTAATAATGCAGGGTGGTAGGTGGGAATCCTGCATTCTATGCATGACCATTCTGTATAAACATGAGTTGGGTTATGTTTATACAAAACACAACTAATCTAACAAAAGAAAAAAAATTTAATTTTAAAATTAGAAATTTAAAAAAAGGAATGAACTATCAAACCATGAAAAAGCTGGATGAATCTTGAATACATATCACTACGCGAAAGACATCAGTCTAATTGTGTAATTCTATTTATATAGATTTTTGGAAAAGGCAAAACTATAGAACGTAAACAGGAAAGTGGTTGCCAGGGGTTTTCTGAGAGAGAGGGTGGAATAAATGAAGCATGGGAGATTTTTTAGGGCCTGAAACTATTCTGTAATTGTGGACACATGACACTATGTATTTGTTAAAACCCACAGAACTTTACAGCACAAAGAGTGAACCCAATGTATGCAAATTTTAAAAAAGCATTTAGGAATCAGAGGATCTCGGAATGGAATGCAGAGTGTTGCAGAACAAGCTCACTGTGTAACATACGTTTGTAAGGAATGACTTCCCTGAAGGGTGGGGAGTTAGGGGCTGCCCACGTCGCTTCCGAAACGAGTGGCGACTGCAGAGGAAGGCGAGGGGAACCCGCGTGAACACGCACGGTGGCTGGCGGTGCTGTCCCCCCAGGGGCACAGGGTTTAACGATGGGACTCTGAAAGGGAACTACCTAACAGACGGGGGCATGTGCGGGGGCCGGGTTTCTCACTGAGGGAGGGGGCCACCGGCAGGCCGGGCTGGGGGCCGGAAGCCCCTGCAGTGACGGGTGAGAGCTGGAGATTCTGGTAAAATCAACCTCTTCCTCAACGCAGGTGGATTCGGACACACATAGAAGTACTCAATGTGTGGACAGAGGCTAGAACGAACACGTGTTTCCTTGCTAAGTCAACACTGCCCAAGTAGAAATAAGCACACGCAGAGCCCAGGTTGCGGCTTCTAATGTCCTCCTCCAACAACAGGAATACATACACTGAGCTGAGCCTGAATAATGCCAGACAGCAAGGAAGCGCCTGAAGAAGGCACAACGATGGGCGCCTGTCAAAGGGACAAAGCAGCACACTGAAAGAGCTCCCAATGGTTAAAGCTGGAACAATTTGAGTCAGAAAATTTTAACAACATAGCATTGGATTTTTTGTTGCTGGAGAGGTTGTGGGTTTACGGGAAAATCATGGGGGAAACACAAAGTTCCCATATACCCCCCTCACACACGCAGTCTCCCCTGTCATTAACATTTTGCACTGCTCTGGTGCCTTTGCTACAATTGATGAAACAATTGAAAAAAAAAAAAGGAGTCAAGAGAAAGAGACAAATATTGAAGATACGGAAGGAAGACAGAACAGACAGATAACAGGAGCCCCTGAAGAAGAAAACCAAAGCAAGGGAACAGAAGAAGACGAACTGCCGGGACCAGCGTACGGGAGAGCAGGCTCCGGAGAACACTGGCCCATGGCCCCGAATGACCAAGGCAGTCTAATGAAGTTACTGGACTTCAGAGAAAAATCCTCTCGACATCTAAAGATGAAAGCAGAAAGAAACAAGCAAATAAACAAAAGGCATGGCATATAAGGAGAGAAAACTGAATTATCATCAGACTCTGAGAGCAATGCTTTATGCCAGAACAGAGTTGCCAGATAAAATGGGGGAAGGCCAGTTAAATTTGAATTCCAGTTAAATCACAAATAACTTTTTAGTGTAAGAATGTCCCACGCAGTACCTGGGACATTTGTGTGTTTGCATCTGCTAACTCTGGCGACCCCATGCCACAAGAGAATGCAGCAACATATTCAAAGATACTGCAGGAAGTAAAACATGAGCGAAGAATTTTATAGCCAGGAAAACTGACTTCTGAATGAAAAGGACACAGGTGCTGTGTGATCAAAACGTGACTCGAGGAGTACCGAGCGCGGGCCTTCCTCTGGAATCTTCAAGACTGACCCGAGCACCCCACACGCGGCTCCCGGAGCGGACACTGGCCCCGAGTGGCGCGGCCCGGGAGCATGTGCGACAGCTCGCCTGCTCCCTGACGGTCTGGGGGGCGGCATTCACGCTGCCCTGTGCCCGCACGGCCCGCCGGGCGCCATGGCCAGGGGGCAGCCTCGAGGTCAAGGCAGGTGCAGGAAGACCCTTCTCACAACTCTTCAAAAAGCCTGAGATTTTGTAAAACAGAAAATGGGAGTAAATGTTTTTAAGAATAAAAGCAAGCTGCTCCTTTCAGAGCATGTGGCCCACGCCCACGAGAGGGTGGGTGCGGTGGGCACTCACCGGCCGAGTTGATGACGTGCCTCACGACCTGCAGGGTGCCCACGCGGACCCTCTCGTGGCTGCTGTCCAGCTTGGGCAGCAGGAAGGCCAGCAGGCGGTCCGGAAAGCAGCAGGCTGCAGGGCAAGCAAGCGTCAGTGCCTCTGCCCCTCTCTGGGGCATGTACCCCCAGACCATCCCTGTCCCCACACCAGCTCTGGGCGACCACAGCTGGGCAGACCCCTGCTGGGCACTGGTTCTCAGCTTGCGAGGCCTGACAGCCACTGCCCAGGGTCCTCCCACCTGCTCCCTGGCTTTGCAGCCCAGTTCCACCACGGGCAGCTGCGTGGCAGGTCAGGAAGCCTGTCCAGGCTGCAGGGCCTCAGGCAGCAGCATGCCCAGACCAAGTGGAGATGCTACACTGAGGGGGGCTTGCGTGTCTCCCAGGGGAGAAGGGTCAGGCGCCCGTTCCCACTGGGGGCCACGCTCCTCCTCCCTTCCTGGCCCGGGGCCCGGCGAAAGCTGGGGGGCGTCTACAGCCTGCCGAGCCCGGTGCAGGCTTCAAGGGTGGCTCCCGAATTGGCCGGTCCTACCCAAGGGGCCCTCCGCCCAGCACGAGGAACGGGAACCCCGGCAGTGCCCTCTGCGGGCTCTCCAGCCCTGCTAACCTTGTGGGCACCCGTCAGGTGGGCTCCGCGCACCTGCCCTGCAGGGTCTACCCAGAATCGGGGACAAGCAGACCCGCTGTCCTCTGCCCACCATGAGCCACCCCTGCGGGGTAGGTGAGGGGGGCTAGGCTCCCCTCTCCTTCCTCCCCCACTCCCCCCAGCCTGCCTGCAGAAGTAGCAGTCCACTCCCTCCCAGGGTCAAGTCTTGTCTGAAAGCACAGTGCTAGAAGACCAGGCCTCTGCTCTCCAGGAGACCACAGAACCCTGAGTGGGCAGCTGACAACAGGGGCCAAAGGCCTTTCAAGTTGGGGGTCACGGAGGCCATGCCCCAGGGAGGGGGCACAGAGGAGACGGCTGGTGCCAAGGCCCGGAGGGAACTGCACCAAGTGCTGGAGCAGGGGGCGGGCCGGGGAGTGAGGTGGGCCAGGGGCCAGGTGCAGGAGCACCTGGACAGGGAGACGGAAGGCTCTGAAGGGCTTTAGGCAGGGCAATATCAATGTCCTTGAGGACGGGCTCCCTGCCGCTGTCGCCCAGGGCCCA
Source organism: Choloepus didactylus (assembly GCF_015220235.1). NCBI lineage: Eukaryota > Metazoa > Chordata > Mammalia > Pilosa > Megalonychidae > Choloepus > Choloepus didactylus. The sequence goes on along the minus strand of NC_051320.1, from coordinate 99,163,414 downwards.
GCTGCTGCAGACCCTGGAGCTGGGGTCCTGGGCTTGCCAGCCACACACAGGCCGAGCAAAGGAGGAGAAACAGGCCTCCACCCCTCAACCTGCCCCCAAAGCCGCCCCCATGCTCTGCCCACAAGAGGCCGTCGGCCAACACAGCAGGCCCGGGGGCTCCCCGTGCACCCAGAGGCCCCGCCGCCCACAGCTCACCCAGCACAGTGAAGCAGCGCAGCACTTCCTTCTGGTTGCTGACTGCCAAGGGGCTGGACAACTCCACGGGCACGCAGACCTGCTCCAGGACGGAGGACAGAGGTCACGAGGGTGGCCCTGCCTGCCGGAGCCCAGCTAGGGTCCCAGGAGTCCACACGCTCCCGAGAATGCCGGGACTGAGGAGTCTGGGCTCCCTCTTTGTCATCCAGGCGGGGGGCCCAGTCCCCTGGCTGCAGGAAGTGGGGAGGGAGACAGGCAGACAGACACACAGACAACAACACACACAAGCACAGCAGGAAAATCCTGGTTCCTCCCCACCAGGAGGAGCTTGTTTACTGAAAAGGAGACCATGAGACAAACAGCCCAACTAAAGAATGGGCAAAAGGAAACACAGATGGCCACAAAGCTCAGGAAAACACGTTCATCTGCACTAGCCAAGAGGGAACGCAAACCAAAACCACAGATACTATCTCACACCTGCTGGAGAGGCTATTATCAAGGAAGCAGGGAACTCCAAGTGCTGGAGGGATGCGGGGAAACAGCACACCCATTCGCTGCAGGTGAATGGGAAACACGCAGCCGCCGCGGAGGACAGTGTGTGGTTCCTCAGGAAGCTCAGTGTCGAGCTGCCTCACGACCCCGCAATCCCGCTCCTCGGGATACAGCCACAAGAACTGAAAGCAGGGACGTGAACAGACACCTCATTCTGATGCTCATAGTGGCATTACTCACAACTGCTGAAAGATGGAAACAACCCAAGTGTCCATCAGCAGACAAATGGATAAACAAAATGTGGTATATACATACGACAGATTATTACTGTGCTGGTTTGGATGTATTATGTCCCCCCAAATTTCATGTTCTTCATTGCAACCTTGTGGGGGCAGATGTATTAGTGGGTCTTGATTAGTTTGCTGGAGTCCTTTACAAAGACTCACAATCAGAGGGAGCTCAGAGCAACTGAGAGCGACATTTTGAAGAGCAGCTGCAGCTAAGAGAGGACAAAATGCCCCAAGGCAACATTTTGGAGAATATCATTTTGAGACGCAGCCTGGGAGCAAGCAGACGCCAGCCACGTGCCTTCCCAGCTAACAGAGGTTTTCCGGACACCATTGGCCATCCTCCAGTGAAGGTACCTGATTGTGGACGACTTACCTTGGACACTTTATGGCCTTAGGACTGTAACTGTGTAATCAAATAAACCCCCTTTATAAAAGCCAGTCCATTTCTGGTATTTTGCATTCTGGCAGCATTAGCAAACTGAAACAATAAGAAGGAATGAGATCCTGAAACACGCAACAACATGGATGAACCTTGAGGACACTACGCCGAGTGAAATAAGCCAGACACAAAAGCACAAATATCGTATGATTTCACTGATATGAACTAATTACAGTATGTAAACTCATATACATAAAATATAGAATATAGCTTACCTGGATATAGAATGAGTCTAAAGAATGGGAAGTGGTTGCTTAATATGTGCAGGCTGTTTGAGTCAAACGTAAATGTTTGGAAATGCACAGAGGTGACGGTAGTATGTTATTGTGACAAATAATTAACGGTGGTGAATGGTGTGTGAGTGTGGTGGGAAGGAGAAGTTTAGAGTCATGTACAGTCGCCAGAAGGAAAGCTGGAGGTTAAAACATGGGAACACATAACACAGTGTATCTTGTGGTGGACAATGACTGTGATTAACTTTACAAATTTAAAGAAGTTTTTTTCATGAACTAAAACAAATATACAACACTATTATGAGGAGTTAATAAAAGAGGGGTATATGGGGAAAACATACTTATTACAAACTACAGACCACAGTTAACAATAATGTCTTACCATTCTTTCATCAACAGCTACAAATGTACCCACCAATGCCAGGGATCAATGATGGAGAGACAAGGGGCATGGGATGTTTTCGGTTTTCTGCTTTTGTTTGTTTGTTTTTCCTTTTTTCCCCTGGAGTAATGAAATGTTCTAATATTGACTGTGGTGATGAATACCCAACTAGGTGATGACACTCTGAGCTATGGATTCTGTACTTTGGGTGGACTGTTTACTGCCTGAATATATCTCAATAAAATTGCATTAAATTTTTTTTTTAAAAAGCATGATCCAGAGAACCTAAGATGGTGGCTAGGTGAGACAGGGCAAAAAAACACCTCCATGAAAAATACTAGATAAAAACCAGAAAGTGACCCAGAACACCACTGCCAGTGATGCACCAGCTAGACAAGGTCTGCTAAATCCACAGGGAATGTGCATTTGGTGAAACCTGGAGCCTGCATTCTGAAACAAGTGAGTGAGTCGGCTGAAAGTCCCATGGCCGCGCTGCGGTGTGGGGAAACAGTGGGTTGGCATTTGGAGATGGACCAGCTCTTTAAAAAAAAAAGCCCAGGAGCAGCTGCAGATACGACAGGGAGAGCTGTGCAGTGAAGTATGGCAGAAGCAGGCTGGGCTAACGCCTCGGTGTCTGGCATGGAGGATACCCCTTCCCACAACCGCTGCTGATTGTCTCGAGACCAGAGGAGCAGAGGGGAGCCAAAGAGAGAAAAAAAACCACATTCCTTGCAGCCATCTCCCCAGTGGGCAGGGGACGCTCCTGCTCGGGGCCAGACCCACAGCCCAGAGCCGCGCCAAGAAACCCAGTGTTACAGGGAATTTTTCCTGCAGCACTACACACACGCCACAATATCGGCCATGGACAGTGGCCTTTAATACAACCACGGCTGATTGTCCCGGAGATGGGAGGGCAGAGCTGTGTGAAAAGGGGGAAGTTAACGCGTCCCATTCAACCATCTTTGAAGCGGGCTGGGGCGCCCCGGCACAGCCCAGTGACCCAGGGCTTCCCTGGCGGGCCGGCACACACTTGTGATGTAGCGCGGCCCTCCCTCAGCAGAGGTCCTGGAAGAGCACAGCTGGGAAGGGGGAACCGCTCAGAAATCCCAGGGACCCTACGTGAATACCAAGGACTTGTGGGGCAGAGGCAGAGACAATCAGTGGAAAGACTGAAATGAAGGCTTAGGCTCCAGCAACAGCCTTAAAGCTTCAGGAACACCTGGGAGGTTTGATTATTAAACTGTCCTCCCTCCCTAACTGCTCAGACACACGCCCCACATTCAGGGTGACAGCACCAGCAACACACCCAAACTTGGTGCACCAATTGGACCCCACAAGAATCAGACCCCCACACACCACAAAGACAAAGTCAGGGAGAACTGACTTGAGGGGAATAGGTGACTCACGGACGCCATCTGCTGGTTAGTTAAAGTGTACGCCACCAAGCTGCAGTTCTGTCAAATTAGGGATCAAGTAAAGCAAATGCCAAGGGGCCAAAAAGAACAGAAAATCTTAAAGCATGTGATAAAACCAGACGATATGGAGAACCCAAACCAAAACACCCAAATCAAAAGATCAGAAGACACACAGTACTTGGTGAAATTAATCAAAGAATTACAGACAGGCAACAAAAGCATGGCTCAGGATATAAAGGACATAAAGAAGACCCTAGAAGAGCATAGAGAAGAAATTGCAAGAGTAAATAAAAAAATAGAAGATCTTATGGAAATAAAAGAAACTGTTGGCCAAATTAAAAAGACTCTGGATACTCATAATACAAGATTAGAGGAAGCGTCCTCAAGGACCACAGAATGGAAAATGAAAGAACAAAAGAAAGAAGGGGGAAAAAATTGAAAAACTCAAAACGGATCTCAGGGATATGATAGATAAAATTAAACGTCCAAATTTAAGACTCATTGGTGTCCCAGAAGGGGAAGAGAAGGGTAAAGGTCTAGAAAGAGTATTCAAAGAAATTGTTGGAAAAACTTCCCAAACCTTCTGCACAATATAAATACACAAAGCATAAATGCCCAGTGAACTCCAAATAGAATAAATCCAAATAAGCCAACTCCAAGACATATTCTGATCAGACTGTCAAATACTGAAGAGAAGGAGCAAGTTCTGAAAGCAGCAAAACAATTCACCACATACAAAGGAAACAACGTAAGACTAAGTAGTGACTACTCAGCGGCCACCATGGAGGCGAGAAGGCAGTTGCATGACATATTTTAAACTCTGAGAGAGAAAAATTTCCAACCAAAAATACTTTATCCAGCAAAACTCTCCTTCAAATTTGAGGGAGAGCTTAAATTTTTCACAGACAAACAAATGCTGAGAGATTTTGCTAATAAAAGACCTGCCCTACTTCAGATACTAAAGGGAGCCCTACCAACAGAGAAAAAAGCTGAGGGACTTCACCGCCAGTAGATCAATCCTGTAAGAAATGCTAAAGGGAGTTGATCAAGCTGAAAGGAAGGGACACTAAACAATTGACTAAAACTACATGAAGAAATAAAGGGTACCACTAAAGATCACATGGTAAATATAAATACCAATACTACTGTGTTTTTTATCTGTAACTCTACTATTTACTTCCTACAGGATCTAAAATACATTGTAATGATAAATCAGTGGTTTTGGACTCAATGTAAAATATGTAATTTTTGACAAGAACTACATAAAAGTGGGGGAATGAGGGAGTATAGGAACACAGTTTATGTGTCATATTGAAGTTACGTTGGTATCAAAGAAAAACAAGATTGTTATAGATTTAAGAAGTTAAATTTAGGCCTGACAGTAAACACAAAGAAAGTATCAGAGAATATGACCACAGAGATGAAAAGTAGAGTAGGAGTTCCGAGAAGTGGGGGAAGGGGCAATGGGGAGTTAAGAAATGAGTGTAGGGTTTCTGTCTGGGGTGAAGGGAAACTTCTAGAAAAGGATGGTGGGAAGGTGATAGCATTGCAACATTCTAAATGTGATTAATCCCACTAATGGAATGCTAGGGAGGGGGCGGAATGGGAAGATTTAGGCTGTATATATGTTTCCACAATTGAAAAAAAAAAAAAAAGACTGTCTAAATAGATGACAATTAAACGCCAAGGATGATCCTGGATGGGATCTGAGGATGGGAGAGGAGGCTCAAGGGGACACAGATGGAACATAAGGAAAAAAAAAAAAGGAAATAGAGAATGCAAGCTTTGTATCAAGGTTGAATTTCTTGAACTTCTTAGCTGCATTTAATGGGATTGCATAAAAGAATGTTCTTGTTCATGGGAAATGTATATATGAATTATATTGTTTTTTCAAGGATGTGTGCAGCTTGCTCTCGTATGTTCAGAAGACAGAGCAATAGGGAGGGAGGGAGGGAGGGAAAGAAAGAAATGGTGCTGTGACAGGATGTTAAAGGTGGTGGATCCGGGTATTGGGGGAGGGGGGTCGGGGTATGCTGGAGTTCTGTGTATGGGGTTTGTACTGTTTTTGCAACTGTTCCTGTAAGTTTGAATTCATCTCAAAATAAAAATTAAAAAAAAAAAGCACAATCCACGTATACGCTCTCTACAAGAGACTCACCTTAGGTACAAGACACAAAAAGGCTGAGAGCAAATGGGGTCAACAATAGGGGGGATAAGGGGGATGGGAGGATGGGGGTTTTCTTTTCTGGAGTAATGAAAATGTCCTAAAGTTGACCCTGGGGAGCACATCGATGTGCCAATGCTGTGGGCCAGGGGCATCAATGGTTCGTGGAGTGTGACTACATCTCAGTAAAAACTGCATGAAAAAAGGAGACCATGTCCCTCTTCTTGAGCACACGTTTCAGGCCAAAGGCTGGGAGCCACTGATTTCTAGAAAGCAGAATGCACCCGAAACCAAAACACTGAATTTCACTAACTCAATTTTCTTTTAAAGTTGCACTGGTAAAAATAAAATCTAGGCAGACAGGTTTTTGAGGGAATAGTGGAAGTACCCCAATCCCCACCCCTGCCCCCGGTGTGAGCCCAAGGGTGACCTCACAGGCTGCCCGTTCTCACCAGGAAAGCTCACACTCAGGGTAGTAAAGCAACTTTTTGGTCAAGCCTGTCTGATGATCCAGAAGGGATGGCCAACAGTGCGGAGAGAGCGGGCCTATCCCACAGACCACTGGCCCAGCGACCAGGGCCCACTGCAGGCTGCACAAGGCTGGTTCCCAGCACGTGTGGGGAGGCGGAGGTGCCCACCCAGGGGGCTCTGCGCCAGGGCCCACTTAGCTCCATTTTTCTCATTGTAAATACCACATCTCACCACGAAAGGACTGCAGCTTCCTCCCGCCCACTCTGTGGGAAGCCAACGTCAACTGACTAGAGAACACCCAAGCAGCCCCACAGAGGGGACTGCACGGCCAGGAGCTGGGGCCTCCGGCCAGCCGCCCGGGGAGGGCCATGCCGGACGGCGACCTCAGGAGGGGCCTGGGCCAGGACACCAGAACCTCACCGGCGGAGATAACAAACCAGCTGTGGTTCTAAAGTGGCAAGTTTTCAGTAATTTGTTACACAGCAAAAGATAACTAATGCAAATGGAGTCATCTGGAAAAAATACGAAACTGCAATCTCATTCAATCCTTCCCTAAAATAATTCTCAGATTGTTTTAGAAGTGTAGGGGAAAATTAGAGAATTCAAAAAATAATCTTTACATTTGAAAACTTTTCAAGTAGAACAAAACCTAAACTGTAACACAAAATGTGGACGGACAAATGATGATACAAAGCCTAAATAATTTTGCATGGCAAAACACCACCATCAACAGAGTCAAAAGATAAAAGACAAGGTAAGAATGAATTTTTATACATATATGAGATGAGGCTATAAAGAACTACTACAGATTGATAAGAAAAAGACCTAAAACTCTAAAAAAGAGACAGGAAACATTCAAAGAATTGGAAATGCATATTTTTACCTGTGCTTTTATATTTGTATTTTCCCTTTTATACCCATTCTCCATGCCCACCTGAATAGGTAATCACTGTAAAGCAACAAGCACCTCTGTATTTATGGTTTACAGTTTCTAGTTTACACTTTGTGCAAATGCGTTTTGTGAAGTTATTTATGTTAAGAAAATGATGCTATGCTATGTCTTTCATTTTCTCCTTTAGGTTTTAGAATTGTAAGCATTTTGTTAAGCAGTACTACTGAGATATATTCACATACACAGTCCATCCAAAGTGTGCAGCATAACTGGCTTTTCGTATATTCACCGAATTGTGCATTCATCACCACAGTCAATCTCAGAACATTTTCATTACTCCAGGAAGAAAAACCCCACAGCCCTCAGCAGTCACCTCTCAGTCCCTCTATCCTCCAGCCCTGCACAACCACTAGTCTAATTCTGTCTTTAGAATTTATTTATATTTACATTTTATATAAATGGAATCATACAATATATAGTACTCTGTATCTGGTTTCTTTCACTTAACATTTTTAAAAATCATTTTCTTTTACTAAGAGAAGTTGTAGGTTTACTGAAAAGTCATATAAAAATATACGTTCCCATATACTCCTCTACTATTGACACCTTGCATTAGTGTGCTACCTTTGTTACAAGTGATGAGAGAATATTAAAATAGTACTATTAACAATAGTCCACAGTTTACATTAGGTATATTTTTCCCCATAGACTATCCTCTTATTAATACCTTGTATTACTGTTGTACACTTGTTACAATTCACAAAAGAAAATTCTTATACTTGTACTATTAACCCCAGTCCATCGTTCACAACAGGGATCACTGTGTTACGCCGTCCCATGTTTTATCTTTCAACTTTCATTCTAGTAACATACACAACCCCAAACTTGGCCCTTTAACCACATGCACATACCTAATTCAGCACTGTTAATTACACGCACAATAATGTGCTACCAACACCACCATCCATTTCAAAACCTCTACAATCAACCTAAAAAGAAATTCTGTATAAATTATGCATCAGCTCCCCATCCTCTACCTCCCTATCTATCCCCCAGTAACCTGTATTCTATGAGTTTGCTTATTATAATTACTTCATATCAGTGAGATCAGACAATATTTTTCCTTTTGTGTTGGTTTATTTCACTCAGCATAATATTCTCAAGGTTCACCCATGTTGTCATGTGCTTCAGGACTTCATTCCTTGTTACTGCCGAACAATATTCTATCATACGTATATACCACATTTTGTTTATCTACTTTGAATCATTTGATGGACATCTGGGTTGTTTCCATCTTTGGGCAATTGTGCATAATGCCACTATGAACATCGGTTTGCAGATGTCTGTACGAGTCCCTGCTTTCCGTTCTTCTGGGTATATCCCGAGTAGCAGGACTGCCAGGTCATAAGGTAATTTCACATTTGGCTTCCTGTGGAATTGCCAAACTATCTTCCAAAGCAGCTGCTCATTTTGCATCCCCACCAGCAATGAATAAGTGTTCCTATTTCTCCACATCCTCTCCAAACTTGTAATTTTTTGTTTTTTCACTAGTGGCCATTCTAGTGGGTGTAAAATGATATCTCTTTGTGGTTCTGATTTACATTTTTCTAATAGCTAGTGATGTTGAGAAACTTTTCATGTGCTTTTTACCCATCTGTATATCCTCTTTGGAGAAGAGGGCAAGTCTTTGGCCCACTTTTTAACTGGGTTATGTTTTTATCATTGAGTTGTAGGATTTCTTTATACATACTGGATACCAAACCCTTAATGGATATGTGGTTTCCAAATATTTTCTCCCATTAAGTAGGTTGTCTTTTCACTTTTGTGACAGTCCTTTGATACACAAAGTTTTTCATTTAATTTTGATACGGTCCCATTTATCTATTGTTTCTTTTATTTCTTGTGCTTTGAGTGTAAAGTCTAAGAAACCATTGCCAAACGCAAGATCCTGAAGATGATTCCCTACATTTACTTCTGGGAGTTTTATAGTCCTAGCTCTTATATTTAGGTCTTTGATCCATTTTGAGTTAATTTTTGAATAAGGCTCAAGATAGGGGTCCTCCTTCATTCTTTTCTATATGGATATCCAGCTCTCCCAGCACCGTCTGTAGAAGAGACAATTCTTGCCCAGCTGAGTGGACTCGGCAGCTTTGTCAAAACCCGATCAGAAGACAGGAAGATGGCGGCATAGAGAAGACTGGAAGCTAGTCAGCCCCCCGGAACAACTAATAAACAACCAGGAACAACTAGTAAATAATCTGTAATAACTGTGGGGGGACAAATGTGACTGCTCACACATCATACACCAGCCTGGATCGGAAGGAATGCCCGAGATCATAGCATAAAATTGCTAAGTGAAAACTGCGGACCCGAGCCGAGAGCCCCTCCCCCACAGAAGCCCAAACTGCAAAGCGTTGTAGTGCTAGAGAGCAGTTTCTCTGAACAAGCAAATATAGCTCAGCCCAACTCCAACTGAGGTTTTAACTAACAAACGTGGACTGCTCAATACAAGCTACGAATCCCCAACAAGCAGACAGAGGCTTTTGGTGACGACTGACCTTGGATAGCTGGAGGACCCTTCTGGGAGGGAGGGAGAGCCCAAGGGCCCAGGTACTGTCTCTGACTGACAGCTGAAACCGAGAGTGGCCGTGAACTGGCCCTGAAGGGGGCTTTGTGTCTCTTTCTTGGCTCAGTGGAGAAAGCCTCAGCCGTTTTCAGTTCCCAGCTCTCTGACCCAGACAACGGTGGAGATAGCAGAGTCAGAGAGACTATTCAAATGCAAATGATATCTCCCTAGGGGGTGTATCCTCCCTAAGAGGAAGAAGGTGGTGCCAAGCTCTACTACCAAACTTCCATTCAGAACCAGACCCCAGAGCCTGGGGGAAAACTGCCACGGGCCACACCTCCTCATACCAGTCTGGAGCTACAGGCTGACAGGTACTACCTGCTGGGCAGAAAAGCACAGTGGCTTGAGGCCTTACAGGGTGTGTCAATCTTCTAAGACACACCCTGAGGGAAACTGGATACTATGGCCTCCTTCTGAAACCTGAGCCTGTTCTGGTCTGGGAAAACCTGGCTGTGGTAACCAAGGAAACCAGATGCCTCGACAACAGAAAACTACAACCTACACTAAGAAAAACGATGTTATGGCCCACTTCAACTGAGACAAAGGAATTGCAACAATTAATGCTAAATCAATTCAAAAAGTTTAGGGAAGATATGGCAAAAGAAATGAAGTGTATAATGAAAACACTGGGCGAACATAAGGTAGAAATCAAAAGTTCGAAAAAACAACTGGCAGAATCTATGGAAATCAAAGGCACAATACAAGATGAAAGACACTCTGGAGACATACAACAGCACATCTCAAGAGGCAGAAAAAAACACTCAGGAACTGGACAGCAAGGCACTTGAAAGCCTATACACAAAAGAACAGATAGAGAAAAGAATGGAAAACTATGAGCAACATCTCCAGGAAGTGAATGACTACACAAAATGCAGAAATGTACCTGTTTTTGGTGTCCCAGAAGGAGAAGGGAAAATGGGCAGAAGCAATAGAGGAAATAATAAATGAAAATTTCCCATCTCTCATAAAAGACATAAAATTACATATCCAAGAAGAACAGCACACTCCAAACAGAATAGATCTGAATAGGCCTATGCCAAGACACTTAATAATCAGATTATCAAACATCAAAGATAAAGAGAGAATCCTGAAAGCAGCAAGACAAAAGCAATCCATCACATAAAAGGGAAGCTTGATAAAACTATGTGCAGATTTCTAAATAGAAACCATGGAGGCAAGAAGGAAGTGGGGTGATATATTTAAGATACTGAAAGAGAAAAACCACCAACCAAGAATTCTATATCTGGCAAAACTGTCCTTCAAATATGAGGGAGAGCTCAAAATATTCTCTGACAAACAGACAATGACAGAGTTTGTGAACAAGATACCTGCTCTACAGGAAACACTAAAGGGAGCACTGCAGACAGAAAGGAAAAGACAGGAGTGAGAGGTTTGGAACACAATTTTGGGAGATAGTAGCACAGCAATGTGTGTACACTGAACAAAGATGACTGTGAATATGTTTGAAGGAGGAAGGTTAGGAGCATGTGGGACACTAGAAGGAAAGAGGAAAGATAGAGACTGGGGCTGTATAACTCAGTGAAACCTAGGGTGCCCAACAATTGTGATAAAAGGTACAGATATGTTTTTACATGGAGAACAAATGAATGTCAACATTGCAGGGTGTTAAAAATAGGGCAGGATGGGGGGAAAATACAATCAATGCAAACTAGAGACTATAATCAACAGAAACATTGTATTATGCTTCCTTTAATATAACAAAAGTAATACACTAAAGCTAAATGCATTTGGGGGGGCATGGGGGAAGGGTATGGGACTCTTGGCATTGGTGATGCTGACTGTATTCTACTTTACGATAAAGCTATCTTTCCTTTTGGTGCTTCCTAGCTGTTACAATTATTCTTTTTTTTATCTCTCTCTTTTTTCTTTCTCTTTTGTCTCTCTACCTTCTTTGACTCTTCTTCCTTCTTTGTGGAAGAAATGGAGAGGGTCCTTATATAGTTAGTGGCGATGGTGGTGAATACATAAATACGTGACTATACAGGGAACCATCGATTGTTTACTTAGGACAGAATGTATGATGTGTGAACAAAACCATCTTTAAAAAACGGGTTGATAAAGAAACCTTGAGGGCACTATATTGAGTGAAATAAGACAGACACATAAGGACAAATATTGCATGGTCTCACTGATATGAACTAATTATAACATGTAAACTCATACACATGAAATATAAGTTACCAGGATATAGAATGAGGCTAAAGAATGGGGAATGGTTATTATGAGCAGAATGTTCAACTAGGGTAAACTTAAATATTTGGAAATGGACAGAGGTGATGGGTAGCACATTGTGAGAATAAGTAACAGTGCTGAATGGTGTGTGAATGTGGTGGAAAGGGTAAGTTCAGAGTCATGTATGTCACCAGAAAGAACGCTGGAGGTTAAAATATGGGAATGTATAAAACAGTGAATCTTGTGGTGGACAATGTCCACGATTAACTGTACAAATATTAGAAATCTCTCTCGTGAACTAGAACAAATGTATGACACTATTACTAGAAGTTAATAATAGAGGGGCATATAGGAAAAATATATACCCTGCAAACTATATACTACAGTTTTTAACATTCTTTCATCAACAGTAACAAATGTACTATACCAATACTATGAATCAATAATGTAGGGGGGATGGTTAGGGGTATGGGAGGATTTGAGTTTCCTTTCTTTGTCTTTATTTCTTTTCTGGAGTAATGAAAATGTTCTATAAACTGAAAAAAATTGTGATGATGGATGCAGAACTGTATGATAGTACCATGGGTAACTGATTGTAGACTTTGGATCTTTGGATAATTGTATGATATGTGAACAATCTCAATAAAAAAATATATAACTCTGCAAATGTCCATATTTATCAGTAAGAAATATTTCTAGAAGTGGAATTGCTGGGCCAAAGGATATGTGCAATTCAAAGTTTAATAGGGTTTAACAATTTACACTTCAATCAGCAGGGCATAACAAATGTCTGCCCTACTTTTGGAATAATCCTTTCCCCATTGATTTATGATGCCTTCTTTATATTATACTAAGTCCTCATATTTAGTACATATAGACTTTAGTACATAGTCTGTTTCTGGGCTAGTATGTTCCACTGATCTGTCTAGTTGTGCATCTAATCTAGTTTTATTTTACCGTTTTAAAATAAGTTAAGCTAGTTTTATATTACCTTTTTAAAACCTTCTTAGCAATTTTCACCTGCTTATTTTCCCATGTGAACAGAGAATAAGTGATCTATTATACTCTTCCCAAATAGAAAATTTAACAGTAGCAGTATTCACTATGCAAAGTTTAAGTCCTTCCATTTATTATATTCTCCTTTCCTGGGGTTTCTAGGTATACAATTATTACCTGCATATAAAAATTTGGGCACGTCATTTAAAAAAAAATTTCCTCTTGTTTCATGCACCACTTTGTCAGCAAAAATTTCCTGAACACTATTAAATTATAATATGGATAATGGGCATTAATATCTATCTAGATATTAACGGGTGTGTCTAATGCTTCACTATTAGGATGCAACAACTAACTACTGACAGCTCCCTACAGATAAAACACTGTCTTTTGCCCCTAATCATTTGCAAAGGCTGTTGTTCTTGCCCAATTTAAGTGTCCCCATTCTGGGTTTCATCCGAAAGCAACCCCTGGTGCACAGAGGTGTGATGAGAACGGTGCCCTCAGCATCACACGGTGCGGTGGCTCTACTGTGGGGCACACAGTAGGTGCTCAACACACGCATGATGAACTGCACCAGTGACAAACTCTGATTGTCAAAGAATCCAGGAAGAAATTAACTGCCTCAAATGAATTCCGTAATTCATTCCTGAATATAAAGGGCATATTCCAGAACTATGATACTCTCTTATAGAGATTAAATTAGGCTCATGAATGAGGCTTATTTTCCAATTGACAGTTTATTTCAGGAAAAAGAGTCTTCAAGCCCCCATCTACAAGAAACACCCATTGTTTATTCATGTGGGTTAAAGACTGGACTAAGGTAACTATGTTCTTTAAACTTTGGGAAAAAAATCTCTAAAAAGAGAAGACCTATATAGTGTCCAATCTATACTCTCAAAAATACTATTTTATTTATACTCACATATGAAAAAAAATGATTGTATTATCATGTTTACATACATACCAATATTGGAAACAGAGTTCATTAACAAATCACATGAAAATTTTATAAACAACACACATATATTAAAACGCTGATTGGTCATAGTTAGCAGAGTGGGGAAAACCCATGAGTTATAATTTGAATTTTCGGTAAAGAGCAGCACCCTCTGAGAATGAAATAATCAGTAATATTTGTCTATACTGTGAAATAATATACACATAGGATAGTGATTGTTCTGATTTTATTACGTTTGCTAAGCCATTTTATCTTCCTTACATTCAATGCAAAGAAATAAAACTAAATATGAGGAAAAATATGTCCTCATTATTATTCACCTAAAGGGCCTGCTCACCCTGAAGGCCTGGGAGCGCCGTGCAGCAGGGGCACGCGCTGGCTCAGGTGGCCCAGCGCACCACTGTGGTTCTGATCCGCTGAGAGAATCTCGTTCATATCTGGTGACGGAGCTAACTCCGGGGAGCTGAGACAGACCGAGCCATTTCTGCAGTGTCCCCAGATCTCACTAAATAGGAAAAGACCCACACAAGGAAATATAACCATCTGTCCAGAAACTGCATCTACAGGCTCTTTCTTGGTATAAGACAGACAAAGGGCCCCTTCCTGAGTACACGGATACAAGAATTACTGTGGTGTAAAGACTGCTGAATTGACACTGTGCCTGGTATAATGAAGACAAGGCACACAGTGAATCCACTGTCAGACTAAGAAACTTCCACAACTTGTCTTAGTTCGTCAGACCGTGGGGCGACGTGCTCTTCCAGGCTGACAGTCCGCCCCGTGTTGGCACTGCTGCTGGCTGCAGCACTCCCCACCAAGGAAAACCATCCGCTGCAACCACCTGGTGGGTATCACAGTGACAGTTAACTCGTTTGGTCTGAAAGTCCGAGCTGGCTCCCCTGGTCTGCTCAAGGGCACGAGTGGGTAAGAAGCCAGGTCTCCAAGCACACCCTGGGGCACGGCCGTTGGCCACCTGACTGCCAGGCACCCCTCTCTATCTGACTCCACAAAGCATGGACCACTCAGCAGCCTCCTCCAACCCCCACCACGGGTGCGGGTGACACTCACATCCGCTGCGACGGCCCCTTTCTCCCAGGGGATCGATCTCCATGCCTGGGTTTCTGTTCCAGGGGCTGCCCAGGATCTCCTGCTGTCACTTCAGGAACTGCTTCAAAGGCAGGTTCCTCTAAAAGCCCAGCCCATAAATTTTGATATGTTGTGTTCTTGTTTTTGCTCACCTCAAAATGTTTACTGATTTCCCTTGCAATGTCTTCTTTGACCCACTGATTATTTAAGAAAATGTTATTTAACTTCCATATATTTATGGATTTTTCCAGTTCTCCACCTGTTACTGATTTCCAGCTCATTCCATTATGGTCAGAGATGCTTGCATGATTTCACTCTTTGTTTTGTGACCCAGCATGTAGTCTATCCTGGAGGAAGATCCATGAGCACTTGAGAAGAACAGATGTCCTGCTGTTTGGATGACAATGTTCGGTTAGGTCTAGTTCATTTATCACACTATTCAATTCTCTGTTCCCTTACTGATCCCCTATCAAGATGTTCTATCTATTGATGGGAGTGGTGTATTGAAGTCTCCAACTATTATTGTAGAGGCGTCTATTTCTCCCTTCAGTTCTGCCAGTGTTTGCCTCATGTATTTTGGGGTGCCCTGGTTAGATGCATAAATATTTATGATTGCTATTTCTTCTTGGTAGAATATATTCTATTAACATATAGTGCCCTTTTTGTCTCTTAAAACAACTTGTTGTCTTAAAGTCTATTTTATCTGCTATTAGCATAGCTACCTCAGCTCTTTTTTCGGTTATTCCTGTGGAATATCTTTTTCCATCCTTTCACTTTCAACCCATTTGTGTTTTGGGGTCTAAGGTGAGTCTTCTGTAAACAACATATAGTTAGATATGCTTTTTTTTTAATTCAGTTTTATTGAGATATATTCACATAACATACAATCAACCATGTTGTACAATCAACTGTTCATAGTACCATCATATAGTTGTGCATTCATCACCCCAATCTATTTTTGAACATCTTCCTTACACCAGAAAGAATCAGAATCAGAATAAGAAATAAAAGTAAAAAAGAACACCCAAATCATCCTCCCCATCCCACCCTATTTTTCATTTAGTTTTTGTCCCCATATTTCTACTCATCCATCCACACACTGGATGAAGGGAGTGCAATCCACAAGGTTTTCACAATCACACTGTCGCCCCTTGTAAGCTACATTGTTGGAGTTTGATAGTTTCAGGTATTTACTTCTAGCTATTCCAGTACATTAAAACCAAAAAGGTGTTATCTGTATAGTGCATAAGAATGCCCACCAGAGTGACCTCTCGATTCCATCTGAAATCTTTCAGCCACTGAAGCTTTATTTCGTTTCATTTAGCATCTCCCTTTCGGTCAAGATGTTCTCAATCCCATGATGTCGGGTCCAGATTCATCCCTGGGAGTCATGTCCTGCGTTGCCAGGGAGATTTACACCCCCAGGAGTCAGGTCCCACGTAGGGGGGAGGGCAGCGAGATCACTTGCCAAGGTTCTGCCAGTTCTTTTTACGAAGTTTCGATTTCTACCTTGTGTACGCCCAGTGTTTTCATTATACGTTTCATCTCTTTTGCCATATCTTCCCTAAACTTTTTGAGTTGATTTAGTATTAGTTGTTTCAATTCCTGTATCTCAGCTGAAGTGTAAGTTTGCTCCTTTGACTGGGCCATAACTTCGTTTTTCTTCATGTAGGCTGAAGTCATCTGCTGTTTCTCGTCCTTTCCCTGCAGTGCTGGCCGACGCCACCAGCAGTGATTGCGGGGGCCCTTCTGCTTTCCATCATAAGGGGACTGTGCCAAAAGCCCCCCTCACTTATGACATGTGCTCAAAGACTTGGGTATATAAATGGCATCACATTAAAGAAATTCCTCTCTAATCCTTCTTTGCTAAGAGTTTATAATGGTGACTAGGCGTTGGACTTCATCAAAAGCTTTTTTTGCATCAACTGAGAGCAGATGATATTTCCTTTAATCTCTTACCGCAATGACGTATATGGATAACTTTTCAACGCAGAGTGCTCCAGTTTGCTAACAAACTGCCGTTATGCGAAGTACCAGAAATGGACTGGCTTTTATAAAAGGGGATTTATTAAGTTACAAATTACAGTTCTATGGCCATAAAAGTGTCCAAACTAAGGCATCATCAAGAAGATACCTTCACTGAAGAATGGCAGATGGTGTCCAGAACAACTCTGTCAGCTGGGAAGGCACGTGGCTGGTGTCTGCTGGTCCTTTGCTCCCAGGTTGCATTCCAAAAATGGGTTTCTCCAAAATGTCTCTGGGTTTCCCTTAGCTTAGCACCTCCAAAGGTCCTTCTGTCTGCATCTCCAAGCATCAGCAAGCATCTCGGTCTCTCCATAACTCTCTCTTAGCTGCTCTCGGGGCATTTTATCCTCTCTTAGTGGGCTGGCATCTCCAAGCATCAGCAAGCATCTGGGTCTGCTCCTTTTAAAGGATACCAGAAAACTACTCAAGACCCACGCTGAATGGGTGGGGCCACACCTCCATGGAAATAATCCAATCAAAAGCCATCACCTTCAGTTGGATGCATCACATCTCCATGGAAACAACCTAACCAAATATCCCACAAGACTGGATTAAAACATGGCTTTTGGGGGGACATAATACATCCAAACCAGCACACTGAGCAAACCTATAATTTGTGGGCCAAGCCCTGCTTGATACAGTGGCTTGAAAGGAGAGCAATGGGTTCAGTTAGCTGTTATTTTGTACATGATCTTTATATCTACACTCCCAATTATATTCTTAGATTTTCTTGCTCAGCCCTCAGTTGGGTTTGGTGTCATACATGCCCCTAGCCTTCCTCTTTCAACCATACTCACACTCAGCTTTGTTCAGTGTGCTTACAATATTGTGCTACCATCACACAGTGTTGTGCTATCCATTTCTGGATCTTTACAATCAATCCTGTTGAAGCTTCTGTACTCCTTCAGCACCAAATACCCTATCTCTACCCTCTTACTATCTCCTGATTAGCTGTGTTCTCAACTTTAACTCTCAAAGTTCACTCACTAATGTTAGTTCATAATAGTGAGACCATATAGTATCCACCCTTTTGTTTCTGGCTAGTTTCGCTCAACATAATGTCTTCCAGGTTCACCCATGTTGCTATATGTTCCATGACTTTGTTCTGTCTTACAACTGTGTAATATTCCATCATGTGTATATACCACACTTTGTTTATCCACTCGTCCATTGATGGATGTTTGGGTTGTTTCCATCTCTTGGCAATCATGAATAATGCCGCTATAAACACCAGTGTGCAAGTGTCCTTTCGTGTCCCCAGCTGTCTTTGGAACCAAGACCAACCTCACAGACTGAATTAGGCAGCAGTGGAACTTTTTCTGATTTCCAAAGCAACTTGTATAGGGTGGGAATAAATTGTTCCTTGAAAGTTTTGTAGAACACCACCATAAAACCATTTGGGCCCATTTGGGCCCTGGATTTGTTTTAAGGACAGAAGATCTAGGGATATTATTTCTACTTCTTTATTGGTTTATTCAAGTTCTCTATTTCTTCTCCAGCCAAAACTGACATTTTTAATTTTTCTAGGAATCTATCCATTCCATACAGTTTTCAAATTACCACATAATTGTTCATAATACTTTTATTGTTTTTGAAAAACTCTCT
Source organism: Choloepus didactylus (assembly GCF_015220235.1). Lineage (NCBI taxonomy): Eukaryota > Metazoa > Chordata > Mammalia > Pilosa > Megalonychidae > Choloepus > Choloepus didactylus. Next base: position 99,144,949 of record NC_051320.1, on the reverse strand, counting down.
TTTAGCTCCCTTCCTCCCCACCCCCCTTCCCTTGGCAGGGTCCAAGGTCTGTCAGGAGGGTGGGGTGGGGCCAGGGCTGATATTCCAGCTGGGAATGATGGGCTGGCAGAGCCAGAGCACAGAGGGTGGGGGTGGGGGGCACAGAGCTAAGAAGTCGATCCTCTTGCTTTGCTTCTCTTTCAGCGACTCCTTAGAGAGCCACCTACCCTCGCTGTCTCCAACTTCCTGCCCTCCCTACTCCTCTCTCGCAACAGTGCAATCAGACCTGCGCCCCGCCAGCCCACCTCCCGGACAGCCCCTGGCTTGGCCTCCCTCCCCCTCCTCCACTGGCTCCCTCACACACAGCTCCAACCCAAGGGTGCCCACTGCCCACCTGAGGGCTTTCTTCTTTCCACACTCAGTCCCTCGGGGACCCTCCACCCAGTGAGCTCTGGGCAGATGCTGCAGGTGTCATCAGGCCTCTCCCTGGCTGCCGCCTCCAGATGCAGGACACAGGGGCTCTCAGAGGCCCACAGGCGACCCGCACTGTGCCACGCCTCAGCGTCTCCCTCTCTCACCCCAGGACCCAGCCCCTCCTCATGCTTGCACCACCCCTGCCCAGCCGCTGGCCTGTTTCCTCTCACTGGACAGCTCTGCTGACTGGCTACCTGCCACTACCCGGGCCCACAGTCTAATCTCTGCACAGCGGCCCAAGCGAGCCCCCCCAGGTGAGTCCTCTCCTCAAGAGCCTGCGTGGCTCCCTACTCCACAGGACGCAGCGCCCCACCAGGCTCCACGGCCTGCCCTGCCCACCTCCCCTCGGCTTCCTCACTGCTCCTGGGCCAGGCGCCCAGCAGGCCACATCTCTACACAGCCCCTCCCCTCTCCTACCTGTGCGTGCAGAGCAGCCAGGAGAGCATCAAGCTGGACCTCCAGGGTGCGGCTACCCACGCTCACAGACGCTTCCAGGATCTGGCCTAGACTCTGCCAGTCAGCCAAGAAGGAGATGGTCAATAAAAGCCTCCAGGGCCCCGCAGGAAGACATCCCAGAGGGCAGGGGCCCTGCTTCAGGGCTCAAAGGAGGAGGTCCTACTTCCGCCACTGGGATACAGAGACCGAGGGGCGGGGCCAGGAAAGGGCATTCCCAGTCAGAGGGCAGCCCCCGCCCCATCTGGACAGGGCCGTGGGAAGAAGGCTGACTCGGTCCCCAGGACTGGCTGATGGGCTGGGCTCTTCCTGCATGGCCAGATGGCCCTGCCCTCCACAACCTCCGCCGAATCCTGTGGACAGCATCCAGGGCCACCACCCTCCCACAGGGACCCACTCCTGCCTGGTGCCCTCCACCCTCCAACCTAAGGCTGGTGCTTGGGGACTGATTGGCAGGACTGCCCCGCGTAGAGAGTGCAGGGCTTCCCAGGGCCAGAGCGCACCTTGGACATGTGGAAGGCCTCAGCGTGCTTCTTGTAGAGGGAGAGGATCCCAGGGATGAGCTTGGGCAGCTGCTCCTCCAGCTTCTCGTTTGGCAGCAGGTGGCTCATGGGCCCCAGAGCCTGCACCACAGCAAGACGGAGCTGTGAGGGGACGACAGGTGTACGTGTCAAACCAGCACCATCACAGTCAGCAGGAGGCCGGAGCCCAGAGCAGGCAGGAAAGGACAACGGTGGGGGTGTGGGGAGCAAACCCTAACGGCCACCTCTCAGCAGCCCCGTGGCCATGGCGTGACCACTGCAGCCAGGCGGCGGGGGAGACGGGCATGTTCAGGAGACCCATGGTGACACCAGCATCCTGTGCCAGTCATGCCATCCCCTGCCCTTCCGCCTGCACTGGGGGCTCTCAGGTGGAAGGGTGGGGGCAGTGGGGGAACGCCCAAGACACCCAGGTCCAGGAGCCAGTCTGTATGAGGAGGACAGGGCAAGCTGCATGGCCCAGCCCTGGCAGGTACTGCACAGGTATGGGGACCTGTAGGAGAGACAGTACAGGTGTGGGGATCTGCAGGAGAGACTGTGCAGGTGTGAGGATCTGTAGGAGAGACTGCATAGGTGTGGGGACCTGCAGGGGAGAGACCACGCAGGTGTGGCAACTGGCAGGTAGACACTGCACAGGTCCCAGGGAAGGGGAGAGCAGAGAAGCCCCTGGGGTTCTGCGGCACGGAGGCCAGTGCTGGGCCTCCAGGAAGGGAGCCCACGGGGCTGTGGGATTGGAGGGCCTGCTGGGAGCGGTGGTACCTTGGCTTCACGGCTCTGCAGCCAGTGGGTGAAGAGGACCTCATAGGCACTGAAGATGTCACTGGAGAAGGTGTCCTTCCTGACCGTGGGGTCCGGGGCCTGGTCCAGATTGGCCAGATACTCTAGGGTGCTCTCGCTGAAGCGCTGCAGAGCTGTGAGAGGCCCCGCGGCGGGTGAGCAGCAGCCACACGGCCTCCCAAGCAGGGCTCTGCCAGCCCACCCTGCTGCCGCCGCAGGGGTGCAACCCAGCCACAGCCGCAGGATGGCTCCATCCCACTATGGGCTGCACTGGGCCCCACACCTTAGATGCAGTGTCAGCTACTGCCGCCCCGAGGAGACAAAGGGCAGGCCCCAGCCCTCCACACAGGCCCTTCCGGCAACACACTTTCTGAAGCCCGTGGCGGGCACACCGCAGAGAATGGATCAGCAGGGAGCACGCAGAAGCTCAGAGTTTGGGGAAGACAGGAAGGAAACAAGTGGAGAGCGCAGGCTCAGTGTGGGGACACAGCAAGCTGGCGCGAAGGCAGACTGGCACCCGGACGTCAGGGCCAGCCGCGAAAGGCCTGCCCCATCAGAGGCCCCAGACTCTGCCCCGCAGCGGGAGGAAACCGGGGCGTTAAGCAGACGTATCAGAGTGCTCCCCCCCGTCGGGGGGAGACGAGGGGAAACAAACCTGCGAGTGGGGGCAGGAGACAATGGTGTGGGGCCTAGGGCCTCCCAGCACCCACTTCTCACCAACCAAAGAGACCGCATTCAGGGACCTCCACTGTGTCTGCCCATGCCCGCCACTCTCCAGCTGAGAAGGGGAGGCAGACTGGACCGAGCAGGACCAGGAGCAGGCAGCCATGGACAGTGGGGCCATGGCAGGTCTCAGGCTAGGTTGCCAGTGGCCAGCCAGGGGGCAGGAGAAGCCACGAGCTAGGACCCAGCAAACACCGGGTGGAGGGCTGGGTGAGGAAAGAGACGCAGAAAGAGAGGGGAGCACCTGACCCCTCACCCCCTCTGCCTCTCCACCCCCACTTCCACTCTGCGTGGCCACAAGCAAATTTATTCCGAAGGGAAAGGAGCCTCAAATTGCCAAAAACATACTAAAAATGAAGAACAAAATGGGAGGACTTACACTTCCAGACTTTGAAGCCTACTATAAAGCCACAGTGGTCAAAACAGCATGGTACTGGCACAAAGATACATATCGATCAATGGAATCAATGTGAGTTCGGAAGTAGACCCCCAGATATACGGTCGACTAATTTTTTATAAGGCCCCCAAATCCACTGAACTGGGACAGAACACTGTCTTCAAAAAATGGGGCTGGGAGAACTGGATATCCACATCCAAAAGAATGAAAGAGGACCCCTACCTCACACCCCATATAAAATTTAACTCAAAGTGGATCAAAGATCTCAATATAAGAGACTGCACTATAAAACTCCTAGGAGATAATGTAGGGTAACATCTTCAAGACCTAGTATTAGGAGGTTGCTTCTTAGACCTTACACCAAAAGCACAAGCAACAAAAGAAAAAAATAGATAAATGAGAACTCCTCAAAATTGAAAGCTTCTGTGCCTCAAAAAACTTTGTCAAAAAGGTGAAGTGGCAGCCAACTCAACGGGAGAAAATATTTGGAAACCATATATCTGACAAGAGACTGATAATCTGCATATATAAAGAAATCCTACAACTCAATAACAGTAGTACAAACAGCCCAATTGTAAAATGGACCAAAGATATGAAAAGGTATTTTTCCAAAGAGGAAATACAAATGGCTAAAAAAAACACATGGAAAAATGTTCATCTTCGCTAGCTATTAGGGAGATGCAAATCAAGACACAATGAGGTATCATCTCACGCTAATAACAATGGCTGCCATTCAACAAACAGGAAACTACAAATGCTGGAGAGGATGTGGAGAAATTGGAACTCTTACTCATTGCTGGTGGGACTGTATAAAGGTACAGCCACTGTAGAAGATGATTTGGCAGTTTCTCCGAAAACTAGATGTTGAATTACCCTATGATCCGGCAATTCCACTTCTCAGTATACATCCAGAAGGTTTGAAAGCAGTGACATGAACAGACATTTGCACACCAATGTTCATAGCAGCATTGTTCACAATTGCCAAGCGATGGAAACAATCCAAGTATCCTTCAACAGACGAGTGGATAAACAAAATGTGGTATAAACATACGATGGAATACTATGCAGCAGTAAGGAGGAACAGGGTCCTGAAACATGGCAACATGGATGAACCCTGAAGAAACAATTCTGAGTGAAATAACGCAGACACAAAAGGAGAGAGATTATATGTTACCACTTCTATGAACTCCCTCAACAGTGTAAAATCAGTGTCTTATAGAATATAGGGGACCTAGTGACAGACAGTAGCTAGTGAGGGGGAATGATAAGCTATTATGTTCAGATATGTTAATGAGGGTGAATTCAAAGATATGGTAATGGATAGGGGTGACAACTGTTTGTTAATGGGATTATATTATCAGAGCTACACTGAAGGTGAGTAGGATACAAAGGGGTTGTTTAAAGGCATGTTTCCCACAGATCAGCACTACAAATATAGATAGGTGCTTGCATGATATACTTCTAAGGTATGACACTAGTAGAGAGAGTTGACAACAGAAAGGTACATGGAAAAATCTACATATTGCATACTAGAGACTATAATTAATAGGAATACAATACCAGTACTACACAAATACTAAGGACAAATAATTAAGGATTGGTAAGAGTTACAAGATGTTTTGGGTCAAGAATTGCTTAAAATGGAGAGTAATGAGGATTGTACAACAAAGTGATGATAACGTGAGATATGGATGGATTATCGTGGATATACGCTATGTGAACTTAGGAACCCCCTACTTTATAAGTCAAGTCCTTGATCTTGAGGCTTGCTCTGGTCAAACTTATGGTTGTAAAGGGGAGGCTAAGCCCACCTGTAATTATGCCTAGGAGTCACCTCCAGAGAGCCTCTTTTGTTGTTCAAATGTGGACTTTCTCTCTCTAAGCCCAACTCTGCAAATAAAATCATCACCCTCCCCGACATGGGACAGGACACTCCAGATGTCTTCCTGGTGACGTGGGACACAGATTCTGAGAAAGAGCCTGACCTTGGTATCAAGGGATTGTGAATGCCTTTTTGACCAAAAGGGTGAAAAGAAAGGCAACAAAATAAGGTTTCAGTGGCTAAGAGAATTCAAATACAGTCAAGAGGCTGTCCGGAGGTTACTTCTACGCGAGCTTCACCTAGATATGCCAAATGGCCAAAGTATGATAAAGCCAAGTCAACAGCAGTCCTGAAAACCTTAAAGAATACCCAGATCCCTATCTGAGATTCTATCAAGGTTTCACTCACTAAGTTTATTCTTCAGAAACTTAAATTCTTCAGAGAACTTCTACACCAGCTAAGTCCCCAAACCCAGAGGCAATAGCTTCCTCAAGAACATCAACCAGATGTGTCCCCTTTTCCCATAACGTCGACACCCCTTTTCAGCATGAACAAGTTAGGGTGGTCACTGCCTAGACATTCCTGAAGATCAGGAAAGTGATTGAACTGGAGGAAGGGGAAGCAACAGACAGGATGGAATTTAACAAAGGATTATGAATACTGAATCTCTATATAATTTTCTTCTTAGTTGCTAGGGTATTAGAATAGCTAGAAGGAAAGAATAAATGGTGGAACTATAACACAGCATCCTTTGAAATGTGGTCTACAATCCACTTGCTAAATTGTAATTTGAAAGCTATCATCTTTTTGTATATATGTTATATTTCACAATAAGGAAAAAACTGAAACTGTGGAACTGTAACCTATAATATTCTTTGAAATTTGCTGTCTAACTACTTGTTAAATTTCATTTTGGAAGTTATCACTTCTATGTATGTATGTTATGTTCTACAATTAAAAATAATGATTTTTTAAAAATACACCAAGGAAAAGGAAAGTATGGACCACTCACATGAAAAAAAAAAGAATTTGCCAGAAACCATCCCTGTAGAAGCTAAAGGAATTCATGCACAAAGAACTAAAGGAAATTAGGAAAATTTTGTCTAAACAAAACAAAAAGAGAAATTACAAAAAGAAACCAAACAGGAATTTTGAAGGGGAAAATTACAGTTATAAAAATGAAAAACTCATAGACAGTCTGAACTGCAAATTTGAACACACTGAAGAAAGGATCAGTGAACTTCCAGATAAGACACTGAAAGTGTGTATGAAGAGCAGAAAGAAAAAATAACAAAGAGAAATGGACAGAGCCTGAGGGACCTGTTTTCTAGTAGGAATTTTATAGTTTTTGGTCCTTATACTTAGGTCTTTGATCCCTTTTGAATTATTTTTTTTTTTTGTATGTGGATTTCCAGCTGTCCCAGCACCATGAGAGACTCTTCTCTCCTCATTGAGTGGACTTGGTGCCTTTGTTGAAAATAAACTGGGCTCAGGTGGGTAGATTTTCCTCTGGACGCCTGATTCTATTCCACTGGCCCATATGTCCACCCTTGTGCCAGGAACACCTGTTTTCATCATTGTAGCTTTCTAGTGAGTTTGGAGATGAGCAAGTGTGAGTCCTCCAACTACGTTCTTCTTTTTCAAGGCTGTTTTAGCTCTTCGGGGCCCCTTGCAATTCCACGTGGATTTGAGGATCTCTCTTTCCATTTCTGAACTGAGGGCTGCTGGATGTCGGATAGGGATGGTGTTGGGTCTGTGATCACTTTAGGCAGCAGGACACTTACTGACGTCTTCTTTAATTTCAGAAATGTTTTCTAGTTTTCAGAGTACAAGTCTTTTACCCTTTGTTAAATTTATTTTTCAGTATTTAATTCTTTTAGATGTTATTGTAAGTGGAATTATTGTCTTGATTTCTTTTTCATGCTGTTCACTGTTGTGAACAGAAACCCAGCTGGTGTCTGTGTGTTTGCTTATCTTGTATCCTGCAACTCTGCTGTATGTAGTTCTTGGTTCTACCAACTTTCTTGTAGTTTCTTTGGGATTTTCCCTATGCTATGTCATCCTCATATAGGGATAATCTGATTTCTTCGTTTCTGTTTGGACACATTTTTTTTTCCTTTCTCTTGGTTCATTTCTGTGGCTGGAACTTCCAGGGCAGTGCTCAGTAACAGTGGTGACCGTGGGCATCCTTGCCTCGTTCCTGATCTCAGGGGAAGAGCTTTCAGTCTCTCACCACTGAAGATGATGTTTGCTGTGGGTTTTTCATAAATGTCCTCTATCATCCTGCGAAAGCTCCCTTTTACTCCTAGTTTTCTGAATATTTTTATCATGAAAGGATGTTGAATTTTGTCAAGTGCTTTTTCTGCATCAATTGAGAAAATTATGTGTTTCTTTCCCTTCATTTTATTAATGTAGTATATGACACTGATTGATTTTCTTATGTAAAACTATCCTTGTATGTCTGGAATAAATCTTACTAGGTCATGGCATATAATCCTCTTTAATATACTGCTGGATTTGATTTGCCAGTATTTTGTTGAGGATTTTTGTATGTGTATTCTTAAGGAATACTAGTCTGTAATTTTCTTTTCTTGTGCTGTCTTTATCGCCTCGATAGGCTGGCCTTATTGAATGAGGTAGGAAGTAATCCCTCCTCTTCTGTTTTTTGGAAGAGCTTGAAAAGAATTGGTTTGAATCTTCTTTGTTGGTTTGGTAGAATTAAGCTTTGAAACTATCCAGTTCTGGACTCTTCCTTGTTGGGAAGTTTTTAAGTCTGACTCAATCTCTTTACTTGTCATTAGACTGCTGAGATTTTCTATTTCTTGATGTGTCAGATTATGTAATTTTTGCATTTCAAGGAATATGAATGTTTCAAGGCCTACTGGTTGTTTAATAGTGTGTTATTTAATAGCAACATATCTGTAAATTTTCCATTTTTCTCTTGTTATTGATCTCTAGCTTTACTTCATGTGTCCTGATAAGATAGTTTGTATGATTTCAATATTTTTAAATTTATTAAGGTTTGATTTGTGACCTAACGTGGTCTATCCTGGAAAATGTTCCATGTGCACTGGAGAAGAATGCGTGTTCTGCTCTTGTTGGGTGGGGTGTTCCAGTTGTGTCCATCAGGTCCAGCTGGTTGACAGTGTTGTTCAAGTCCTCTCGTTCCTTATCTTCTCTTTAGAGGTTTTATCAATTATTGAACACGGTGTATTGAAGTCCCCATTTATTATCGAGGAAACACCTATTGTTCCCTTTGGTTCCATCAAATTTTGCTTCATATATTTTGGGGCTCTCATACATGGTACATGTATCTCCTTGCTGGACTGAAGCTTTTATCAATATATAATGTCCTTCTTTGTCTGTTATCATCTTTTTTAACTTAAACTCTATTTTGTCTGACAACAATACAGCCACTCTGTCTCACTTTTGATTACTGTTTGCATGGACTGTCTTTTTCCACCCTGTACTTTCAGCCTCTTTGTCTTTGTACATAAAGCGAGTCTCCTGGAGATAGCATATAGATGGATCACACGCTTTCATCCAGTTCTCCAGTCTCTGCCTTTTCATAGGAGAATTTATTCTATTGATACTTAAGGTAATAACTGAGAAGGAAGGATTTAGTTCTGCCATTCAGCCGTTTGTCTTCTCTGTGTCTTGTATGTTTCCTGTTCCTCAAATACCCCATTAGTGACTTTCTGAAAAATTGAGCTGTTTTTTTAGTGTACCATTTTGATTTCTTCTTCTGTCCTTTTCTCTATACTTTGTGGTTATTTTCTTAGTGGTTACCTTCATAACTAAAACTGAAATCTTAAACTACTAGCACCCTAGTTCAACTAGTACCAACCTATAATTTTAGTAGTATACAAACTGTCTACTGTCCCCCCTTTACATTTGTTACATTGCTTATGTTACATTGTTACTGCTCAGATTACATCTTTCCATACTGCATCTCCATTAACATAGATTTTAAGTGTCATTTTACATGTTTCCCTGTTAAGTCATATGGGAGGAAAGCAGTTTCAAACCCAAAGTATAATAATACAGGATTTTATATATATATATACATATATCTATATATATACATATATGTAGTTACATTTACCAGTTTTGTTTTGTTTTTTTCTTCTTATGGCTTCAGGTTACTGTCTGGTATACTTTTATTTCAGCCTGAAGAACTCCCTTTAGCATTTCTTGTAAAGCAGGTCTTCTGGAAATGAACTCTCAGCTTAGTTTAACTGTAAATGTCTTCATATCTCCTTGATTTTTGAAAGATAATTTTGCAAGATAAAGAATTTTGGTTAACAGTTGATTTTTATTAAGGAGTTCAAACATGTCACCCCACTGTTTTCTGGCCTCCATGGTTTCTGGTAAGAAATCCACTGCTAATCTTATTGGGGAGCCCTTGTATGTGACAAGTTGCTTCTCTCTTACTGCTTTTAAAATCCTGTCTTTGACTTTGGATTTTTACAACTTCACTATAATGTGTCTTGGTGTAGCTCTCTTAGAGTCTATCTGCTTGGAGTTTCTTGAGCTTCCTGGATGTGTATATTCATGTCTGTCATCAGACTTGGGAAGTTTTCGGCCATTATTTTTCAGAGGCTTTTTCTGCCCCTTTCTCTCTCTCTTGTGCTACCCTCAGAGAAGCATCTTCAGAACCTTGTTGTCAGGCAATGTTTCCTTAGACTTCACACCAAAAGCAAGAAGAAAAAAAGAAAAAAATAGATAAATGGAACTTCTTCAAAATTAAAAACTTTTTTGTATCAAAGGACTTCATAGTGAAAGTAAAAAGATAACCTACAGAAATGGAGAAAATATTTGAAAACCACATAATCATTAAAGGTTTATTAACCAGAATATACAAAGAAATGAAATCCTACAACTTAGTAACAAAAAGACAAACAACTCAATTAAAAAAATGGGTAAAAGACATGAACACACATTTCTGCAAAGAAGACACACAAATGGCCAATAAACAAAGGAAACAACGATCAACATCATTAGCCAATATGGAAATGTAAATCAAAACCATGAGACAGCATTTCACATCCACTAGAATGGCTACTATTTTAAAAAATGTAAAAATACAACTGTTGGCAAGGATGTGGAGAAAGAGAACACTTGTTTATTGTTGTAAAGAATGAAAACGGTGCAGCTGCTGTGGAAGACAGTTCGGCAATTCCTCAGAAGATTAAGTGTAGAACTACTGTAAGACTCGCCATCCCACTTCTAGGTATATACCCAAAATAATTGAAAGCAGGGATTCAAACAGATATTTGCATAACAGTGTTCATAATGGCATTGTTTACAATTGCCTAAAGGTGGAAGCAACCCAAATTTCATCAAAAGGTGAGTGGATAAACAAAATGTGGCACATACATACGATGGAATATTACTCGGCAGTAAGATGGAATCAAGTCCTGATATATGAAACAAGAATGAACCCTGAAGACATCATGCTGAGTGAAATAAAACAGAGAAGGACAAATATTTTATGATCTCTCTGACATGAAACAATTAGAATAACCAAATTCACAGAGTCTGAAACTAGAATACAGGTTACCAGAGGCCAAGGTGGGGTAGGGGTGGGGAGTCAATTCTTAATTGGCGCAGAGCTTCCGTTATGGACAGTGCTGCAGGCGGCAGGGCACTGTGAATGTAACCAACATGACAAGCATTGTAGGTTGTATATATGGATATAGGTTACTAAACTGTGTGACACAAATAGTGAATCCTAATGTTAACGACAGACTATAGTTAATAGCATAATTATGGTAATATTGTTTCATCAGTTTTAACAAAGGTACCACACTGATGCAAAGTGCTAAAAACAGGGAAAACAGAGTGAGGTGGGATATACGGGAACTCTGAATTTTTTGCATGATTTTCTGTAAAAATAATCCAAAATGGACCAAAGACCTAAATATAAATGTTAATAATATAAAACTGCTATGAGAAAATACAAGGAAATAAATAGCTTCAGGACCTTACAGTAGGCAAAGGATTTTCAGATTTTATAACAAAAGTATAAGCAACAAAAGAAAAAAATAGATAACAAAGATTTTGTCTACATTTAAAACTTTCCCTGCCCCTACCAAGATGGCACCATGAGACATTCAGGGCCCCGTCCCCCTGCAGCTTGGAACAACCAGCAAGAACGGGCAGAACATCTTTCTCAAAGCTCCAGAAAACAAACGACTGCAGTAACAGAGCTAGCCAGGGAGCAAGACAAAGGCTACTTAAAAGCAGCTGATCTCCTAGCGCCCTGGCTGGCCCCCGCCCCACTGCACCCCGTCGCAGCACAGGTCCCTGGTCCCAGTTCCAGCAGGGCCAAGGAAGCCTCAAGCACACACTGGGAGCAGGGATGCCTGGCTCACTGCACGTGGTGGTGGCCTGAGGGACTCACTGTCCCAGAACTTGCCCTGAGTGTAGAAGGCAGCTCACTGAGCTCTCCACAGAACTCTGCGAGAGAGCAGGCAAGTGGCTGCCTGGGGCAAGGGACTGCTGGCTGGAACATATAGTGCCGTGTAGGGACCGGAAGAAACCTTCCTCAGGAAGAGGACGTTCCCAGGGCCACATGAACATGACCAACGTGCAGACACATGCAGAAAGGACCAGGATGGCCGCTGCACTGTGGCCTGGGGCTGTTCTCCAAATTCAGTGTATGCATCAGCCCTGAAGGAGCACGCTCCCACAGGTCGTCTGCAAAGACTGGGAAAGGGGGTTCCTTTTTGTCCTTCTTTTTGTTTATTTTGTTAGCTCCTAGCATTCAAGCTCTGTTGTAATGCTGTGACAAGCCACAGTGAAGACAAGCATAAGGAAAGACACCTCAGAGTCTAAATTCCAGTGATAACACACTAAAATATCAAAATGTCCAGATTGGAACAAAAGGTTACAAAACATACAAAGAAACAGGAAGTGATGGTCCAGGCAAAGGAGAAGATTAAAGCGTTAGAAGCCATCAGTGAGGACCTAACCTGGACATTCCAGACAAAGACTTTTAAAAGCAGTCCTAAATGGGTTTAAAAGAGCTCAAGGAAAACACGCACAAAGAAGTAAAGGAAATCAGGAAAACAGCAGATGAACAAAAAGAAAATATCAATAGAGAGACGGAAATTATGAAAGGAACCAAGCAGAGCTGAAGACTAGTAACAGAAATAGAAATTTCTCTGAGGGTTTCAACAGCAGATTGGAGCTGGTGGAAGAAAGAATCAGTGCCCTTGAAGCTATATGACCACTGAAGTCATCCAGTCTGAGGAGCAGAGGGAAGAAAGAATGAAAAGAGGCGAACAGAGCCTGGGAACTGACACCATCAAGCACCAGTATGCACATTATGGCAGTCCTATGGGAGAAGAGAGAGAGAAAGGGCAGAAAGAATATTCCAAGTAATAATGGCTGAAAGTGTCCCTAATTTAATGAGAGACATGAACAACTACATCCAAGATGCTCAACGAACCCCAAGTGGGACAAACACGCCCTGTTATAATTACATTGTCCAATGCCAGAGAGAGACTTCTGAAAGCCGCAAGGGGGAAGCAACGTGCAACAGAGCCTTGGTAAGACAATATACCATTTTCTCATCAGAAACCCTGGAGGCGAGAAGGCAAGGGGAGGACATATTTAAAGGGCTAGGAGCAAAAACTGCCAACCAAGAATTCTATATCCAGCAAAGCTGTCTGTCCAAAATGAGGGAGGAATTAAAACACTCTCAGATAAACAAAAGCTGAGGGTGTTTCTCATCACCAGACTGGCCCTACAAGAAATGCTAAAGGGAGTTCTGCAGGTTGAAAGGAAAGGACACTCATCAACTGACTGAAATCACATGAAAAAATAAGACTTCTGGTAAAGATAATGTCATGGGTAAATTTATATACCTGTACTATTGTATTTTTGGTTTTTAATTCCACTTTTTACTTCCTACAGGATCTAAAAGGCAAATGCATGAAATGTAATGACAAATCAGTGGTTTGGGATTTATAACACATAAATGCGTACTTTGTGAAAAGAACTACACAAAAGTGGGGGGACAGAGGAGAACAGAAACACAGTTTATGTTTGCTATTCAAGTTGCTTAATTGGTATCAAAACAAATGAGACTGTTACAGATTTAGGATGTTTAAATTTAAGCCCCAGGTGACCACAAAGAAAATATGAGAGAATATGCAAGCTCACAGAGACGGAACGTGAGTACAGGTTACGCAAAATGAGTGAAGCGTTTCTGTCTGGGGTGAAGGAAAGTTCTAGTAATGGGTGGTGGTGAGGGGACTGCAACACAGTGGTTAATTCCACTGGATGGCTGCTTGGGAAGGATGGGATAGGAAGATTTAGGTTGTATACATGCTTCCACAGTTAAAAAGAGAGAAAGAAAGAGAAACTAAGATAGCAACGATTAAATGCAACAAGACTGGGTGGGATCTAAGAATGGAGCAGAAAAGACTCAAAATGACATTATTGGGTCAAAAAAAAAACTGGAATATAGAATATAAGCTTTATAGCAATGTTAAATTTCTTGAACTTGGTAACTGCCTTTAAGGTGAACATCCCTGCCTGTAGGAAATATACATGGAACTATTACGTGTTCAAGAAGCATGATGTACGTGGCCTGCTCTCAAATGTTCAGAAAGCATAGAAAGACAGACAGACAGACAGAAAGATGATAGAGAGAATGACAGCAAAGGTGGCAAAATGTCTAAATCGGTACGTTTGGGTATCTGGGGTTGGGGGTGCAGTGCAGTCCTCTGTGTGGGGTTTGTATGATTTTGTAACCATCCTGTAAGTTTAAATTACTTCAAAATAAAAGTTTATTAATAATTTAAAACTTTTGTGCATCAAAAGACATTATCAAAAAAGTGAAAAGACAACTTACAGGAGAAAATATTTAGAAACCATATGTATGAAAAAGGTTTAATATCCAGAATATATAAAGAACTCCTACAGTAACTCAACAACAAAAAGACAAACAAGACAATTTAAAAGCGGGTCAAGGATTTGAATAGACCTTTCTCCAAAGAAGATATTCAAACGGCCAATAAGTATACGAAAAAAAGGCTCAAGATCACTGGCCATTAAAGAAATGTAAATTGAACTACAATGAGATGCTACTTCATACTCACTAGGAAGGCTATTTTTTTTTTTTTTTAATGAACATAACAAGGGTTGGTGAGGATGTGGAAAAATAGGAACCCGTGTACATTGCTGGGGGAGTGTGAAATGTTGCAGCCACTGTGGAAAACAGTTTAGTGGTTCCCCAGGAAGTTAAAAAAGAAGTACCATATGACCCAACAATTCCGCTGCTAGTCGTACACTTAAAAGAATCGAAAGCAGGGACTTGGACAGATAATCGTTCACCAATGTTCTTCGAAGTACTATTCACAATAGCCAAAAGGCGGGCCCACCCAGGTATCCATCATCCGATAAACGGAGAAACAAAACGTGGTCTATATGACTCCCAGGGACGTAAATCTCCCTGGCGATGTGGGACATGACTCCGGGGATGAGCCTGGACCCAGCATTGGGGGACTGAGAAAGTCTTGTTGACCGAAAGGGGGAACAGAAATGAAACAAAACGAAGTTTCAGGGGCTGAGAGATTTCAAATGGAGTTGAGAGGTCACTCTAGAGGTTATTCTTATGCATTATACAGATATCCGTTTTTAGTTTTTAGTGTATTGGAATAGCTAGAAGGAAATACCTGAAACTGGTGAACTGCAACCCAGTAGCCTGGATTCTTGAAGACGACTGTATGACATCTTACACTGTGTGACCGTGTGACTGTGAAAACCTTGTAGCTCACACTCCCTTTATCCAGTGTATGGACAGAGGAGTAGAAAACTGGGAACAAAAATTAAATGACTAATGGGGGGATGGGATGTTTTGTGTGCTCTTTCTTACTTGTATTTTTATTTATTTACTTTTTTGGAGTAATGAAAATATTAAAAAATTGATTATGGTGATGAATGTACAACTGTCTGCTGTGCTGTGAACTGACGGCACACTGTGGATGACTGTGTGGTATGTGAATGTATCTCAATAAAACTGAATTTTTAAAAAATGTGGTCTATGCAGACAATGGAATATTATACAGCTGTGATGAGAAATGAAGTGCTGGCACACGCTGCAACAAGGAAGAACCCTGAAGACGTCACTGAGTGAAAGAAGCCAGACACGAGGACACACACTGTGTGATCTCCCCCCGCAGAACATGCAGAACAGAGACAGAAAGCAGAACGGGGGTTTCCAGGGCGGGGGAGGCGGAACGAGGAGTTACCGCCAAACGGGCACGAGTTTTGGTTTGGGATGACGAAAATAGTCTGGAAACGGAAAAAGTTACACAGTATCATCAAAGTATTTAACATCAAAGAATTGTCGAGTTAAAATAGTTAAAATTATTTTTGTTTATGTATATTTTATCACAATTAAAAATAAGTGAATTATTTATTTTAAAAAGGGAAAAGGGAAAAAGAAGCCACGGCGGGGAAGGAGAGGTGGGAGCAGGCACTCTCAGGAGTCCCCGTGACAAGACCCCGTCCCCACGCCCCTCCCCGGCACCCCTCCCCCACCCCACGCCCCTCCCCCACCCCCTCGCACCCCTCCCCCACCCCACACCCCTCCCCCACCCCCTCGCACCCCTCCCCGCCCCCACGTCCGTCACTGGACCCAACAAAGTCGGCCCCTTTTCCCAAAGGGACCTGGAGCAGAGGCTTTGCGGTGGATCCTGAAGGAAACAGGGCCCCAGAGCCCTGCTCCAGGACCCGCCCTAATCCCTCCCAAGCTAACCCGGCAGTGAGACAAGCGAGGGCAGGGCAGCTGCAGGACCCGCCCCGGCCAGCCCCAAGGCCCCAGACCCACGGCTCCTCGGGGGGTCTGGTGAGGGGCACAGGTAACCCCCTTCTCCAGGCCCAGCCTGCCTGGTCGCCCTTTCGGGCGTCTCCCAGGGAGCACCCCCCCAGCAGAGAGAAGCCCCCTGAGGGCAGGCGCCTGGGCCCCACTGAATGGAGGCGACCATCCCACGGGGGCCTGGGGCCACTGCCCTGAGACCCCGGCCCTGCCCACGACTCACCGCAGCAGAACACGGCCCTCAGGGCGTCGTGCTTGGCCAGGCCCAGCATGGGCAGCATGGTGCTCAGGATGGAGGGCAGGAAGGGCACCGTGCCGAAGACTGCGGAGAGGGCCAGCATCATGGGTGGGCTCGCCGTGGCCGGCCCTGCCACCCACCCTGCCCTCCCGGCCTTCCCGCCACCCATGCTCCTTACAGGACCTGGAGCCAGGGTGGGAGGCGCCACGGGGAGGCGACACTTAACCCAAGGGGCCGAGGGGCCAGCATGGCCTCTCAAAGCCTTTGAGTCACATGCGCTCAGGGCGCAGGGCCACCCACCGTTGGAGACGGAGAGGCTGGCGAGCGTCTGCACCACAAAGCAGTGCGGCAGCACCCCAGGCACGAACTTGCCCAGCAGCTCCTCCATCACCTCGTTGATGAACCGCCTGCCCACCGCCACGAGGACGCTGCTGGCAGCCTGCTGCCAGTCACCAACCAGCTCCTAGACGCGGGGCACACACACCTGGCCTGGCACCTCTTCTGAGAGGGAGCACAGGGCCTCACCCGGAGTCTCCCCTTCAGGCCGGGGGGCAAGGAGGGCAGCGTCCTGTGCGCAGTGGCCCACGGTGAGAAGGGGCGAAGCGCACTGCTGGGGTGCCCCTCCCGAAGGGGCTGCCCGGGATCCAGCGCCTGTGAGTGGAGCTGAGACGCCGGCCAGGCGGTGAGAGGCCACCCCAGCCCTGGGAGCAACCCTGCTGCAGGGTCCCCATGCCCTGCTTCTGCCAGGGGAGTTAGGCACCTTGCTCTCAGCCTTGGTTTCCCCTTTAGCCCCAGGGTAAGCCCTGCCCCCTCCAAGGGTCAGTGCGCCAGGCCACAGCGGCCAGGACAGACCCCCACCCGAGCGCGGGGGCAGTGGGCCTCTCACCTTGACCGTGGTCATCTCACTGGAGGCCAGCAGGATGACGGCCTTGGCCGTGCCCTGATCCAGCCGGCCGAGGTGGCTGCTCACAACGGCCTCCATGGCCTTCAGGATCATTGTCCGGTGCGGATGGGCCAGCTGCAGGGAGAGGCCGCAACAGCAGCAAGAACCGCAGCCTGTTCACCCCCCAGGTGCCTTGCACAAAAGGCCCCGGGTGAACGTGCCCTGGGCAGAGTCTCCAGAAGGGCCGGGGGCTTCTGCCTGACAGCCCCCACCCCCACCCCTCCTGCCCAAGGCCCGCTGCCCCTCCTGTCCTCAGGTCCTGTTGGAACCCCATCCCCTGGGACAGGAGTGTTTCCTCTCTAACAGCCCCTTCCCCAGGGCTTACAAATGTACTCAAGCCCCCAAGACTTAAATTTAAAACAGCAGCAGCGCTGCCCCGGGTCCCTCTTTGGCCCCACCCCACCACGCCTTGCCCTGCCCTGGCTGGGACTGGCTGACCTGCCTCCAGGGTGGACCCTCTGTGAAGTTCTGCCACTGCCCGTGTCCTCACCCCTCCTGAGGACGGGGCACAGCTGTGGTGCGACATGGGTGGGCAGCAAAGGGAACTGAGGCACTTGGCCACGACAGGAAACTCCAGAGAAGCCTGGAGCCCCGAAGCCTGGAGCGGGGGGTGAGCAGAGAGGCCTGGTGCAGGGGGTGTGGGCTGCCAGAGGGGGCCCTCCAGGCCACCGTCAGCCGGGGTAGGGCCAGGAAGGGACTCGGTGGATGGGAAGTTGGAAGGAAATGAAGGGAAATACGCATGGAGCTTGAAGAGATGCACAGTAACCCTTGCCAGGGAACGCAGGGCAGGGGTGGAGGGAGCGCAGATGGCGCACACAGTCGGGGGCAGCAGGTGGCCCTGCACCCCTGGGTTGGGCAGAGGCACTGAGACAGGGCTAAAGGGGGAAGGAAGCAGCTCTGCGCCGACAGGACCAGGAGCATGGCTGAGCCGGAGTAAAAGGGTCCCCAGGGCGACTGCCAAGGAAAGCACCGGTGGCCTGGGGTGAGAGCCCTCTGCCTTCCTGACAGGGCAGACTCCGCGCCCTTGACCCTGCACTGGATGGGCCGAGGCGCCCCGACACCAGGAGACCGATGGCTGCCACCGGACGGTTGGCCGTGGGAAGGCGGTGCAGGGGCCCTGGAGGCGATGGGCACGAGGAAAGCCTTTCCAGGCCTTTCCACATGCAGGAGAAACAGCCCTGGGTTGCTGGGTTAAGCAAGCCAGGACTTGGCTGGAGCGGAGTGAGACCGCTCTGTTCAGACGCTATTCCAATGGCACCTGTGGCTGAGTGCTGAGAAATCCCGCGTGGCCGCCAGGCCTGGCCACCGCACGCGCCTTCCCAACTCGAGGGACTGCTTCATCTCCGAGGCTCCCCCAGCATCCAGTTGCTGAAATGCGTGAGTGCGTTTGCAAAGTCAGCTGAGCGTGCTACATACACACCAATCACTTCGTCCCCAGGCCTACAGAGGAGCGTGACTTTATTCCTGAAAAAAGCCACTGTGGGTGGTGGGCATCTCTGAGCGCACAGCACGGGGCGGGGGATTCAGTTTCAGGTCCCGTGTCTCCGCTGCCTCCGTGGTGCACACACGTGGGACGGGCTGGGCCTCCTGATAGGCAGGGGGATGACAGCTTCCCTGGCAAGCAGGCTACTGTTATATTTAAATTCTGAATTTGATAATAAATTATTTCAAACTTTTATAACGTAGGTGCATTTTCCAGGCAAGTGACAGGCGTACTTCTTTCCTCACGGGGAGCAGCTCCCTCCGTAGGCACCATCTTTGAGAAGTGGCTTAACGCAGATGAGAACAACTGATGGAATCAGAAACTGTTGGCATTTTGCACTTTTCCTTTGGCGAGTGAGGGAACTTTTTGAAAAGTGTAGAAGATAAACATCAACCGGCCTGATTCTGAAATCAGCAGTCGCTCAGCTGCAGACGGCAGCCTGGATAAAGCAGCTGATTGGATTCATGTTGCTTCAGTTTTCTCAAAACATCTCACTTTTGGTACTTGGTCTCAGAAACATTTATTAAGGTGCCCCACATATGTTTTTTATTTTCACTTGCTTTCACCTTCTTTTCACCCAGCTCTGGGGAGCTTTGCCCGCCTCACCCTGGGAACGAAAGGAGAGGGAATCCTGGGGCCACCTCTCAGGGGTGCACGGGCAGCCCCAGCACATGCCTCAGCCCCGTGGTGTTGGCCAGGTCAGATGCTGGCGCCCGCTCGCCCACTGGACGCTCACCGCATTCGGCCGAGCCAGCGCAACCGTGATGTGCTGTGCAACAGGAAGAGCTGGGTGCCCACAAAAAAGAGGCACTTTCCATGAAAAACATTTTAATGTAGCAATCTACATTAAAAAAAAACTTTTTTTTGGATATGCCTTACTTGTATTGTAGGATTTGGTGTGAATTTTTTCCTTTATAGCTATAATTCCTGTATTTTTATTTTAAACCTACCTCCCAAAACACTTGGAAAAGGACCCGCACAGGGAAGATTTTTAAAGGAATGCCTCTCCTTGCTCAAACCAACATGGTAAATGGCATCTTTTAAATAAAAATACACAATGGAAAGTTGATGAAAATAAAAACTAGCCACTGCTGGTATCATTCATAATTGCTTCTTTTTAAAGAAAATTTTTATTTCCATTTTATATTGTTCTCTAAAGCTTAATGGGCTGGAAAGCGGCCAGAACTAACCAAGACGGGGAGGAGGTGCCCAGGACGCCCAGCCCCACAGCCAGCATGCTGACGGTGCTTCCGGTCGGGCGAGCGCGGCACACCCGCCCGTACTCTACAGCGGCGGGGCAGGAGGTGCCCAGGACGCCCAGCCCCACAGCCAACAGGCTGACGGTGCTTCCGGTCGGGCGAGCGTGGCGCAACCGCCCGTACTCTACAGCGGCGGGGCAGGAGGTGCCCAGGCCGAGCCGACGAGGCGCAATTCCCAGGCCAACCCTGTGGCGTCTCGGCAGGTTGCCGAGGAGCTGTGCTCACCAGCCTTCCCTGCAGGCCTGACCGCGGCGGTGGGGAGGACAGGACCAAGAGGCACTCTGCAAACATGATGCCAAAGGGTCGCCACCCTGTCCACTGTGTGTGCCGACCATCAGTGTATGCCTCGCTTCATTAACGGAGACAGCAAAACTGCTCACTTAAACAGACTTAATTTGAACCCCTACTATGATAACCAGGAAAAACAGTCCCCATCCCAGTTCAGAACGTACCAAGAGTCAATATATCTTTTGACACTGGGCTCAAGGTCCCTTATAATAACCTTAAAACCAACACACACTTAACAAAAACCAATGCCTAATCAATAGCGGGGCTCACTGCCATCTTTGGACGGGCCCTGCCCCTGCTGTCACACAAGTCACCACAGCCCCATACTGCTCTGGGAACACGGACATGCCAGCTGATGGGCTGGCAAAAACTCCCTCTCTAGGACAGGCCTCTCTAGAGAAGGCCACGGATTAGAAACCAGATGGCAGTGTTTGAAGGGGAAGCCAAAAAACACAATAAAAAATAAGAGAGAAGAACAAAAATTCAGTCACTACTTTGAGAGCTGGTCTATTTTTGCCTCTCTTCCCCAAATCAAGCCCACCCTCCCCACCCCACCCCATCTTGACAACCTACGTGAGGAGTTCCCGCCCATTCACTCTGCCTTCCCGCACCGGCCTTGGCTGGTACCAAGACTGGGTGCATCCTCCTCTGAAAAAACCCCCTCTCCTGGAGCAGAGGCCAAGTCTCGCTGGTGGAGGAGTGTCCCGCAGTGCTCCATGGAGCACTAAATCACGTGCCGGGATGCCACAGGCCCTCAGGCGTGCACCAAACTAACTGTAAACTCCACGACAGGTCTGAGCTGAGCAGCTCCAAAACATCACCCATTCTCCAAACACTGGCCTGCTGAGCGCTGACCATACAGTGCTCCATGACTTCTCCCTGTTGCCCTGTCCTTCAGGAGAGATACTTAACGGGATGTAAAATGAGTACACTGTCTAAACAAGAAGCATGGTTAAGCTGAAATAAACAAGCAGAGGAGAGAAGTGGGAAGTAGCCCAAATCTCCGGGAAGCAGTTTGCAGGATGAAGCAACGCACGAGGGAGGGAAGAGGTGCCTGCAAGATCTCAGGGTCTGCAGGGGCAGAACTTGCAATCTAACACATGGTCACCGTGCGTGTGGACTTGGAAGGGAGAGTAAAAAAAAAAGTAGGTTGAAAACAAACTAAAAATAGAAGGAAAGAAATAACAAAGATCAGAGCAGAAATAAATGAAATTGAGAACAGGAAAACAATAGAGAGAATCAACTAAACCAAAATTGGTTCTTTGAGAAAATCAGTAAAATCGATGGACCCCTAGCCAGGCTAACAAAAAAAAAAAAAAAAGAGAGAGAGAGAGAGAGAGAGAGAGAGAAAGCGGATGCAAATAAATACAATCAGAAATGGGAAAGGGAACATAACTACTAACCCTGCAGCAATAAAAGGAGATAATGAAACGATACTATGAGCAACTATATGCTAATAAACTAAACAACTTGGATGAAATGGACAACTTCCTAGAAAAGCATGAACAGCCAACACTTACTCAAGAAGAAACAGACCTCAACAAACCAAACACAAGCAAAGAGGTTGAGTCAGTCATCAAAAAGCTTCCCAAAAAGAAAACCCCAGGACCAGACGGCTTCACACGTGAATTCCACCAAGCATTCAAGAATTAGTACTAAACCTGCTCAAACTCTTCAAAAACACTGAAGAGGAGGGAGAGCTACCCAACTCATTTCATGAAGCCAACATCACTCTAATACCAAAGTCAGGCAAAGATATTACAAAAAAAGAAAATTATAGACTAATCTCTTTAATGAATATAGACTCAAAAATGCTCAGCAAAATACTGGCAAATTGAATCCAGCAGCACATTAAAAGAATTATACACCACGACCAAGTGGGATTTATTCTAGGTAATCAAGGCTGATTCAACACAAGAAAATGAAATAATGTAATACACCCCAAAAAAAAGAAAAGAAAGAAAAAAAAATAAAAGGCTAAAAGAAGCTAAAAGAGGAGTGTTTGGTTTGTTAATACTGCTGTGATGCAAAACACCAGAAATGGATGGGCTTTTATAAAGGTGATTTATCAGGTTACAAATTTACAGTTCTAAGGCCATAAAAGTGTCCAAACTAAGGCACCAGCAAGAGGAAACCTTCACTGAAGAAAGGCCAATGGTGTCCAGAACACCTCTGTCAGCTGGGAAGGCACATGGCTGGCGGCTGCTGGTCCCGGGTTGTGTTTCAGCTCCTCTCTCAGATCCTGTGCATCCTTACATTAGCATCTCCAATCATCCTTCTGTCTGCAACTCCAAGCATCTCTGAGCATCTTTGTCAGCTCCCAAGCGTCTTTCCAAAAGTCTCTCTCAGCTCCTCTTGGGGCATTTTGTCCTCTCTTAGCTTCTCCGGAGCAAACTCTGGGCCAGAATCTCAAAGCATTAGCAGTGTCTGGACCTGTGTCGGCTCTTTTTAAAAGGACTCCAGTAAACGAAACAAGACCCACCCTGAATGGGCAGGAGCAAATCTCCATGGTAACATTCAATCAAGAGGTCACACCTTAATCAAAAAGATTAATCAATCTGCTCCCACAAGATTGCATTAAGGAATATAGCTTTTAGGGGGACATAATAGATCCAAACTGGCACAAGGGATAAAGTAAGAAATGAGCTAGGAAATCCAAGAAGCTCAGAGAGCACTTGATTTTGCCATAAATTGCTAAAAGCAGCAAAGACTTAACCACCTTTGGCCAATCTCAGCCACCCCAAGGAGGCCTGGGGTGCAGCCCGGACTATGCTCAGTGCCCGGCCGCAGAGGGGCTCCTTGAAAAGCAAGGAGGAGCGGGCACAGGGGAACCTGCGGCGCGAGGGCACAGGACAGCACCCCCGTGTAACTGCCACTTTCACTGCGGCTCTCAGCCAAGGGCCACCAGGCTGGCCCTAGGAGTCACAGGCAAACCTTCATAAAGGGCCACGAGGGGCTCCGACCGGGGAGGCGGAGAGCCCCTGAGACACCGAAACCTTCAACTGGTGCCTGAGAGACAGCAGAAACGCAATCCAGTTCAGCTCGACTGATGGCCCAGGTCCGGCCAGAGCCCGCTCCAAAACCACACTGCAGCACCAGTTGCAAGTTCGGGGTTCTAGGCCACCCGCATTTCTGACCAACTGGCTACAACTGTGGTGGTCCCACCACCCATTCGGGTTCAGTAATCCACTGAACATTCACAGAACTCTCTGGAAGCGCTGTATTCACAATTATAATTTATTATCTTAACAGGACACAAATAAGAAGCCAAAAGAAGAGGTGGGCTGACGTGAGGTGGCTCAAAGCCCCTACCCTAACCACCTGCTGTCTTTCTGGTGTGGCTGCTCCACCCTGAGGCTACAGGTGTGGCCGGCCCTTCCCTGAAACTACCATGAAGAACAAGTCACTCCTACCACAGGAAATCCCAGAGTCAGAGATTGCTGCCCCAAGAACTGCAGGAAAAGACCAGCAGGTTTTTCTGCAGACCCGCAGCAGGAGCTCCCATGAGCTATGGGACGATGAGCTTGCAGCTAGTCGGTGGACGTTTCTGTGGAGCAAGGCTACTTCCCCAGGTGGTGCTGAAGTTCCCAGTCGGCTGGGCTCAGTTAGGGTGTCCAGATGTTTGGTTTGGCAAGCTCTGGCCCAACTGCCCCTGTGACACACTGTAAGGGTGATTTGCATTACAGTCAATCAATGCATCTACACTGACTGCATCAACCATCAGCACAGGAGTGTCCTCAGCAATGAGGGGGGTCTCCTCATCCAGTCGGTTGGAGGCCTTATAGCCCAAGCTTTTTTCTATCTCTACTTCAGCCAGCCAGCTTCTCCTGGGGTATTCAACATCACTGTCAATGAGTTTCTAACTAGCAGCTTCTCGTGGGCATTCAATGTCACCTTCATCAAGTTTCTAACTTGCAGTCTGCCACATGGAATACAGACTTCCCAGTCCCCATGGCTACACGGCCAATTCCTATGATAAATTCCTTAATATTTACATACATATATGGAATTCTTTCTGGAGAACCCTGACTGGTACTCCCCAGGATAAGGCATTTCACAGATGAGAGAGAAATAATTCACAGCACAATAAACAAAAGAAAAATGGTCTTTCGAAACTGCAAAAGTCTCTTCCCTTCCAGGAGTGGCGCCAACCACTCCCCAGGGAAACTAGAAGAGGTGGATTATTTACGGCCACGGGTGCTGACAGAAAGTGGAACATCACCAAGCCAGGCCCAGGAGCAGGCAGGCACCCTGGGACCCCACCCACACCCTGGCATCCCCGCAGAGAGGATTCTGTGTGTTCCAAGAGACACTCCGGGCAGAGACGCTAAGGCCTGCACTTCCCTCCATAGAGGCCCTCGCACTTCCAGGGGGAGAGGAAGGCCCTGGAGGAGGACGGGGACACGACCCCCAGTCTAACACGGGCTGCCCTGGGATTCTCCCCCAGCCCTATGCTTTTTGATTTCTGTGGCTTTTTCTTTAAAGTGCCCGTCACTCCCTCTGGGTGGGGACCCCATGGTCTGCCCCACAGTCCTGAGCCCAGGGCCAGCGCCCACTCGTGACTGAGCAGGGGCCAGCACACTGGCTCCGTTCTCGAGCCGCAGCCCTCACATCTGCCCAGACATCTCGTGATGTGGCCCCTTGACCCTTTAGGGGACACGACTACAAACGCACAAACACACAGATACACGACAAGACAGGGCTGGGTCATCTGCCCTGAAGGCCCAGGTCTAACCCAAGGGACCCCCACCTGCCCCAGCCAACCCACCAGGCAACCCGCCGTGTCTCCCCAAAAGCTGCTTCCTCCCGAGCAGGTCAGGACAGGGCGATGGTACCTTCTCGTGCTGCCGCAGATGCTCCTGGCAGGCACCGAGGGTCTGCTCCGGCTGGGACTCCCCCAGCGCACACAGAGCCCCGTACACCTGCTCCTGCACCAGAGGGTCCTTGTCGGTGATGGCGTCCATCAGGGTGGCGGAAAGCTCTGTGATGGGAAAGCCCCAGTTCAGCATCTCCAGCCGACACTTCAGGCCATGCAGACCTGCAGCTGCCCCCTCCACCCAGCCCCTGCCTGGGGCTCCCTGGGGTCTGCCTGTCACTGCCCTCCCCGAGCCCTCTCGTAACAGAACATCACTTCGCCCACCTTCCTCCCCTCTGGGCTCGCCCCCTCCCAGCCCACTCCCTGCAGCAGATGCCCACCTAGGGTTGGAGTCCACCCCCACAGAACACGCTGAGGCCCTCAATGGAGTGGCTCCCCACCGCCTGCTCTCAGCACAGTCAGACCCTCCGAGGCTGCCAAGCGGGCCTGGACTCACTGTGCTCCACGAGGGGCTGCACAGACACACCCGCCATGAGCCCCGGCCCGGCTCTGCCTCCTGGCACAGTCCCGGGGCCCTGCAGGAGGGCAGGGCTGGGCAGAGCTGGGCACTCAGGCCTGGACCCGGCTGGCCCTGCCCACCCAGCACCTACGGCCTCACAAAGACCCGCCAGACGAACGTAACTTCTCATGGCACCAGCAGAGCTGCCCTGGCCACTCGCCTTCCTTGGGCATCGAGGACAACACGCCCAGCCACCCACAATAGGGACAACTGCCTCTTCTGCTGGCCACCTGCTCCTCTCAAGACGAGGCCTGGGAAGCCCGGACAGGACACCCGCTCCCATCCTGCTCTGCGGCTCTGCCGGGACTGCCGCTCACCCTCGAGGCCGACTGCGAACCCAGGCCCTGCCTGCCTCCAAGTCCCGGGAGCACAGGAAGGAGCCAGCAGCATCAGGTCTCAGGGCTGGGTGCAGGATCCCCACGCAGGACTTTTAAAGGTCCTCCCATGCCACCATTCCAAGCTAAACAAGTTCACTGATCCAAGCTAATAAGACCTTGATCTAAGATCAAGTTCATCCCAGAAAACCAAAATCTGACCTCTTCTACCTTCCCATTTCAGAGTTCCTGGCATTTGCTTTTCCAATTACAATACTCTATCTGTGGATTCTTCCGGGCTTCATCACGCACATGGAATCCCACCAGCTGTGACCGACGGGCCTGGCTCCTCCCTCTCTCATCCTCCGCTGGCTGTCCAGCTCCACCACCCAGCTCTGCCGCCAACGCCGCACCCCACTCCCACCCTCGAGGCTGCCCCTCTCAGCCCTCACAGAGCCGCAAGGTGGAGGGATGCTGCTTCTGCTCTGTGCATAGCCTTGGCTGTGGGGGGCTCACCCCAGAGCTTGTTTAGGAAAGGGGGTGCCGGCCCAGTGATCCAGGGACAGTCTCTTACAGGCTTCACACCATGCCCAGTAAACACCACCTCCTCCAGCAGCTGTGCTGCAAACCCGCCACAAAGCTTTGAAATCTGTGCATCACTTCTTCAAAACAAGACCCAAACTCAAAGAACTGACAGGAGCCTGAGGCCTGCCCCCCCATGCCCCAGTCCAGAACCACTGTGGGCTCATGGCTGCACAGGCATACCTGGGGTCAGGGCCTGGACAGAGGGCCCTTCTGGAAACATCCTCGGGGCCTTGTCTTGACAGCTGCCACCTGGGCCTGCCTCCTGCCACCTCCCGGAGCGCACCCCACACTCCGCCCAGAGCGCACCCCACACTCCACCCACCTCCTGGAGTGCACCCCCACTCTGCCCAGAGTGCACCCCACACTCCGCCCACCTCCCACCCACACCCCACACTCCACCCACCTCCCACCCACACCCCACACTCCACCCATCTCCAGGAGCGCACCCCACACTCACTCTTTACATAGGACTTGGCCATTGCCGTGTTGGGTTCTTCTCAAAGGATATAGCAGCTTCTCAAACCTGAGATGACCAAAAATGCAAGATTTAAAGCATAAGCCTCTGAAGGCCTAAGGCCAAAGTTTACAAGCAGGTATTACTTCTGCGTAAAACACGTCAGGTAAATTAATTCTTTCTGGGGGAAACGTCATTGTCACGTGCTCGCGTCATCCGCCCTCACTGCTCACCCGCCGGCCTCCCTAGGCGAGTCGCACACGGGGCGCATCCACCGCTGGGTGCACGGGCGCCTCCCGCCCTACGGCATCCTCCGCTCGCCCCGTGAAGAGCAGGGCACCCAAGCTGCTCACCGCAGGCAACACTCCTTCCTCAGGGCCGAGGACACGGGCTTGATGTCGCAGTGCCGGGACTCCCCAAACTCAGAATTCTAACACAGTATTGAATGGGCCTTTAGTGTGACTGGGGACCCCAAGCGGCAGCCTCAGGGGACACTGGTGCTCAAAACCAAAACCTCCCCAAACACAGCCCATGGGATTCCCACGCAGCACAGGCCTGAAGCACCGGCTACCACAGCTGGTGCCCAAACAACACAGCCAGCCGACCAAAACCAGAAGCGCTCAGGTCCACAGCCGCCGCCTGCAGGGCAGCGAGCAGCGGCCTCTCCTCCCCGGCCCTCCCCTCCCGACCCGCCCGGACACGCCCACCAGGAGCCAAGGGAGAAGTTCGGTGAGGCTGGCAGGTAGGGGAATTAAAAATAAGGGAGGAAGGACTCGAGAGCTTGAGAGGGCAGGCTCATCACGAGCATCCACCCGATTAAACAGCAGAGGAACGGCACATTTTCAAAGAATAAACCCATAAGACCCCTGGGCACAAGAAAAGAAAGTATTAGCAGACCAGAACTACCCAGGAACTCCGGAGGACAGACAGCAGATGCAGAAGACTCTGGCTTGAGGGCGGTGGCATCAGCATAGCACGTCCCCTTCTTCCTGGAAGGCATCTAAAAGCATCAAGGAGAACAACAAATAAAAACACTTACTCCATCTGCAGCACAGCAAGGAGACAGCAAAAATCTCAAAGCCTGGAAGGGTTACGGGCCGGAAACCGCACGGAGACGCAACCCTGACACCCGGGAGGCCGAGACCCCGAAAGCCACAGAACACACTTTCCTGGGCCAGGTCTGAGAGGCGGAGCAGGTGAGGCGGAAGGAGCTGCAGATCTGCACCGAGCACCCTGTCTCGCGGGACAGGGGGCTTCGCACTCTGACCTCCCTGGCCCAGGAGAAGGTAAAGGCCAAACCAAGCCGCACTGCAGCCCACCCAGAGCACCGGCGCCAACGAAGGCAGCTGCACTTGCCTGCTTCAGACACGGCAAAGATGAGAAGCACCGGCAGACTTCTGCTTCTCGCCCAGACGGAGGAACAAAGAAAGGAAGGACCGTGACCCCCGAGAGGGGAGTGAAAAAGGGTGCCCTGCAATCGCCCAGCTCACTGCCTGGACAGTGTGCCCAGAGTGTCAGCGACACACCTGACACGAAGACACACAGGGAGTCAGCAGGCAGCATGGTGGCCACAGCCCACAGGCCCAGCAGGCTCTCCGGAGAGTGCGCGGAGCCCTGCGGGCACATGCTCAGGGCTGGGGTGGCGGAGGAAGAGCCCCCAAAGGCACCCACACTCTAACGTCCAGAGCCTGCGAATACGTTCCCTCACATGGCAAAAAGGGGCTTGACAATGTGACCAAGGATACAGACTTGAGCCGGGGATAACCCTACACTGTCCAGTGGGCCCGATGCAGTCAGGGAGAGCCCCTCCTGGCTGAGTTAGGGACTGAGTGGGACGGAGGAGCAGATCTGAAGCATCTCACACTCGACCCGCCCTGGCTGGCTCTTAAGATGGAGGACGGGCCCCAGGCCAGAGAACATGGAAGGACCCTCAGATGCAGCCAGAAAGAAGCAGGGTCTCAGGCCTCCCATGAGAACCACACTCTGCCAGTAATCCAAACGAGCAAGCACAGCGACCCTCTCCACAGCCAACAGAAAGGAACACGGCCTTCCCAACACCCTGACTTTAGCCTGGCGAGACACAGGTCAGACTTCTGCCCCACAGTACTTTAAGATAAAAAACTTGTGCTGTTTAAGCCACTAAGTCCGTGGTAATTTGTTACAGTAGCAAGTGCCATGTGAGCGAATTTTCCTGAGGCCAGGAAAAGAGTCACCCAAAAGGATTAGCAGGAGCACTCCCTGGAGTTCATAAGGGGCCAGGATGATGCCTGCTTCCACCAGCACAAGTGGGAAACATCAGAATTCATGGGGCATTGGGATACGCAGAAGGATTCTGTCTCAGTGGTGAACCAAAATTGGCTCTAGTCCTGCCTAACAAAGCAGAAAGCAAGACCCAAAAGGATCAAACTATTCCCAAGTAACTTACCTATATCCCAACACTAAGCTCAAGAATATTTACAGGAATACAATCAACCCAGCATCCAATAAAGTAAAATACACAATGTCCAGGATCCAATCAAAAATTGCCAGGCTTTCAAAGAACCACAAAATACAACTTTAGTGAGGATGAATCAATCAGTAGAAACTGACCCAGATATGACAAGGATGACAGAACTAGTAGTCAAGATATTGAAACAGTTATAATGGTATTTCATGTATTCAAGAAGCTATGGGAAACAATGAATATGTTAACTATAGATAAGAAAAGACACATTTAAATAATGTAACAAAAAAACAACAAACCAAACTTCTAGAGATGAAAACCACAATAGGTGACATGAAAAACACCCGGAGGGTGTTGGAGAACGAATCACGGTCACCCACTGAGGGCAGTTCAGGTCCCACCTTGGTCCTGAGGGTGTGAACCCATTTTAACCCTTGCAGGTGATGTTAACTAAGCTGTGCCCAAGCTGAGGGTGGCTAAAGTCCTCATGAGCAAAGGAAATTGGGCACAGAAGCAGAAGCCATGGGGAACAGACAGAGGCCAGAAGTCAATGGAACCCAGAAGAGAAAGGAGAAGACACCGCCATGTGCATCGCCATGTGATGGGAAAACACATGGAAAGAACCCCAAAGACTGCCAGCCAGCCAGGAGATATGACACCAACCCCAGGAGAAAACAAGCCTTTTAGACTCAAAAACTGCTGAGCAAATAAATTCCTGTTGTTAAGCTAACCTACTGAGTAGTATTTGTGCTGGCGGTAGGAAAAGAAGACAACGGGATTGTCAGAAGATGAAACATCACAGAAGAAAATGTTAAGAACTTGAAAACACAATAGAAACAGCAATAGAAATTATCCAAAATTGCACCAGAGAGAAAAAAGGATTTATAATTCCGGAGCGCATCAGCAAACTGAAGGACAACTTTAAGCAGACTGATAACTGTCTACTTGTGTCCCTGAAGGAGGGGAAATGGAAAGTGAGACCAAAAATTTTTGAAGAAATGATGACTGAAAATTTTCCAAACTTGAAGAAAATTACCAATCCACAGAACAAAAAGCTGAACAAACCCTAAGCACAAGAAAAACATGAAGAAACAACACCAAGGAACAATATAATCAAAACGTTCAAAACCAATGATACGAAAAAATTTTAAAAACAGACAGATGGGGAAAAATGACATTGCAAGTAAAAGGATATACATAAGGATGAGACCTGTACAAGCAAAAAGACAGTGGGAAAACATCATTAAAGCTTTAGGGGAAAAACATCAACCTAGACTTGTTTAACAAACAGAAATACCCTTCAAAAAAGAAGGCAAATCGTGGGAAGTCGATGGACTAGGGAGCTCCAGGCATCAGTCCTGCCACCAAAACAACTACTAAACTGACGGCAACTGTCTGCATCAACTATTTTGAAACTCTGGAATCCAATGGAACACTGTGCAGCATCCCGGGAAGAGCCGGAGGAAGCGTTTGGTAAACCGCCTTAAGTATCAGTGAATTTCACCCTCTGTGTAGCCAATACCACCCCCGATCCCTTGGCTTGGGCTCCTGGTACAGTTTGCTGATGTCAGAGTGGGCTTTAAAGACCTAAGCCTCCACCGTGGGACGGAGAACATCTTCTTGACCAAAAGGGGGATGTGAAAGGAAATGAAATAAGCTTCAGTGGCAGAGAGATTCCAAAAGGAGCCGAGAGGTCACTCTGGTGGGCACTCTTATGCACACTTTAGACAACCCTTTTTAGGTTCTAAAGAATTGGGGTAGCTGGTGGTGGATACCTGAAACTATCAAACTACAACCCAGAACCCATGAATCTCGAAGACAGTTGTATAAAAATGTAGCTTATGAGGGGTGACAAGGGGATTGGGAAAGCCATAAGGACCAAACACCACTTTGTCTAGTTTATGGATGGATGTGTAGAAAAGTAGGGGAAGGAAACAAACAGACAAAGGTACCCAGTGTTCTTTTTTACTTCAATTGCTCTTTTTCACTCTAATTATTATTCTTGTTATTTTTGTGTGTGTGCTAATGAAGGTGTCAGGGATTGATTTAGGTGATGAATGTACAACTATGTAATGGTACTGTAAACAATCGAAAGTACAATTTGTTTTGTATGACTGCGTGGTATGTGAATATATCTCAATAAAATGATGATTTAAAAAAAAAAAAAAAAAAAAAAAAAAAAAAAAAAAAGACCTAAGCCTCCAAAATCCTGGGTGGGGAGGTGCAGGGTTTGATCATTGATCACTGCTTTTGATCAGCTACTTCAGATTGCTGGGGGGCCAAGGCTAAGGGGAGCCATTGCTCCAACCCCCTCAGGGAAAAATGGCAGAGAAGTCTTAAAGAAACAGTACTTTTTTTTTTAACTTTTTTTCTCTTTTCTCTTTCTATTTCCAGTTGGGAACAAAAATGGTTTGGTAAAACAAGAAGCCATAAGGTCCTGCACCCTCATTATGGGTATATACTTGGAAGATCTGAGAGCAGGGACATTAATGGACATTTGCACCTGGTGTTTATGGAGGCAGTATTCATGATTTGCAAGGGATGGAGGTGGCCTAAGTGTACACTGACTGATGAACAGAATGGTGAACTGTGGTGTAAGCATACAATAGAATATTGAGCAGATGCAAGAAGGAATGGTGTTAGGAGGCATGCAACTAAGTGAATGGATTTTGAGGACAGCATTTCGAGTGAAATAAGCCAGAAATGAAGAGACAAACATTATAATGCCTCACCAATATGTAGTAACCAAAATGTGCAAACTCTTGAGAATTGAATCTTACAGCACAGGTTATCAGGGGAAGGCTTATTGTAAAGGTGTTTAGACTGTAAGTTATTACAGCAGTCACATCTATTCCTGAATTGTAATGGTCATCTCTAAATTCTGAGATGCTGGGCTCTTTGTGTATAACCTGGTCAGTCCTTGGAACTTCAAGTATCTCTGTAACACCTGACACTCAAAGATACAGTTTGGCAGCTATGACTGTCAATATTACCCCATACAGCAACTGTTAAAAAAGCTGAGAGTTCAGACTTCAATTAGAGATATGTATGAAGTGGATCTGGTTAAGACTAAGGCAAATCAAACTAAAGGGTAAAGGGCAATATTGACTGTGTTTTAAAACTTCAACTCCTGTGTGGGACCAAAAGAAGAGATAATTATTTGGTGCAAAATCTATATTTTCTGTAGAAAATTTGTAATAAACTTGTTACATGGAACTTTGAATCGGGAGTGAGATCTGGTTGATTTGAATAGGTTAGTGTGAAACCCCGATATATCCCAAAGTAATCTGGGCAAAGAATAAAATGTATTTGCAAATCCCCCTGAGGGACTGGAGAAAAATGCAGAAATATTTAACCTCCCCACCTGGGGAATTACTGATATTCTCACAAGCACTGGGGACTACCAATTTAGAAGGCCGAGCCCTCGATCTGGGGGCTCGCCCTTATGAAGCCTGTGACTATAAAGGAAAGGCTAAGCCTGATTAAAATTGTGCCTAAGAGTCACCCCAGAGAACCTCTTTTGTTGCTCAGATGTGGCCTCTCTAAGCCCACTTGGCAGATAAACTCACTGACCTCCCCCCTACATGGGACATGACTCCCAGGGGTGTAAATCTCCCTGGCAATGTGGGCCATGACTCATGGCGATGAGCCTGGACCCAACATCATGGGATTGAGAACATCTTAACCAAAAGGGGGAAGAGAAACGTAGCAAAATGAAATTTCAGTGGCTGAGAGATTTCAAATGGAGTCAAGAGGTCACTCTGGAGGGCATTCTTATGTGTTATATAGATATCCCTGTGTAGTTTTTAGTGTATTGGAATAACTAGAAGGAAATTCCTGAAACTGTTGAACTGCAACTCAGTGGCCTTGATTCTCGAAGACGATTGCATAACTATATAGCTTACACTATATGACTGTGTAATTGTGAAAACGTTGTGGCTCACACTCCCTTTATCCAGTGTACAGACAGATGAGTAGAAAAATGGGAACAAAAATTAAATGAATAATAGGGGGGATGGGGGGAATGGCATGTTGTGGGTGTTGTTCTTTACTTGTATTTTTATTCTTTTTTTTTTTTGGAGTAATGGAACTGTTCAAAAATTGACTGTGGTAATGAATGCACAACTATATGATGGTACTGTGAACAACTGATTGTACACTGTGGATGACTGTAGGGTATGTGAATATATTGCAATAAAACGGAATTAGGAAAAAAGAAAAGTTTAGAAAAGTCACAAATTGATGGCCCCAGCCCTTTACCACAAAAGAACAACAAAACCCTTGCAGTCTCAGAGGAGTGGCAGAACTTGATTTCCATAGTTCCAACAACATAATATTCAGAATGTCCAGTTCTCAACAACAACAAAACACATGAAGAAACAGGCAAGTATAGCCCATTCACAGGAAAAAAATAATGTGCCAGGAACTATCCCTGAGGAAGCTCACATATTGGAACTATTAGTCAAAGACTTTAAATCAACAGCCTTAAATATGTTTAGTGAGCTAAAGGAATCCATAAACAAAGAGTTAAAGGATATTAGAAAAATGCTGTCTGAACAAAATGAAGAGGTAGAAATTATAAAAAGGAACCAAATAAATATTGGAGCTAGAAAGTACAGTATTTCAAATTAAAAACTCACTAGAGGGGCTCTGTGAGCTAAGATGGCAACATAGAGAGGAGTGGAAGCTAGTTAGTCCCCCTGGAACAACTAATAAACAACCAGGAACAACTAGCAAATAATCTGGAATAACTGCAGGGGGAAAAACGTAACCGTCCACTCATCATACACCAACCTGAATTGGGAGGAATGCCCGAGGTTATAGCATAAAATCTGCAAGTAAAAACTGCGGATCCAAGCTGGGAGCCCTCTACCCCCAACAGCAGGAGCTTCAAAGCCTCATGGTGCTAGAGAGAAGCTTTCTCCCAGCAAGTGAATATAGCTCAGCTGGGCTCCAACTTGGGTTTTAATTAACAGGCGTGGACTGCTTGCTACAAGCTACGAATTCCCAACAAGCAGACAGAAGGTTTGCATGACAACTGACCTTGGAGAGCCAGAGGGTGGCCACGGACTGGCCCTGAAGGGGGCTTTCTGTCCCTATTTCAGCTCAGTGGAGAAAGCCTCAGCCATTTTCTGTTCTCAGCCCTCTGACCCCCAGATAAGGGTGGATATAGCACAGGCAGAGTCTATTCAAATGCTAATGACCTCTCCCCAGGGGATGTATCTTCCCTAAGAGGAAAGGGTGGGGCCCAGCTCTACTACCCACCTTCCATTCAGAACCAGACCCCAGAGCCTGGGGGAAAACAGCCACGGGCCACACCTCCTTACACCAGTCGTGAGCTACAGGCTGACAGGTGCCACCTTCTGGGCACAAAAGCACAATGACTTGAGGCCTCACAGGGTGTATCAATCTTCTAAAACACACCCTCAGGGAAACCGCACAATGAATATTTCTTCCTTCTGGGACCTTAGCCTGTTCTGGTCTTGGAAAACCTGATTGGGGTAACCAAGGAAACCATGCCTACACAACAGAAAACTACAACCTACACTAAGAAAAATGAAGTTAAGGCCCAGTCAAAGGAATAAACTTACACTTCAACTGAGATACAGGAATTTAAACAACGAATACTAAGTCAATTCAAAGAGTTTAGGGAAGATATGGAGAAAAAGCTGAACTGTATAATGAAAACACTGTACATACATAAGGCAGAAATTGAAAGTTTGAAAAACCAACTGACAGAATCCATGGAAATGAAAGGGACAACACAAGAGATGAAAGACACAACGGAAACATAAAACAGCAGATCTCAAGAGGCAGAAGAAAACACTCAGGAACTGGAGAACAAGGCACCTGAAAGCCTACACACAAAAGAAGAGATAGAGAAAAGAATGGAGAAATAAGAGCAGTATCTCCGAGAACTTAAGGACAAAACGAAAATCAGGAATGTACATGTCATTGGTGTCCCAGAAGGAAAAGAGAAGGGAAAAGGGGCAGAAGCAATAATAGAGGAAATAATCAATGAGAATTTCCCATCTTTTATGAAAGACATAAAATTATGGATCCAAGAAGCACAGAGTAATCCAAAGAGAATAGATCTGAATAGGCCTACACCAAGACATTTAATAATCAGATTATCAAACATCAGAGATAAAGAGAGAATCCTGAAAGCAGCAAGAAAAAAGCAATCCATCACATACAAAGGAAGCTTGCTAAAACTATGTGCGGATTTCTCAATAGAAACCATGGAGGCAAGATGGAAGTGGTGTGATATATTTAAGATACTGAAAGAGAAAAACCACCAACCAAGAACCCTATACCTGGCAAAACTGTCCTTCAAATATGAGGGAGAGCTTAAAATATTCTCTGACAAACAATGATAGAGTTTGTGAACAAGATACATGCTCTACAGGAAACACTAAAGGGAGCACTGCAGACAGAAAGGAAAAGACAAGAGTGAGAGTTTTGGAACACAATTTTGGGAGATAGTACCTCAACAATGTAAATACACTGAACAAAGATGACTGTGAGTATGGCTGAAAGAGGAAGGTTGGACCTTGTGGGACACCAGAAGAAAAGACGAAGGATAAAGACTGGGACTGTATAACTCAGGGAAACCTAGGGTGCTCAATGATTGTAATAAAAGGTACAAATATGTTTTTATATGAGGTAGAACAAATGAATGCCAACATTGCAAGGTGTTAAAAGTAGGGTGGGATGGGGAGAAATACAATCAATGCAAACTAGAGACCATAATTTATGGAAACATTGTATTATGCTTCCTTTAATATAACAAAGGCAATATACCTTGGTATACTGTAATAAAGCAACTAAATATAAAGCTAAATGCACATGGGGGGTGGGGAATAGGGGAAGGGTATGGGACTCCTGGCATTGGTGATGTTGTCTGACTCTTTATTCTACTTTAGGTTAATGCTGTCTTTCCTTTCGTTGCTTTCCAGCTGTCAAGTTTTTTTTGTTTGTTTTTGTTTTTGTTTCTCTCTCTCTCTCTCTTTTCTTTTTCTCTTGTCTCTCTGCCTTCTTTGACTCTTCCTCCTTCTTCGTGGAAGAATGGAGATGTCCTTATAGAGACAGTGGCAACGGTGCTGAAAACATAAATACGTGACTATACAGGGAACCAACGATTGTTTACTTAGGATGGAATGTATGGTGTGTGAACAAAACCATCTTAAAAGAAATGGACTGATGAAGAAATCTGGAGGGCACTATACTGAGTGAAAGAAGACAGACACATAAAGACAAATATTGCAGGGTCTCACTGATATGAACTAATTATAATATGTAAACTCATAGACAAGAAATATAAGTTACCAGGGTATAGAATGAGGCTAAAGAATGGGAAGTGGTTGCTTATTATGAGCAGAATGTTCAACTAGGGTGAACTTAAATATTTGGAAATGGACACAGGTGATGGTAGCATGTTGTAAGAATAACTAATCATGCTGAAATGTGTGTAAAGGTAGTGGAAAGGGTAAGCTCAGAGTCACATATGTCACCAGAAGGAAAGCTGGAGGTTAAAAGATGGGAATGCATAAAACAGTAAATCTTGTTGTGGACAATGTCTGCGATTAACTGTACAAATATTAGAAATCTCTCTCATGAACTAGAACAAATGTATGACACTATAACTAAAAGTTAATAATAAAGAGGCATATAGGAAAAAAATATATACCTATTGCAAACTATATACTACAGTTAGTAGTATTTTAACATTCTTTCATCAACAGTAACAAATGTACTATACCAAAACTATGAATCAATAACGGAGGAGGGTGTGGTTAGGGGTATGGGAGGATTTGCGTTTCCTTTTTTTGTTTTTATTTCTTTTCTGGAGTAATGAAAATGTTCTAAAAATTGAAAAAAAATTATTTGTATTGATGGATGCACAGCTGTATGATGGTACCATGGACAACTGATTGTACACTTTGGATCTCTGGATAGTTATATGGTATGTGAACAATCTCAACAAAAAATATATTAAAAAAAAAACAAACAAAAAAACTCAGAGGGATTCCAAGCAAGACAAATTCAAAAAGATCTATACCAAGACACACAGTGAAACTGTCAAAATCCAAAGACAAAGACAAGTTCTGAAAAGTAGCATGGGAAAAGTGACTCGTCATTTACAAGGGCTCCCCAATAAGACTAACAGCAGATTAGTGATTGGAAACCATGGAAGCCAGAAGACAGTAGGATCACATAAATCCTTAAGGAAACAACTGTCAACAAAAATTCTATATCTAGCAAAATTATCTTTCAAAAGTGAAAGAGAAATTAAGACATTTACAGATAAGTAAAAGCTGAAGGAGTTCATTATCAGAAGATCTAACCTACAAGAAATGCTAAAGAGAGTCCTTCAGGCTGAAAAGAAAAGGACACTATATGGTAAATTGAACACATAAGAAGAAATAAAGAACACTGGTAAAGTTAACTACAGAGATAAATATAAAATCCTCTATTATTGTACTTTTGGTTTGTAACTGCTTTCTTCCCCCCAATATGACTTAACAGGCAAATGTGCAAAAGAACATTAAAAAATCCATGTTAATGTGCATACAATGTATAAAGATGTAATGTGAGATAGTAACAATACAGAGAGAGAGAGACGAAGACACATCGGAGTAGAGAGTTTGTATACTTCTGAAATTAGATTAGTACTAGTCGTACTAGGTTGTTATTAGTTTAAGATATTAACTGTAATTACTAAGGTAACCACTAAGAAAATAAAAAATATAGAAAAAAGGAAAGAGGAAAAGAATCAAAATGGTATACTGTAATAAAGCAACTGAATACAAAACAGGCAGTAACGGGTTATCAAGGATCAAAAACCATACAAGACACACAGAAAACAAATAGCTAAATGGCAGAAGTAAATCCTCCCTTCTCAGTTACTACCTTAAATGTCACTGGACTGACGTTCTCTATTAAAAGGCAGAGATTGACAGATTGGATAAAACAGCCTGACCCATCTAGATGCTATCTATAGGAGACTCACCTTAAGTACAGACACAAAGAGGTTGAAAGTAAAAGAGTAGGAAGAGATACTCCCTGCAAACAGTAATCAAAAGAGAGCCAGGGTGTCTATATTATTGTCAGAAAAAATAGGCTTTAAGTCAAACAGGGATTACATGAGACCAAGGTGGATATTATATACTGATAAAAGGTTCAGTCCAGCACAAGATGATATATATGTACCTCACAACAGAGCTTCGAAGAATATGAAACATAAAATTGATAGAAATGAAGAGGGAGAAATAGATAGCTCTACAATAATAGTGGTAGACGTCAATACACCATTTTCAATAACTGAGAGAACCTTTAAACAGAAGATCAACAGGAAATAGGGAACTTGAACAACACTATTAACCTATTAGGCCTAATGGACATATTCGTATAACAAACTACCCAACCACAAAAAAACAGACATTCTTCTCAACTGCACATGGAATGCTTTCCCAGATAGACCTTACATGAGGCCATGTACCAATTTTAATAAACTTTAGAACACTGAAGCCATAAAGAATATCTTGTGGGACCACAATGGAATAAAGCTAGAAATCAATGACAATGAAAAATGGAAAATTTACAAATATGTGGAAATTAAACTACACACTATTAAACAAGCAATGGGTCAAAGAAGAAATAACAAGGGAAATTAGGAAATGTCTTAAGAGGAATGGAAACAAAAATACAACATACCAAACACATGGGATGCAAGGAAAGCACTGCTGAGGGAAAGTTACAGCTCTAAATGGCAACACTAAAAAAAAAGACGAGTACAAACAAATAACCTAACATTACACCTAAAGAAACTAGAACAAGAAGGACAGACTAAACTCAAAATTAGTAAAGGGGAGGAAATAATAAAGATTAGAGAAGAGATAAAAGAAATAGAGGCTAGAAAAACAACAGAGAAACTTGACAAAACCAAAAGATGATTTTTTGAAAAGACCAATAAAATTGACAAGCCTTTATCCAGAGTGACAAAGAAACAGAGAGAGGAAGCACAAATAACTAAAATCAGGAATGAAAGCAGGAAATAAAAAGGATCATAAGAGGGTCCTATGTGCCGACAAATTAGAAAACCTGGATGAAACAAATTCCCTGAACCACACGAATTACCTAATCTAACATAGGAGGAAATAGAAAATCTCAATAAACCTGTAACAAGTAAAGAGACTGAATCAGTAATTTAAAACCTCCCAACAAAGAAGAGTCCAGGACTGAATGGTTTCAAAGCTGAATTCTACAAAACTAACAAAGAAGATTTAACACCAACCCTTCTCAAATTCTTCCAAAAAATACACGAAGGATTACATCCCACCTCATTCTATGAGGACAGCATAACCATGATCAGAAAGTCAGATAAAGACAGTACAAGAAAAGAAAATTACAGTATAACATCCCTTATGAATTTAGATGCAAAAATCCTCAACGAAATACTAGCGACCCGAATCCAACAGTACATTAAAAGGATTACACACCATGGCCAAATGAGATTTATTCTAGCAACACAAGGATGGTTCAACATAAGAAAACCAATCAATGTAATACGGCACATCAACTGAATGAAGGAAAAAAAACACATGACCATCTCAATTGACATAGAAAAGGCACTCGACAAAATCCAACATCTTTTCATGACAAAAACCTTCAGAAAACTAGGAATAGAAGGGAACTTTCTCAACATGATAAAGGGCATTTATGAAAAACCCACAGCAAATATCATGCTTAATGGTAAAAGAATGAAAGCTTTTCCCCTAAGATCAGAAGCAAGACAAGGATGCCCATCATCACCACCATTATTCAACATTGTACCGGAAGTTCTAGCCACAGCCAACAAGCAAGAGAAAGAAATAAATGGTATCCAAATTGGAAAGAAAGAAGTCAAATTATCCCTGTTCATAGATGACATGATCCTATATGTAGAAAATCCCAAAGAAACAAGAAAGTTACTAGAATCAATAAATTCAGCAAATTCAGAGTACAAGATAAATACACAGAATTCAGCTGGGTTTCTATTCATCAGTAAGAATCTGAGAAGGAAATCAAGAATTCCACTTACAATAGCATCTAAAAGGAAAAAAAAAAAAAAAAAAAAAAAAAAAACCTAAGAATAACTTTAACCAAGGAGGTGAAAGACTTGTATACTGAAAACTACAAAATATTGCTGGAAGAAATTAAAGACCTAAATAAATAGAAAGATGTCCTGTAATAATGGACTGGAATACTTAATATTGTTAGGATGTCAATACTGCCTAAAGCAATCCACAAATTCAATGCAATGCCTATCAAAACTCCAGCAGCCTTTTCTGAGGAACTGGAAAAGCTGATCCTCAAATTCATATGGAATTGCAAGTGCCCCCAAGAGTCAAAACAATCTTGAAAAATAAGAACAAAGTTGAAAGACTCACATCCTGATTTCAAAAGTTACCACAAAGCTACAATAATTAAAACAATTCAGTACTGGCATAAGGACAGACATATATACCAATGGAATAGAATCAGGCATCCAGAGATAAATCCCAATATGTATGGCCAGTTGATTTTCAACAAGGGTGCCAAGTCCATTCAATGGGGAAAGAGTACTCTGATCAACAAATGGTTCTGAGACAACTGGAAATCCACAAGCAAAAGGATGAATGTGGACCCCTACCTCTTACCATACACAAAAATCAATTCAACATGAAGCTAGAAATCAATAACAGGTGAAGGACTGCAAAATGCACAAATTTATGGAGGTTAAACAACACAATCTTAAACAATCAGTGGGTCAAAGAAGACATTGCAAGAGAAACCAGTAAGTATCTTGAGACAAATGAAAACAAGAACACAGCACATCAAAACCTATGGGATGCCAAAAGGCAGTGCTGAGAAGGAAAGCTATAGTCCTAAATGCCTACATTTAAAAGGAACAAAGAGCTGAAATCAAACATCTAACTACCCACATGGAGGAACCAGAAAAAGAGCAGCAAACCAATCCAAAAGCAAGAGAAGGAAAGAAATAACAAAGACTAAAACAGAAATAAATGAAATTGAGCACAAAAAAAATCAATAGAATCAACGAAACCAGAAGTCGGTTCTTTGAGTAGGTCAACAAAATTGACAAACCTATAGAGACCATACAAATAAATAAAATCAGAAATGAGAGGGGGGTCATTACCACAGAACCTGAAGAAATAAAAAAGATCCTAAGAGGATACTACGATCAATTGAACAAAACTAGACAACTTTTTAATGATGAAATAGACAATTTTCTAGAAATACACAAATTACCTACACTGAATCCAGAAGAAATAAAAGACCTCGACAAACCAATCACAAGACAGTGAAACAGTGATCAAAAACCTCCCAACAAAGAAATGCCCAGGACCAGATGGCTTCACAGGTAAATTCTACCAATCATTCCAAGAAGAATTAATACCAATCCTGCTCCAACTCTTCCAAAAATTGAAGAGAGGGAGTGCTACCTTATTCTATGAAGCCAACATCACCTTAATACCAAAGCCAGATAAACATACTACAATAAAAGAAAATTACAGACCAATCTCTCTAATGAACATAGATGCAAAAATACTCAACAAAACACATGCAAATTGAATCCAACTGCATATTAAAAGAATTATACACCATGATCAAGTGGGATTTATCCCAGGTATGCAAGGGTGGTTGAACACAAGAAAATCAATTAATGCAATACACCACATTAACAATGTGAAGGAGAAGAACCACATGTGATCATCTCAACTGACGCAGAAAAGGCACTTGACAAAATCCAGCAAACTTTCCTGATAAAAACACTTCGAAAAGTCAGGAATAGAAGGAAACTTTCTCAATAATGACAAAGGGCACTTAGGAAAAACCCACAGCTAACACTGTATTCAATGTTGAAAGGCTGAAAGTTTTCCTGTTAAGATCGGGAACAAGACAAGGATGCCCACTGTCACCACTGTTACTTAGCATTGTGCTAGAAATTTTAGCTAGAGCAATTAGAAAAAAAAAGAAAAGAAATAAAAAGCATCTGAATCAGAAAGGAAGAAGTAAAACTTTGCAGATGATATGATCCTATACCTAAAAAAATCTCAAAAAATCTACAAAGCTACTAGTACTAATAAACGAGTTCAGCCAAGTAGCAGGATACAAGATTAACGTGCAAAAATCAGTTGTGTTTCTCTACACTAGTAATGTGCTATCTGAGGGGGAAATCTGGAAAAAAAAAATTCCATTTACAACAGCAACTAAAAGAATAAAAAATCTAGGAATAAACTTAACCAAGGACATAAAGGAACTGTATTCAGAAAACTAGAAAACATTGCTAAAAGAAATCAAAAAAGACCTAAATGAATGGAAGGACATTCCACGTTCATGGATTGGAAGACTAAATATTGTTAAGATGTCAATTCTACCAAAATTGATTTACAGATCAATGCAATACCAACCAAAATTTCAACAGTTTACTTACTTTGCAGAATTGGAAAAGACTATTAGCAAATTTATTTTTGCTATTTGGTAAGGAGCCCCAAATAGCCAAAAACATCTTAAAAGAGAAAAATGAAGTTGGAGGACTCTCATTTCCTGACTTTAAAGAGAATTACAAAGCTACGGTGGTAAAAACACCACATGGTACATGGCACATTGACCAAAGGAATCGAACTGAGAGTTCAGAAATAGACCCTCATGTCCACGGTCAACTGATTTTTGACAAGGCTGCCAAGTGCACCCAACTGGAACACAGCAGTCTCTCTAACAAACGGTGCTGTGAGAACTGGATATCCATATCTAAAAGAATGAGAGGACCCATATCTCACACCATGTAACACACAAAAGTTAACTCAAAATGGATTGAAAGTCTAAAAGCCAGACCATAAAACTAGAAGAAAAGGTAGGAAAACACCTTCAAGATCTTGTGATAGGAGGTGGTTTCTTAGACCTTACATGAGCACCAAAATAAAAAAAAGACAAATGGGACCTCTTCAAAACTGAATACTTTTATGCTTAAAAGGACTTTGTCAAGAGGGAGAAAAGGCAGCCGATTCAATGGGAGAAAATGGTTGGAAACCACATATCTGATAAAGGTTTAATATTCAGGATATATAAAGAGATCCTACAACTCAAAGATAAAAAGGAAGCAATAACCCAATTTAAAAATGGGCAAAAAAATAAAACAAACAAACAAACAAAAAATATATCCCCACACCAGCCTGTTTTCATAGTAAACTTGATTGTGACAGGTAAAAAAAAAGGGGGGGGGGGGGCAAAGGCCTGAAGAGACATTTTTCCAAAGAGGATATACAAGTGGCTAAAAAGCTCATGAAAAGATGTTCAACATCACTAGCTATTAGGGAAATGCAAATCAAAACTACGAGATATCATTTCATACCTACTAAAATGGCCATTATTAAAAACAAAACAAAAACAGAAAACTACAAGTATTGGAGAGGCTGTGGAGAAACAGGACACTCACTCACTGTGGGTGGGGATGAAGAACGGTACACAGCCACTGTGGAAGACAGTCAGGCAGTCCCTCAGGAAGATAAATATATAACTGCCATACCATGTGGCAATCCTGCTGCTAGATATATATATATATACTCAGAAGACCGAAGGCGGTGACACGAACAGACATGTGCACCCTAATGTTCATAGCGCCATTATTCACAATTGCCAAAAGATGGAGGCAACTCAAGTGTCCTTCAAACAATGAATGGATAAACAAAACGTGGCACACACATGCAACGGAATATTATTCAGCTGTAAGAAGAAATGAAGTCTCGACGCATGTAATAACATGGATGAACTTTGAAGATGTTATGTTGTGTAAAATAAGTCAGACTCATAGAGACAAATGTTGTATGACCTCACTAATAAGAACTAAGTATAATGAGCAAATTCACGGTGTTAATATCTAGAAAATAGGTCATCAGAAGATATAATGAGGGTAGAGAAGGGGGAGCTGATGCTTAATTTGTGCAAAATTTGTAATAAGGTTGATTGTAAATGTTTAGAAATAGAAAGAAGTGATGGCAGCAATTACAGTGAGTATAACCAACAGCGATGATACATGGGTGCAATTTTGGTAGAAATGGAAAGTTTAAGGTCTTGACTGTCACTAGAAGGAAAACCAGAAGATGAAACATGGGACAATACAACATGGTGAAACTTCTTGTGGATGATGAGTGTGGTCAATGGTACAAATATAAGAATGTTCTTACATGAATTAGAACAAATGAACAATTCTATTTAGAAGATGTTAATAATAGGGTGGTATATGGGTAAAAATACACCTAAAGCAAACTATGGACTGTAGCAAATAA
Organism: Choloepus didactylus; assembly: GCF_015220235.1. Taxonomy (NCBI): domain Eukaryota; kingdom Metazoa; phylum Chordata; class Mammalia; order Pilosa; family Megalonychidae; genus Choloepus; species Choloepus didactylus. The sequence continues at coordinate 99,100,237 of NC_051320.1, read as the reverse complement.
TAATTTGTGAATATAAATTGCAAAAAGAAAAAAACATTATGCTAAGTGAAAGAAACCAGACACAAAGTACTACATAGTATTTGACTCCATTTATATAAAATATAAATACAAATAAATTTATAGAGAAGGAAATAAAAAGTGTTTGCTCTGACAGAAATAGATCAGTGGTTATGCAGGGCTAGAGGACAGAAGGACTGAGAGGTGACTGCTGAGGACTGTGGGGTTTTGCTTTGAGGAGTAATGAAAATGTTCTGAGATTGACTGTGATGATGAATGCACAACTCTGTGAATATACTAAAAGCCAGTGACTGCACACTTTGGATGGACTGTGTGATATGTGAATACATGTCAATAAAACTGCTTTAAAAAAAAAAAACATTTTAAGGTTTATTTGAAAGTTTTCATAATTTAGAACATTTGTGAGAAAAGGGCAAAGTCTGAAGGATCCTCAACTGATCATTTATCCAAGGAAAGCATCTCCAATTAATTAAAAGGAAGGTGGCCTTTAAGCGATGAAAATGATTAAAGATGAAAAATTCACCAAATGCCCTTAAAGTACAAATGAGCATCCATTTTTAAGAGAACGCTGGAAGATAAAGATCTGGAAAACCAATCTACAAAAATCTGTGTAAAGTGGATAGACTAAATAAACAAATTTTTAACAGTTAAAAAAAAAAAATAATTCAACAGCTCAATGACCTAAAACTAAGAGCTAATACTATAAAACTCTTATAGGAAAACATAGGGACTATGGATTTTTTAGATTTTATGCCAAAAGCACAAGCAACCAAGGGAAAAAAGAAGATAAAAATAGACTTCATCAAAATTAAAAATAACAAGAATAGAACTGCAAGGGGATATATACAAATCCAAATTATAGTGAAAGATTTCTACATCCTGTTCTATGGTTGCTAGAACAAGTAGAGAGAAACTTAGTAAGGTTATTAGAGGACCTGAACAATACTAGCAACCAACCTGACCAATGAAGAATCTGCAGAACACGCCATTCAATAACAGGAGAATATACATTCTCTCCAAAGCACACGGAACATTTACTAAGATTCACCTTACTCTGGGTAATAAAGGAAGTCTCAATAAATCACAAAGAACTCAAGTCATGCAAAGTATAGCCTCTGACCACAATGGAATTTAGAAGTCAGTAAGAGTGAGATTTCTGAGAAATCCCCACATGGTGAGAAACTAGTTCGCATGGTGTTGCTGTGTTAAGCAAGACTGTCCAGTGTATTTCTTAACTCTGCTGGGCATTAGAATCACCGGGAGATGTTTAAATTTTCCAACGCTGGGCTCCAATTAAATCAGAAACACTGGTAGTGGGGACACACACATGTGCGTTTCCAAAAGGCTCCCCAGGGGAGCAGAACGTGCAGCAAGAGCGACCCTCAGGCAAGGCCTCTGCGAAAACCAGCTTGAGCCATCGCAGTCAGCTGGTGTCACTCTCCCATCACCATGACCATCTGGCTTGTACCTGCTGCTCCTCTCCTGACATCAGGATGCCATGTGTGTGCCCTCCCCACATCACTAGCCCACAGGACCTTCCCTCCGAAGCCCGGGTGCCAGAGAGAGAGCTCGGGCTGACCACCCAGGGAAATGCAACTCTGCAGCTCACTCCTCACAGGTCCCCGGAAAACATCATTTCTAACACAAGCCATGCCCAGCATGCAAAACCCCTAAAGCCAGGGGGCTCCTCGTGGCTGTGTGCAGAAGAAACATCTCTCACAAAAAAGTTAAACAGCAGGTGTTTCCCGAGCCCAGGTCAGCAGCGGGTGCGAGCCACTGAGTCTTTCCTGACCCCCCCCTGCCCCAAGAACTTAAATTAAGCTGAGTGAACTGAGTCTTTTGATTCAAGGAATTCAGCAAACGAAAGTGGGGACACTGCTTATAAATGAGCAGCAAACCAAATCCTCACCTGAGCCTGAGGGCCCAGGTCAGAAAACTAGTTAGAGACAGCGGGATCCTGGAGTGGGAGATCCTGGGGAACCCCTGGGGGCTGTGCCTCTGACCTGACCGTTTTCTCCCCACACACAGCGAACCGCCCTGGAGGACCAAGAAACCAATGAGATCTGGGTCTAAACGAGCCTCAGCAGCCTAAACACCGAGGTCCACCTCAGGCCACTCCACTATGACACCAAAGAGAGGCCCAAGACACCTGCTCCCATGAGCCACACAAGCCAGAAGCCCAGGAACAGAGACCCGAAGCCTCCCGCCTGCAGGGCTGTGCGCAGCGACTTCACAAACCTCGGCGCCAGGGAGACGGCTCCAAAACCCAACTCCCCGCCTTCACCCCAGACCTCACCCCAACCCGGTCCCACCTGCCTGTTTTCCTAGAGCGTCGTGCTCAGCTCTCTGGATCAGAAGTCAGCATCACCCCAGGTCCCTCCGTCTCCCTCCCGACACCCGCCAGCTATCCCCTTCTTCTCTTCTCCTCTGCTACCAGCCCTGCCAGGGCAGGCCCCGCTGCCAGGACTGCCCCCTCCCCTCCGGACCGCCCCTCCAGCCTACGCCCCAAAGGCAGGGCCACCCCCGGCTCCCCGCCCGGCCCGCTGTCACCTCGTACAGTCCGGAGAACCCGCCGCCTGCACCCCCAGGGCAGCTCCTCCCGGCACCCACTGCACCGCGGCTGCGCTGAGGCAGGAAAACCGGAACGCGGAACCCGGGCCGCGGAGCCCGCGTCAGCTCCGGCTCCCAGCAAACCAGCGGGGCCCTGCAATCCACGAGCCTCTCCTCTGCTCCTCAAGGGGCACAGGCAGAGCGCAAGGGCCCCGGACACCGAGGCTTCGGGGCTCAAGGTCCAGGCTCGGCTCCCACCAAAGAGGGCCCCGGGGGAGCGCCGCGGGGAGCAGGGCGCCGACCGCGGACCCGGGCTGGGAAGGAGGCAGGGACGGGGGCCGGCCCCGCGCCCCACGGAAGGGCCTGCGAGGGGAGTCGCGAGGCCCCGGCCTCTCTTCCGGGTGCAGGCGCGGCGCCCCGAGCGCACCTGAGCCCAGAGCCCGCGGGCCTCGCCTCCCGGTCCCGCGGCGCCCCGAGCCCTCCCGCCGGCGGTGACCTTGGGGCAGGCGCCCCCGTTCCGCGTCCGCCCTCGGTAGGGTCGAGAGGGCGACCTCGGCCGACCCCGCCCAGGCTTCCCCGAGCGGCGCCTCCCCCAGCGCCGCCAGTGGCGCGGACCCCGCCCGCCCTTTACCTGAGGAGAAGCCGCCGCCACCGCCGCCCTCCCGCCGGGGGCCAGCCGGAGTGGGCGGAGCCGCCGAGCCCGCCCCCGCCGCCCGGCAGCCAACCGCAGCCCGCGCGCAGCATCCGGGCCCGCCCTCGCCGCCCGGCAGCCAACCACGGCCCGCGCGCAGCATCCGGCCCGCCCCCGCCGCCCGGCAGCCAACCACGGCCCGCGCGCAGCATCCGGGCCCGCCCTCGCCGCCCGGCAGCCAACCGCGGCCCGCGCGCAGCATCCGGGCCCGCCCCCGCCGCCCGGCAGCCAACCACGGCCCGCGCGCAGCATCCGGCCCGCCCCCTCCGCCTGGCAGCCAACCGCGTCCCGCGCCCAGCATCCGTGTTCGTCCGCTCGCTGCATCCCGCCCACCGCTCCAGGCGACTGGAGTGCGCAAGCTCCGACTCCGCCTCGGCCCTCCCGGATCTGCCCGGGGCCGCCCGGGGATGGCAACAACGCGCCGCTCAGAACTGGGCCGGGGGCGCCCGTGTTAATGCGCACACTGAACCCGACAAGTACGCCGCGGAGCCCAGGTGGCCCGGCGCTCCTCGCGCTCCCTGCCCGGCCCGGTGCCGGCGGAGTGGCTCCCCAAAGGGTGGCGAGAAGGGCCGGACGAGATGTGGCCGGGGAGGGCACCGACGTTCACAAGCGCATGCACGGAGGGGCTTCCGGAAGCGTGGCCCTCGGGCCCCCAAAGAGGTGCGGGAGTCGGCCGCGAAGGAGGTGGGCGGGATGTGCGCTGACGGGCCAGAGGCGCAAGGGGCGCCCCTCCCGTGTGCGCGCGTGCTCGGCCTGAGCATTCCCAGACCAGTATCCACTGGTTACCTACCTGCCTGCCCCCACTTTCAGAAACCTACAGTCAGCTGATTATCAAATAAAATTATGAAATAACTGCCAAAAAACCTCACCAAAACCCAACTCAAGCTCATACGACGACGTGCTGTGCGGGGTGCCGCCGGCGTAGGGGGACTTCTCCATCGGGGCTGGGAAAGGAGAATCAAAGGGAGCCAGACCTCTGCGCTTCCTGGGCAGAGACCGGAGGCCGAAGCCGCCTGCAGCGCTCACACCCCAAAAAGGCGCATGGCGATCCAAGGAAGCGCTCAGCCCACCACATCCACGGCCTGACAGGGGCGTGCGGTGGGGACATCAGGCAGGCTGCAGGCCAGTGGACAGTGGGGGACACAGGAGGCCAAGTGCAGACCCCAGGCAGGGCAGCTGCCGACTGGGGAGTTCAGACAGAAGGACCTTCTTTTCCCACCCGGGAGACAGACTTGAAGCTGCTTCCGTGGTGGGGTGGAGGCCCTTGAGGGACGGGATGAAGGCCAGTGAGACGGGGTGCTCCTTGGACGAGGCTCTGGCCCATGAACAGCCAGCCTGGGAAGAGAAGCAGGGCAGGGCCATGTGGCAGGGGCTGCCCCGTGCCTGAGGAAGGCAGGAGGCCTTTTCCGACCTCACAGCCTCTTGCCTAAAACCCTGGCCCTCATGGTGACTCCCCGCGCAGGTCGTGGGGAGGTGGTGCGGGGTGAGGCCAGGGGTGAGCTCTGTGAGGCCGTGGTAGTTAACACGAGTGCTGGGAAGGGCACCTGCTCGGCACACGGAGGCGTTCAGCCAAGGCAGCTGCTCCCAGAGAAGGGTGGGGGTCCTGTCGGTGCCTCTCTCCATGGCCAGAGAGTTCAAACTGGGCCTGGGCCTGGGGCTCTTGTTTGCCTGGGGGGGTCTGATCAGTCTTCAGAGAGGTGGCCTCAGCTTCCCACCGCAGCGCCTTGACCAGGGCCAGAGACACTTCCTTCCTGAGTGAAGGAAGGCTGGGAGGCTCCCCTGCACCCCCACTCCCCACCCCACCCCCTCACGCTTGCTTCCTGGCTCAGCTCTGCTACAGCCCACCGGGCACCCTCCCAGAGGATGAAGAGGTACATGGGAAACAGTTACTGTTTCCCTATAGGCATAGAGTTTTCTCCTTTTCTCTTTCCCTACGGTTTTGGGGAGTTTAAGAAAAACCCTAGTCTCCTTTCTTGGCCTCCCCTCCAGGTTTCTTTAAAGACCTTTTGTGGTCAGCCACATCCAGCCCCCAGAGGCCACACCTGTGGTTCTAGCCTTGCCCTGAGCGCTCGCCCCCCTCGGAGTGGGCCCCACGCAGGGCAGGGCTGGTCTAGCAAGGTGTCCTCAGGCCGGGCAGGTGCTGGGGCAAGGAAGAACCCCTCTTCAAGGGCACAATGCAGGTGCAGCTCTAGAACCCCCCATTCTAGAACCTGCCCCAGCTTCCCCAGAGTCTGCCCTCCCCCGCGCCAGTCCACGGCTGTGTGAAGTCTCTGGCCCAGCCTCGGGAAATCTCCAGAGACTTGACTGCTGCCTTCACGGGCCTCCTGTGGCCTGTCGCCCACTGTCCCCGCCATGAGGTCCCAGCTGTGCCCCTGCCACCCCTTCCATGGCCCAGGGCTGAGCTGGGCCACCACGACCACTCCCACAGCCCCCTGCCCTCCATGAAGGGCAGTGGCAGCTGCAGGCTGGACCAGCAAGCCTTCATGGAGCAGGTGCAAGAGTGCCGGGACAGGGGCTACCTGCTCTCCTCCAGAAAGATTGGCTCTGGGGCCTTCTCCAAGGTCTACCTGGCCTATGCCACACGTGAGTGGATGCAGCACAACCCCAAGCTGTACTCCAACCTGCGGGGCAAGCACCACAGCATGGTGAGACAGCCCAGCCTTCCTCCCCAGGGCGACATGGCCAGCACCCACCCAGGCCCTCCAGCCTAGCCGCAGCACCCCCTGTCCTAGACCCCACTCACTCCTGGTCCCGCTTCCTCCTGGAGGCCTCGCGAGAACTGCAGAATGCAGCCTGGCTCCCCGTCGCCAGCCCCTGAGCTCTGGAGTGTGTGCACCCTTCGAGGAGGCTGCCCACCCAGCCAAGCCCTTGCCCAGCACATCGGGGTGCAAGAAGGATATGGGGTTTGTCCCACCCGGTGCCTGGGGTACTGTGGTCTGCACCCAGCGGCCATTCTGCGCTCCCAGGTGGCCATAAAGGTGATCTCCATGGCTGAGGCCCCTACAGAGTTCTCCCACAAGTTTTTGCCCCGTGAGATCTCATTACTCAACACCACCTACAAGCACCTGAACATGGTGAGCAGAGGCCCCAGGACAGCCCACACCCAGCCCGCTCTCCCCACACCTGCTGCCCACCCAGGCCCGGTGCCCCTCCCCCCTACCTGGGACCACCACGTGGCCTCAACCCCACCTGAAACCCCAACCCAGGGTACAGGGCAACCCCGGCACACAGTCGGCCCAGCCCTTCCTGGCGGTGATGGCAGGCAGGTGGTCTGGCAGGTGCAGCTCTACGAGGCGTACCAGAACAGCCAACACTCCTACCTGGTGCTGGAGCTGGCAACCCGTGACAACTTCCTGGAGCACATCAATGCGGCGTCGGCCCACCGCTGCTGCCCCGGGCTGGAGGAGCAGGAGGCCCGCAGGCCGTTCTGGCAGCTGGTCAGCGCCGTGGCCCACTGCCACAACGCAGGTGTCATGCACCGGTGAGGGCGCCACCGGCCAGTAGGACAAGATGCCCCCCTCCAACCGTCCCCAGCCCTGGCTCACACCACCCCCCTTCCCACGCAGGGACCTAAAGTGTGAGAACATCCTGCTGGATGACAGAGGCCTCCTGAAGCTGACGGGTGAGCGGGTGCCTCAGCCCGTCTCCCCAACCTCACTCCAGCCTGGCCCCGACCCTTAACCCCAGACCCAGGAGGCCTACCCTCCGCCATCACCCACAGCACAACCTACTGGCCCACTCCTGGCTGTCACCAGCATCCATGTACCCATCCCCCACACTACTGTCCCTCCAGACCACGCAGGGGCAGGAACCCACCCCCACTCATACACTGCCCCCCAACCCCACTGCGGCTGCCCTCCCCGTGTGCCCTGCAGATTTTGGCTTCGCCAACCGCTCAGGGCTCAAGAACAGACTGGTGAGCACCTTCTGCGGCTCTGTGGCCTATACGGCCCCCGAAATCCTCATGAGCAAGAAGTATAGTGGGGAGCACGCCGACCTGTGGAGCCTGTGAGTGCCGCCCAGGGCGCCCCGTTGGCGGCCGGGCCCGCGGGGGGCGAGGGTGGGGGGCGCGCCCTGAGGAGCCCGTGCCTCCAGAGGCGTCGTCCTCTACGCCATGGTGACCGGGAAACTGCCCTTCGAGGAGCGCCAGCCCCGCCGCCTGCAGCGCGGGATGCGCCGCGGGCCCGCATTCCGGCCCGGCTTGTCCCCAGGTGAGCGCTGCCCTCCGTCCCCAGGGCGCAGCAGGGGCCTGGGCTAGGGGAGAGCCACCACGCCGGAGGGGCCGGGGACCACGGAGCATCCACGCCCCGGGCTGGGACATGCGCCCCTGTGCCTCAATCTCCCATCGGGGAATCGCGCTCGCCCCCTGTGGCGAGTACGGAAAGGACGACCCCGCAAAGCCGCCCGCGGTGGTGGCCGTGGCGGGCGCGGGCGGCGAAGGCCGGAACGCTGCGCCTCGCCCGCAGAGTGCCGGGACCTGATCGGCGGCTTGCTCCAGCTGCGCCCGGGCGCTCGCCTGGGCCTGCAGCAGGTGGCCGCGCACCGCTGGATGCTGCCCGCCGCGCACGCGCTCTTCCGCCACGTCCCCGACGCCGCGCTTGGGGCCAGCAGCCTGCCCCCGCGCCCCCGACCCTCTGCCGCCCGCCGCAGGTCCAGGCCAAGTTCCCGGCGCCCCTGAACGACGCGGCGACCGGCACGGACCCAGAGCCAAGGCCGCTCCTACAGCTGCGGCGTCCCCAACGGCAGGGCACCCCCCACGAGCGCGTCCCCGTGTGGACGCCTGACTTGGGGGCACCCAGGTCTCCGGGGACTGACCCGAGGCAAGGGGCGGGCTCTGCTGGGCTGAGGCTCTGGAACTTGGGCATGGCCAGCCCCAGGGTCCCTGGCGCCTCCAGGCAGCTGCTGTTGCTACACCCTATGTCTGTGCTTAGGAAAGCACCTTGGCATCATCTGGTTAACTGAGGGCCAGGCAGGGCAAGGGGCCAGATAAACATTTATTCTGTCAGAGCCAGGGGTGTGAACATGCAATGTGGGGAGAGGGTGGGAAGCCTGGGGGGACCCAGCCTAGACCAGACTCGCCACGTGGTCACCAGTCAATGCAGAAGCTATGGGTCTGCCCCAGGAAAAGGTAAAAGGGGGCCTTGTGGCACCAATCAGATGCCCCAGGGGAGTTGGGAGAGTGCAGAGAGAGCTGGGGAGTGGGGGAGCAGCAGCTGCAGATGTCTGAAATGGGGTGCTGGATCTGTGGGTCCTGATGGGCCTAGGAGCGCCCAGGGGTGAGGTGGCCAGTACTCAGGGTCCCTGTGCTGTTGGCACTGAAGTCAGGCAGGAGGCTGAGAAAGGAGCAGGGCATGGAGAGCCCCCCCCCCCACCAGTCTGGGGGACTTGGCAGCTGCAGAATGGGGAGTGTGCAGTGGTAGGGGGCTCCAGGGGGGCAGAGGATAGTTGGGGATATGCTGGGCAGGGGGCAAGGCCTCTCAAGGAGGCCCTCAGTGACACAGGCCAGGGGCCCTGGGGGTGGGGGTCCTAGAAGGTCTTGAACCATGAGGCTCAAGAGAGCTAAGCAGGGAGGGGCCCTAGCTAGAGGGGAAGAGCACGGAACCAGTTCAACCGAGGACTGAGACACCAGAGAACCTGGGCGGCAGACAAGGGGCCGAGGGCAGGGAGTGAAGCTTGTAAGAGCAGAGCAGTGCCCAGCAAGCACGGCCAGGCCAGTTCAGACTTGGGAGACCACACAGTCCTCAGAAAACCCCAAAAGACAAGATCCAGGTTGTGGCTGGGTCACAGGCACAAGTCCCAAGAGCCCTCTGAGGCAGGGTCTTGGGCAGTCGGAGCTTGAGGGTCCCCCACATCTGCAGGCCTGGGAGGCTCCAGCTGCCTCCTCAGGGTGAATGTTGTGCTGTCCAGTCCACTGCCGAGCCAGGGAGGAGCCCTGCAGCCCTGCTGGCCATCCTCCCACCCCCTCCACTGCAGAGCGAGCTGAGGGCCACAGGGCCTGGTCAGTGCTGGCTGAGCAGTGCTCACTGAGCAACCCACACCTTCTGGGGGCAGCAACTGGGCACAGGACTGGGGCCATGCCAGCTCCTGCCATCCTTATTGCACACTCATCCCAGAACCAGGAAACCTGAGTCCTCAGCAAGGACGCACATCCTCAGGGCAGCTCTCTTAGCAGGGCACATCCTCTGAGCTGTGGGGACCAGGGGTTGCTGCAGGGGCCTCAGGTGGGCTCTGGTGCCAGCTCCCGCTCCTGCCGCTCCCGCTCACACTGCTCCTGCTCCTGGTGATCCAGCTGCTGCAGCTGCTGCTCCACATCCTCAGGCACCTGTACCTGCAGCAGGTTTTCCATGCCGTGCTCCGGCTCGTCCCCAATAAGTACCTGCATGCAGGGGAGGCAGGTGAACAACCAGCCAGCTGTGGGCACCGCCTCCCCCCTCCTGCAACTCCCCCATCCCTGGCATCCACCTGAATGAGCTTCTCACAAGCCACCCGCACATCAGGTTCTGGTTCCCAGCTGTGCAGCTCTCGCAGGATCAGGTAGGCTCCCTGGTCCCGCACCTGCTGCCGACCAGGCACTGTGGCTGTCAGCTGGGGGCAGGGGAGGGAGGTCACCTAGAGGTCAGAGCCTTTGCATGTGTGGGGACAGGGGAGGGGGGGTAATATGGCCATAGTGGGACATCTGCTCACCAGCATGATGGCCTCAATCAGCATCTTGCGGACGTCAGCATCAGGCTCTCGCTGCTTGTCTGGTGGCAGGTACTGCAGGTCAACAGGCAACCCTAGGAGCAGGGTGAGAGCCACTGGGTCCCTGGGCTGGGCCAGGCCCCACCTGTGCTCAGATCTCCCTGCTGGAAGGTTTCAGAAAAGAGCCCACATCTGGACACCCCTTTTCCCTCTCCCCCTACTGACCACCTCCTCCTGGCAGGCCCACCCTGAGGCTCCACCCAAGCCACTGACTCGCCATCTCCTCCTCGGGGAAGTCCTCAGGCCCGGCCAGGGGCAGGAGCAAAAAGGGGAGAATGTCCACTTCCGGCCCGAGCAGCCACTCGTGGTGTCCTGAAAAACAGGGATGGGGCCCATCCAGAGAGCCACCGGGGTCCAGTTCCCACGCGGCGGCGCCCCACCCCCGCCGCCCCCGGCACTCACGATGCTCGAAGCAGCAGTTGCGCAGCGTCCCCACCACGCCGCCTCTGCGCACCGAGGACTCTGGGTATTGGGTAAAGGGGAGCAACCGCTGAACCACGCGCCTGGAGAGAGGGAGCACTCAGCGCCGGCCCTGCTCGCTTCCACCCGCTCCCCGACCCCGTCGGCCGCCCTGGGCGTCACCTGTCGGGATCCAACAGGAAGGCGCGCGCCGCGGGCCGCTGACTGAGGTTGGAAAGCAGCGGCCCCAGGTAATGCAAGGACGCGCGGACGTTGTACCCGGGCGTGCACAGCGCGCGCACCAGCCTCTCCAAGCCCGGCTCCCCCGGCTCCGCGGCCGCCAGCACCGCCATCAGCGCGGCACAAGGCGCGGGCTCGCGGCTGAGGTTGGCCAGCGCGGCGGCCGCCTCCCCGGCCCAGGGCCACTGTGGGTCCAACGCGCGGCCCAGCAGGCGGGCAGGCAGCCCGGGCTCGGCCGCCAGCAGCGGCTCGTGGAGCCCGGGGTCTGCCGCCAGGTTGACCAGCGCGCGGGCGGCGTCGCGGGCCGGGGCCGGGGCCGGGGCCGGGGCCGGGGCCGCCGCCAGCTCGGCCAGCGCTCGCAGCAGCGCCGCCTGCCCCCCCAGCAGCGCGCGGCCCGGCCCGGAGCCCGTCAGTGCCAGCACGTGCCGCGCCGCCGCCGCCTGCAGGTCCGCGCGCGCCCCGGGCGCCAGGAAGGGCAGCAGCGCCGCCGCCTCCGCCTCCGGGCTGCCCTCCGCGCTCCGCGGCCCGCCAGCGCCCGCGCCGGCCTCCCCCATGGCCGCCGCCAGCCGCCCCGCGCCCGGCTCCGCCGCCTGGGCCGCCGCCCCGCCCCCCGGGAAGCGGAAGCCGCAGTGGCCAATCCGAGGCTGCGGCGTCTGCGCGGGGCGGGGCCGGCGCTGGGGGCGGGACGACGCCGAGGCCCGAGGGGGAGCCGCTGACGTCGGGCCGAGGGGCCGCGGGGGTCGCCGGCGGCGGGGTCCGGTCCAGGGGGGCCGAGCGCGGGGCCCGGCAGGCCGCGGCCTCCTGACTGCGGGTTCCCAGTTGCCGCCATCCCTCGTACCCCCGTCGTCTTAATTAAGAAGGTCCGGGGGCGCCCCTCGCTCCCTCCTTAGCCTGCATACTGGCCCGAGGCCCGTTTCCACACTCGCCGGGGTCATAAGGTTTTGCAAAATTTGCAAACGTCGAATATAGCAGATATTGTTGGGGCTAAGCCCATTAGTATGGATATAATGATAAAGGCTGTATGCGCCATGAAGGCATTGCTACAATCAAGATAACAGACTTCACCCATCACCCTCCAGCATTTCCTCATGCCCCTTTGTAATCTCTCTCACCCCTCTTCTCCCATCTTTGAGCAACCACTAATTTGCTTTCGGTCGCTATAGATTACTTTGCATTTTCTAAATGCTTTTCCAGTGACTCCTTTCTCGCAGAATAATGATTTTGACATGTATCCATATTGCTGTATGTATCAATTCCTTTTTTACGGATATGTACCACAGTTTGTTTACCTACTGATGGACATTTACCTTGTTCCTAGTGTTTGCTGTTACAAATAAAGCTGCTGTGAACGTTCATGTGCAAATCTTGGTGCAGATGTATAGTTCATTTTCCTTGGGTAAGCACTTAGAGGGAAATGGCTGGATATTACGGGAGGTATATATTAACTCTGCCTGGGCCCCTTATCAGTTTATTGCCTCGGCTCCAAATCCACTCTCCATTGCCTGTTCTGTGATAGTAGAGCTGGACCCTTAAACACTGATCCTTCTCAGCTGACGTGATGTCCAGCATTGCCGATGGAGGGCCGTGGATGGAGGTACCACTTATTCAGTCACCAGGACTCGCCACCCACAGCAGTGACCCATGGCCATCAGATGACAGATGGAGTTTAAGCTCACGTCTGACTCACAGGGGACCCAGTAGGTCCATGGACCCATGCTGGGGTTATTTTCCTAGTCCCTCAGTGTGTAACTGAGGTAGGCACACTGGGCTCTCACCCATTCTGTAAAGGCCATAGTGGTGGGAAGGGCCAAATGGAAGTCCCGGGTTTGCCAGCCTGCCAAGATGTTGAAGCAGAAGCAATACTGCATCCCTGGGGAAAGTGCAAAGACTAGTGCCGCCATCAGGAGAGGGACTTCTGGCAAGAAAGTGTGTGTGAGAAGCTCCATGTATGTGCTCCCCAGTCAAACATGGATGGACCCAGAACACGCTAAGCCAAGTGAAGGAAACCAGGTGCAAAGGACCACATATCATATGAGTCATTCTTGTTACATGTTCACAATACAGAAATCCACAGTGACAGGAAGTAGTTAGTGATTGCTTATAGCTGAAGGGGTTGGAAGTTGGAGGAGTATCAGTTAAAGGGTATGGGGCTTCTTTTTGAGGTGATGAAAATGTTCAAATTAATTGGGTGAGGATAACACATATCTTTGAATAGTATGTGAATCATATCTCAAATTAAGCTGTTAAAAAAGAAATTATTGCTACCATCTAAGACTTGCAAGAAGCTGCAGGAGTGATACCTATTGTTCCAGTTTGCTAAAGCTGCCATTATGCAAAATACCAGAACTGATTGACTTTTATAAAGGGGATTTATTAGGTTACAAATAACCAAAGTTCTAAGGCCATAAATGTGTCCAAATTAATGCATCAACAAGAAGATACCTTCACTGAAGAAAGGCTGATGGCTTCCAGAATACCTCTGTCAGCTGGGAAGGCACGTGGCAGGCATCTGCTGGTCTTTTGCCCCCAGGTTGCGTTTCAAAATGGCTTTCTCCAAAATCTCTCTGGGCTTCTGTCTCTCTTAGCTTCTCTCTCTCAGGTCCTGTGCATCCTTCCTTGTTCTCCCAGGGTGTTTCTCTCTAAGGGTCTGGGGGTCCTCTCTTAGCTTCTGTTCTAGTTTGCTAATGCTGCCACAATGCAAAACATCAGAGATGGATTGGCTTTTATAAAAGGGGGTTTATTTAGTTACACAGTTACAGTCTCAAGGCCATAAAGTGTCCAAGGTAACACATCAGCAATTGGGTACCTTCACTGGAGGATGGCCAACAGTGTCCGGAAAACCTGTTAGCTGGGAAGGTATGTGGCTGGCTTCTGCTCCAAAATTCTGGTTTCAAAATGGCTTTCTCCCAGGATGTTCCTCTCTAGGCTGCAGTTCCTCAAAAATGTCACTCTTAGTTGCACTTGGGGTATTTGTCCTCTTTTTTTTTTTTTAAATCTTCATTTTATTGAGATATATTCACATACCACGCAGTCATACAAAACAAATCGTACATTCGATTGTTCACAGCACCACCACACAGCTGTACATTCAGCACCCAAATCAATCCCTGACATCTTCATTAGTACACACACAAAAATAACAAGAATAATAATTAAAGTGAAAAAGAGCAATTAAAGCAAAAAACAACACTGGGTGCCTTTGTCTGTTTGTTTGTTTGTTTCCTTCCCCTATTCTACTCATCCATCCATAAACTAGACAAAGGGGACTGTGGTCCTTATGGCTTTCCCAATCCCATTGTCACCCCTCATAAGCTACATTTTTATACAATTGTCTTCGAGATTCATGGGTTCTGGGTTGTAGTTTGATAGTTTCAGGTATCTACCACCAGCTACCCCAATTCATTAGAACCTAAAAAGGGTTGTCTAAATTGTGCGTAAGAGTGCCCACCAGAGTGACCTCTCGGCTCCTTTTGGACTCTCTCTGCCACTGAAGTGTACCTCATTTCCTATCTTCTCCGGAACTAGAGTCTGCTTTCAATGGCCATCTTCAAACTGACTGTCATTTGCAGCTCCTGTGCTTTCTTCAAAGTGTCCTCTTGGCTGTAGCTCCTTGCTCCTTCTGTCTGATCTTATATAGTGCTCCAGAAATTTAATTCCGACCCACCCTGAATGGGCGGGCCAACACCTCCATGGAAATTATCCAGTCAGAGTCATCACACACAGTTGGGTGGGGCACATCTCCATGGAAACACTCAAAGAATTACAATCTGATTAACATTGATAGGTCTGCCCACACAAGATTACTTCAAAGATGATGGCATTTGGGGGGACAGAATACATTCAAACCGGCACAGCTTCTCTGGGGCAAACTCTGGGCTTCATCTCTTAGCATCTCCAATCTTCTTTCTGCTGCATCTACAAGGGTCTCCAAGCATCTGAGCTCTCTTAGGGACCCTGGTGATCTCATTAACACCTATTCTGAATGCGTGAGGTCACATCTCCATGGAAATAATTTAATCAAAAGGTCTCACCCACAGCTGAGTCACATCTCCATGTCAACACTCAATCAAAAGGTTCCACCCAACAAGATTGGGTTAAAAGATCATGGCTCTTCTGGGGTCTATAACAGCTTCAAACCAGCACACCTATCAAAAGCCCACTTGGCTCACCTACTTGACCTGCGAAATTGGAGGATTCTTGGAGACAACTGTGGTTTATCATAAACTTGATCAGGAGTCACCTCTAATTGCAGCTGCTGACCCGGATGTGTTCAATCAACATGGCTCCCGGCCCTTGGTGTGATTTTGCTGATACCTCTTTCACCACGCTGATTTGCAAGGACCATCAGAAATAGTTTGCTTTCATGTGGCAGGGCCAACAGCACAGCTTCCTACTTCTGGGCTACATCAGTTATCCCACTTTCTGCCATAACACAGACCATGGAGATCTTATTCATCTTGACATTCCACAAATTGTCACACTGGTCCACTACATTTGCTATATTGTGCTGGGTGGATCTGACCAAAGGAAATAGCAAAAACCTTAGGTGCCTTTGTAAGACATTTTACCAAGATGGTGGGAGGTAAGCCACATGACAATCCAAGGGCCCTGACCTCCGGGAAGTTCCGGGGTTTCAATGATCGGGGACTTGTCCATCACAAAAGACAAATTGCTGCATCTTACACCACCTACCAGGAGAAGAGAGGCACACCATGTGACATGTTTTTAGATTTTGAAGGCCATATATGCCACCACATGTTACTTTGGACTATCTGTAGATTCACCCCCAAAGCTGCCAATATTGAATGAGGACCACTCCAGAGTCTTAACAGCAAGTCCATGTTGCAGCGAAAGCTGTTGTTCTACCACTTGAGTCCACCTAATGCTGCAGAATAAATGGATACCTGATGGCAAATGAGGGTGCGGTACAGAGCCTCTGGCAAGTACAAATAGAAAAATCACAGTGCAGACCTCCAGGGGCTTGGAGCAAATCTCTGCCCCCACCTGCAGAATGCTCTCCTGCCTTTGAGCCGGCTGCCAGCCACGGTACAGTGAACCCCCAACTGCGGCGTATCAGGTGGCCATGCAGCCTGAGCTTCCCATCAGGAAGTTGATGTTGTCTGACCTACCTGGCATGAGCTTGGGCAGGTACAGCAACAACACATCATCCCGTGGAAATGACACACCTAAGAGACTGAGCTCAGGCAGAGCCAGAAATTACCAATAAGCTGAATGAGGAGAGGATCGGCCTCCTTGAACACCAACTCCTGTTACATTGCTTCCTTCCCTTCTAGAGATGCTGGTGGCCTCTTGGGGAGTTCCTTATAAGCAGCTGGCAGAAGAGGGAAAAAATGAGTCTGATTTACAAAAGGGGCTGCGTGCTCTTCTGGTACCACCCAAAAGTGGACGGCTACACGTCACAGCCCCACTTAGGGGTGATCCTGAGAGATACGGGTGAAAGAAAACCTTCCCAGTGGGCCAGACTTCAAGCAATATATTTTGTGGTCCTCTGTGGTAAGGTGAAGAGGTGGCCAGAAGCAGGGGTGTTTGTGGGTCCCCGGGAGCTGAAGGTAGTGGAGTGGGACGACCACAGAGATGGGAAGAAATGAGCTTGGAAGACCAGTGATAAGGGAGGCTGGGGACCAGTGTGGATGGACCTCTCAGAACGGGCACCCATATGAGTGATCCCCAAAGGACCTCCCCGGCAGAAGAGACATTCTCATCAAGAGGACAAAAATGGCACATGCTGTGGATGTTGCTTCTCTTTCCCCAGACCTTCTGGTGCTTGCCTCATGGGCTCATGAACAAGGTGGTTTTCCCTTTTACCGAGACCAATTTGGCCAACAGAAAAGACAGACACTGAGCCCCTGACATGGCACCATTCCTGGGGACGACAAGCCAACCGCCCGGTGTCAGATTCATTACACGGGGTCATCCTCACTGGGACAGACGCATAACCGAGTACGCTGATTGATTTTCCAACGCTAAGCCAGCCTTGTATTCCTGGAATGACCCCTATTTGGTCATGATAGATTACCGTTTGTATATATCATTGAATTCAACTCGCTAAAATTTTGTTTAGAACTTCTGCATCGATGTTGACATTGGTCTACAGTTTTTTTTCTTGCAATGTATCTGTCTGGTGTTGGTATCTCAAGGTAATGTTCGTCTCAGAATGACTGGGGACGCATTTCCTCCTCAGTTTCCTGGAAGAAACTCCTCCTTATGTGCTTGGTAGAACTCCCAGGGAAGCCATGTGGGCCTGGAATTTTCCTTCTGGGAAGACTTTTCAACCACAAATTCAATCCCTTTAATAGATACAGGGCTATTCAGGTTATCTTCTTCTTGGCTGGCTTTTGGTAGCATGTATCTTTCAAGGAGTTGCTCTATTTCATCTAAATTATCAAATTCATTGGCATAAAGTTGTTATAATGTTCCTTTATTTTCCTTTTAATAGCTGTAAAATCTGTAGTGATGTCCTCTCTTCCATGTTGATAATTTGTATCTTCTTTCTTTTTTCTTTGTCAATATTGCTAGAGGTTTGTCAATTTTATTGATCTTTCCAAAGAAACAACTTTTTTTTTTTTTTTTGGCTTTTATAAAGGGGGTTTATTTGGTTACAAAGTTACAGTCCTAAGGCCACAAAAGTTTCCAAACTAAGATACCCAACAACAGGATACCTTCACTGAAGAATGGCCGACGGCATCTGGAAAATCAAAGAACCAACTTTTGAATCCATTTATTTTCTCTGTTATTGATTTTTCCACATGGATTTCCACTTTCACCTTATTATTTCCTTTCTTCTGCTTACTTTGGGATTTATTTCCTATCGTTTACCACGCCCCCCCCCCCCACACACACACACACACTAGTTTCTTAAGATGGAAGCTAAAGTCATTGATTTGGGACCTTTCTTCTTTTCTAATATAGGTTTCATTTTATTTTCAGTTTCTTCCTTGACTTGTGGGTTATTTACAAGTTGTTATTCAGTTTCCAAATAGTTGGGGGAGGGTTTTCTGTTATTTATTTCTAATTTAAGTCCACTGTGATCAGAGACCATACTCTGTATGACTTGAATCCTTTTGAATTTATTGAAACTGTTTTTTATGCCCCAGAATATACTGTCTTCATGTGCACCTGAGAAGAATGTTGAGTGTCCTATAAAGGTCAAATTGGTTGATAGTGTTGTTAAATCTACTGTATCCTCATTGATTTTATGTCTAACAATTGTATATCAATTGCCTAGAGAGATTGAAATCTCTGACTATAAATATGATTTATGTATTTCTCCTTGTATTTCTAGCAATTAAAAATTTATTTTGAAATAATTTCAGACTTATAGGACAGTTGCAAATATAATACAAACCCCATACAGGGAACTCCAAAATTTTCCAGACCCAGATACCCATATCCAGCAAATTTTAATGTTTTTCCACATTTGCCGTTTCATTCTATCTATCCATCATCTATCCATTTTTTAAACATTTGAGAGTAGGCTGTATACATCATGCTCCTTGAACACTTAATATTTCCCTGTACATTTCCTAAGAACAAGGATGTTCACTTATATAACCACCTTAAGTACAATTATCAAGTTCAAGAAATTTAACATTGGTATAAAGCTTACAATCTATACTCCAATTTTTGCATATGTTCCAATAAACGTCCTTTTGGTCTATCGGTTTTTGCTTTATGCATTGGGAAGCTTGGTGTGTTTTTTAAATGTTTAGTATTAATGTCCTTGTGCTGGTTGGGAGCTGTTTTGGACCCTAGAAACCCATATTCTTTTATTCTAATCTTGTGAGTGGGACCGTTGAATAGATTATTTCTATGGAGATGTGACCCCACCCATTGAGGGTGGGTCTCGATTAGTTCACTGGAGTCCTTAAGAGAGCTGAGAGCCCACACAGACCGAGACACTTGGAGATGCTTGGAGATGTGGACAGAAAGACAACTGGAGATATAAGCAAAGAGATGGAGCCCAGAGTTTGCCCTGGAAAAGCTAAGAGACGACCCCCAGATGCTTAGCTTAGAGAGAAACGCCCTGAGAGAAGAAGCAAGGATGCACAGGAGCTGAGAGAGAGGAGCCAAGACAAAAGCCCGGAGACATTTTGGAGAAAGCCATTTTGAAACACAGTCTGGGAGCAAAGGACCAGCAGACGCCAGCCATGTGCCTTCCCAGCTGACAGAGGAGTTCCAGACGCCATTGGCCTTTCTTCAGTGAAGGTATCTTCTCGTTAATGACTTAGTTTGGACATTTTCATGGCCTTAGAACTGTAAATTTGTAACCTAATAAACCTCCTTTATAGAAGCCAATCCACTTCTGGTATCTTGCATAACGGCAGTGTTAGCAAACCAGAAGAGTCTGCTTGGTGAATTGACACCTTTATGATTATGAAATGACCTTCCTTATTGCTGGCAATATTCCTTCCTCAGAAATCTTTTGTCTGATATTAATATAGCCACTCTAGGTTTCTTTTGACTACTGTTGGCATTGCATACCTTTTCCATCTTTTAATTTTTAACCCATCTCTGTCTTTGTATTTAAAGTGAGTTTCTTACAGGTAGCATATAATTGAGCTTTGCTTTTTTTTTACCCAATATATCATCTACTTTTTATTTGAGGTATTTAGACCATTTGTACTTTATGTGATTATTGACATGGCTGAGTTTGAGTCTGTCCTCTTACTATTGGATTACTAGTTTTCACATCTATTCTTTGTTCCCTTTTCCTCTTTTCTGCCTTCTTTTGAATCAATCAAGAATTTTTTCTTATGATTCTATTTTATCTCCTTTGTTGCCTTATTAATTATAATTATTTGGTTTGTTATTTTAGTGGTTGCTTTGGGATTTATGGTATAGATCTTTATCACATTCTGCCTTTGGGGGATTTTATGCCCCTCTGCCTATGGGATAAGAACCTTACAACATGTCCTTCCATCTCTCCCCACCAGCCTTTGTGCTTTGTTGTCATGCACTTTACTTCCACAATACACTGATATGAATACACTTCCACATCAAGGGTTAGGATGACGGTTCTAGAAGCAGGAAGCCCAGGAGAGCCACTCACAGGGAATCCACACGCCTCCAGAGCCAGAGGGTCATAAAAGCTGGGACTCACCCGAGGTAAGACTCATGGGGAAGGGTCCTCATATTCTCAGTCCGGACTTAATCTTGCGTGAAAATGCCATGGAAATTGAGGAAGAGGGTTTAAGACTCCAAGGAAGTGGCCGCCTCTCCAAAGAAAACCACCTGTTGGGGGCACACAGCTCCTGGCCGTGAAAGTTGAAAAATTGTCAAGACGTGAAGTGTAAGATTATGGATGCTCCAGGTTAATGGTGCCCTCTAGTGTACATTTTTAGTAAGACAAAACTGTGCATCTTCAAAGCCCGCATTCATTGCCAGGTAGGGAGTCTTAAATATCCCCAAGATAAATTAAAACATCCAAAGTTTTTGGAAATAATTTCAAAGTTACAGAAAAGTTACAAGAAGAGTACAGAGAACTCCCATATACAGCTTGAGAAATGGAAGGACACGTCGTAAGGTTCTAATCCCCTACGTGCATAAAATCACCTGACGATACAGCGTGATAAAGGTCTATACCATAAATCCCAAAGCAACCACTAAAATAACAGGGACCCAGTCAAGCTCCCAAGCTCCACCAATTATTCCAGTAATGACCTCTTAGCAAAAGCTGTCATCAGTCTCCTCGGTCCCCTTCAGCCCAGAACGGTTCTTTGGACTTCCCTTAACCCTGATGCCCTTGGCACCTGGAGATGGCCGACGTGAGGCAGAATCGTCCTCCATCTGGGGCGTCTGGTGCTGACTCACGATTCGATGCAGCTGAAACATCCGGCAGGGATACCACGGAAGTGCTGCTGCGTTCTCTTAGTCACATCCCACCACGTGGTGCACGACGTCGGTTCGCCCCGTCCCAGTGGCGTTCGTGAGGACAGTGATGACGGTGCACTACTCAGGCTTCTCCACTGTCAATGACCCTCCTCTCCTTTCTATTTTCTCTAAATATTTTAAAGTATCTCTGGAGAGATGCTTTGAGACTATGTTAACATCCCATTCTTCATCCACACTAGGTTTTTCATGTATTTTTCCCATGAATTAAGTCTTAACTCTGATGGTTGCCAAAGAGTGATTTTCTAATTTCATCATTTCACTGTAGCAAGAGCTTTCTCTTTTCCTTATTTACTTATTTTTATCAATGAGGACTCATGGATTCCTGTTCTATTCAAAGGAACAGAATCCCTGACTGCAATTATTTGATGCTCAAACTGTCCCTGAGTTGGCCAGCTCAGCCCCTCCAGGGTGGCTCCTGGGTTTCTGGCCAGTGCCCATTGCTTTGAGCCCCTCCAGCTTTCTGGCACAAAAAGACGTTCCATCTTACAACATAACAGTGAAGAGACAAATAACCTGACTTAAAAATGGGCTTAGGATTCAAATAGACATTTCCCCAAAGAGATACACAAATAGTCCAGAAGCACATGAAAAGTTGCTCAGCATCACTGGGCCCCAGGGAAATGCAGATCAAATTCACGAGATGTGACTTCCCAGCCAGCAGGATGGCTGTAACCGAAAGGAGGGACGACGGCCCCAAGGATGTGGAGGAGCTGGGACCCTCAGCGCAGCGCTGCGGTGGCCGCGGAAAACAGCCTGGCAGTTACTCAGCGGTTAGAGAATTACCACGTGACCCAGCGAGTCCTCTCCGTATACGCTGAAGGCAACTGAAAACAATGTCTATTCACCCAAAACTTGTATGCAACTGTTGAAGCAGCATTACTCATAATAGCCCAAAAGTGGAAACAACCCAAATGTCCATGAACTGATGAAAAGATGAATAAAATGTAGTATATTCATGCAAGGAAAGTAGTTCAGCCTGAACTGTTTGTACACCAGTGTACACTGCAGCATTATTCACAACAGCTAAGAGGTGGAAGCAACCGAAGGGTCCATCAACAGAGGGACAAACAAAATGTGGTCCCTCCAAACAACGGAAAATTACTCAGCCACAGAAAGAAGCGAAGGGGCGGCACATCCCACAACACGATGACCCTGAGGACACCGTGTTGAGTGAAATAAGCCAGACACAAAGGACAAATATTGTATGATTTCTCTTATGTGAAATACTTAGAATAAGCCAATTCCTAAAGGCAGAGGCAGGATAGAAGGACGGGTGGGGCAGTGGAGCAGGGGGAGATGTTGCTAAATGAATGTGAGCTCTACTTTAGGATGATGAAAATAGCCGGAAATAGATATTGGTGAAAGTTACAAAGTATCATCAATGTACTTAACATGAAAGAATTGTCCCCTAAAATGGTTAAAATGATTTTTATGTTATGTATAATTTACTGGAATTAAAACTGAATAAACAAAAATGTTTAGAAAAGGAATGAAGTACTAAAACATGGTACAACGTGGATGAACCTTGAAAACATTATGCTCAGTGGAAGAAGCCGGTCACAAAAGGGCACACATTGCAGGCTTCCATTTTTTTTAAATGTACAGAATAGGCAATTCCGTAGGGACAGAAAGTAAGTCAGAGTTTGACAGGGTGGGGGGCCTCCTCTGGGACTCGCTGACGGTGATGGGGTGCACAACCCTACAAATATGCCAAACACCGCTGAACTGTACACATAGAAAGGGTGAATTTTATGGTGAATTTAAAAAAGAAAAGGAAGAAAGATGCTCCAGATTCACCCTGAACGTCCATCTCTATCCTGGGATCCGCCGTTTCTTCTGTGGACAGGGGGGTTTGGAGCCAAGGTGTGGGTGCACTGCTTTCGGGGTGTTACCGCTCCCAGGCCTGCTGGGTGGACAAACTGGAGAGGAGACTCCAGGGCCACCCAAGGCCATTGGAGGCCTCTGTGACCGGCTTGTTGTCTGGAGCCGGGCGCCGGAGGAGGTCCGGAGCTGTCGTTGCCCGACCAAGGGGCTCAGGTGGGGAAGTGGTTGGAAGACAAAAGGCAAAGGCGGCGTAAATCGAGACTCTCTGGGTTCCTCTCCGTGGGCTTCCCCAGGCACCCATTCCCAAAGCGAGGCCGGCCAGAGCCCCCAGCGCCACCTGGGCCCCTGCAGGCCCTGCCGCCGCGGGAACGAAGCAACACGGGCCCCTGGAGGGGGACAGCAGGAGGGTGAGCACCAGCCTCCTAGAGCACAGCGGCTCTAACTGAAGGGCAATAACGAGACCCGCTCCATGGGCCTGCGTGCATTTTAAATAACGCAGGTGCCGTAAGCCAAGCTGAGCCACGGGTCAAGGCGGATGCCAGCGTCCCAGACAGAACCCAACTGTTCGCCAATAAAATGAGGGTCTCTCTGACCCCAGCGCAGAGAGAAGACAGCTCCTGCTGTCGAATCATCTTATCCCCCACACGCGAGCAGTTCCTTTGTGTCACCAGGACTCACCAAGGTGGCCTGGATGGCCAGACGTGCCCCGCACCTGGCCAGGTGGAAGGTGCATGGCCGACGGATCGTACCTGTACCTCTCTTCTGGACAGTCTGAATTGAGAACAAACTTCTTGAGGTTTGCTGCGGAGAGTACAGGCTTTGTGCTCCAAATGCCTGCAAATCCAGAATGCTGTTTTGTTTTCAAGTGGCTGTTACAATCCATGGCCTCCCTTCCACAGGCATTTACAACAACTTTGAATAAAGGTAAAGTGAGTGCTACTTAGCTCCTGGCACCATCCTTTCCTTGGAAACACGTCAAAAGACAACACTGCTCCAAGTATCTCACCAGCTTGGGAAAGAAGTGACGGTCCCCAGTGATGGGTCTGTGTGGCTCGGCCCCAGTGAAGCTTCTTATCTGGGATGCCCTGTGACCGCTGGGCCACTGCCCCAGAGCGCGCTGACCGGTGCCTCCCCGTGGGAGACTCCAGGCCTCTGTCCCTGCAGCAGGTGCACGTCGGGCAGCAGGGGCTGGAGTGTTGATTTCTTCCTTGTGGCTCAGTCACTACTACCCTCTGCCTCTGAGTGGCCCTCTGGACCTCACATAATGAGTTGCTTAGGGTCACAATCTTGGCATGTGGACTATTAAAAAAATTTAATATCCCGATGAGGCGGAAGAAGATGGCGGCATACAGAGGAGTGGAAGCTAGTTTGTCCCCCTGGAACAACTAATAAACAACCAGGAACAACTAGTAAATAATCTGGAATAACTGCAGTAGGGGACAAACATGACCATCCACTCATCATACACCAACCTGAACTGGGAGGAATGCCGAAGATCACAGTATAAAATTTGTAAGCAAAAACCGCAGATCCAAGCCAGGAGCCCCTCCCCCCACGGCAGCCCAAACTGCAAAGCCTCATGGTGCTAGAAAGCACCTCTCCCCTCGCAAGCAAATACAGCTCAGCTGAGCGCCAGCTGAGGTTTTAATTAACAAGCATGGACTGCTTACTATGAGCTATGAATCCCCAACAAGCAGACAGAGGCTTTTGGTGGTGACTGACCTTGGAGAGCCAGAGGGTGGCCATGGACTGGCCCTGAACGAGGCTTTTTGTCCCTTTTTTGGCTCAGTGGAGAAAGCCTCAGCCATTTTCAGTTGCCAGTGCTCCGACTCAGACAAGGGTGGAGATAGCAGAGCCAGAGAGACTATTCGAATGCAAAAGGGAATCTCTCCCCAAGGGGTATATTTTCCCTAAGAGGAAAGAGGTGGTGCCAAGCTCTACTACCCACCTTCCATTCAGAACCAGACCCCAGAGCCTGGGGGAAAACAGCCACGGGCCACACCTCCTTACACCAGTCGTGAGCTACAGGCTGACAGGCACCACCTGCTGGGCAGAAAAACACAGTGACTTGAGGCCTCACAGGGTGTGTCAATTTTCTAAGACTCACCCTCAGGGAGACCTGATACTTTTGCCTCCTTCTGAGACCAGAGCCCATTCTGGTCTGGGAAAATCTGATTGGGGTAACCAAGGAAACCAGATGCCTAGACAACAGAAAACTACAACCTACACTAAGAACAATGAAGTTATGGCCCATTCAAAGGAACAAACTTACACTTCAACCAACATATGAGAATTGAAACAACTAATGCTAAAACAATTCAAAAAGTTTAGGGAAGATATGGCAAAAGAGATGAAACATATAATGAAAACACTGGGTGTACATGAGGTAGAAATCAAGAGTTCGAAAAAATGACTGGCAGAATCTATGGAAATGAAAGGGACAACACAAGAGATGAAAGACAGAATGGAGACATACAACAGCAGATCTCAAGAGGCAGAAGATAACACTCAGGATCTGAGAACAAGATACCTGAAAGCCTACACGCAAAAGAACAGATAGAGAAAAGAATAGAAAAATATAAGTGATGTCTCTGGGAATTGAATGACAACATGAAATGTAGGAATGTACATGTCATGGGTGTCCCAGAAGGAGAAGAGAAGAGAAAAGGGGCAGAAGCAATAATAGAGGAAATAATCAATGAAAATTTCCCATCTCTTACAAAAGACAAAATTACAGATCCAAGAAGTGCAGCACACCCCAAACAGAATAGATCTGAATAGGCCTACGCCAAGACACTTAATAATCAGATTATCAAACATCAAAGATAAAGAGAATTCTGAAAGCAGCAATGGAAAAGTGATCCATCACATACAAAGGAAGCTTGATAAAACTATGTGCAGATTTCCAAACAGAAACCATGGAGGCAAGAAGGAAGTGGGGTGATATATTTAAGATACTGAAAGAGAAAAACCACCAACCAAGAATCCTATATCCGGCAAAACTGTCCTTCAAATATGAGGGAGAGCTTAAAATGTTTTCTGACAAACAATGACAGAGTTTGTGAACAAGATACCTGCTCTACAGGAAACACTAAAGGGAGCACTGCAGACAGAAAGGAAAAGACAGGAGTGAGAGGTTTGGAACACAATTTTGGGAGATAGTAGCACAGCAATGTAAGTATACTGATCAAAAGATGACTGTAGTATGGTTGAAAGAGGCAGGTTGGGAGCATGTGGGACACCAGAAGGAAAGAGAAGAGATAAAGACTGGGACTGTGTAACTCAGGGAAACCTAGGGTGCTCAACGATTGTGATAAAAGGTACAAATATGTTTTTACATGAGGTAGAACAAATGAATGTCAATATTGCAAGGTGTTAAAAATAGGGTGGGATGGGGGGAAATACAATCAATGCAGAACTGGGGACTATGATTAACAGAAACATTGTATTATGCTTTCTTTAATACAACAAAGGCAATATACCAAAGCTAAATGCATGTGGGGGGAACACAGGGGAAGGATATGGGACTCTTGGCATTGGTGAAGTTGTCTGACTCTTTATTCTACTTTAATTTAATGCTATCTTTCCTTTTGTTGCTTCCTAGCTGTCATGTTTTGTTTTATTTTGTTTTGTTTGTTTCTCTCTTTCTTTTTTCTTTCTCTTTTCTCTCTCTACCTTCTTTAATTCTTCCTCCTTCTTTGTGGCAGAAATGGAAATGTCCTTATATAGACAGTGACGATGGTGAATACATAAATACGTGACTTTGCAGGGAACCGTCTTAAAAAAAATGGGTTGATGAAGACACTATATTGAGTGAAATAAGACAGACATATAAGGACAAATATTGCAGGGTCTCACTGATATAAACTAATTATAATATGTAAACTCATAGACATGAAATGTAAGTTACCAGGATATAGAACAAGGCTAAACAATGAGGAGCGGTTACTTAATATGAGCAAAATGTTCAACTAGGGTGAACTTGAACATTTGGAAATGGACAGAAGTGATGGTAGCACATTGTGAGAATAACTAACGGTGCTAAAATGTGCATGAATGTGGTGGAAAGGGTAAGCTGAGTCACATATGTCATATGGAGGTTAAAAGATGGGAATGTATAAAACAGTGAATCTTGTGGTGGACAAATCCTGTGATTAACTGTACAAATATTAGAAATCTCTCTCACGAACTAGAACAATGTGTGACACTATAACTAGAAGTTAATAATAGAGGGGCACATGGGGAAAAAATGTACCTATTGCAAACTATATACTACAGTTAGTATTTTAACATTCTTTCATCAACAGTAACAAATGTACTATACCAAAACTATGAATCAATAATGGAGGGATGGTTAGGTGTATGGAAGGATTTGAGTTTCCTTTTTTTGTCTTTATTTCTTTTCTGGAGTAATGAAAATGTTCTAAAAATTGAAAAAAAATTAATTGTGGTGATAGATGCACAGCTGTATGATGGTACCATGAGCAACTGATTGTACACTTTGGATCTTTGGATAATTGTATGGTATTAAAAAATTAATAAAAAAAATTAATATCCACCCACCTACAATGGTAGCACAACATTGAATTATATAACTGAACATGGTTTAAAGGGGAAATTTTAGGTCATATGTATGTTACCAGAATAAAAATTAAAAAAAAAAAACCATAAGACTGACCAAGTCAAACAGTGGGCCGTATTGTAAAGTATGGACTATAGTTAACAACACAATTATAATAATATTCTCTCATCATTTGTAAAAAGGGTATCACACTAATGCAAACTGTTAATAATTGGCATGGATATAAGGGAACTGTATTTTTCTGGATAATTTTGCTGTAATCTTACATGTTCTCTTTTCCTGTTTGCTAAAGCTACTGTTATGCAAAATACCAGAAATGGTTTGACTTTTATAAAGGGGATTTCTTCAGGGACAGATTTACAGTTCTAAGGCTATAAGTGTCCAAACTAAGGCACCAACAAGAGGATACCTCCACTGAAGAAAGGCTGATGGTGTCCTGAACACCTCTGTCAGCTGGAAAGGCATGTGGCTGGAATCTGCTGGACTTATGCTCTGGGTTGTGTTTCAAAATGGCTTTCTCCAAAATGTCTCTGGGCTTCTGTCTCTCTTAGCTTCTCTATCCCAGCTCCTGTGCATCCTTGCTTGTTTTCTCAGGGCGTTTCTCTCTAAGTGTCTGGGGACTCTCTCTTAGCTCCTCCAGGGCAAACTCTGGGCTTCATCTCTTAGCTTAGCATCTCCAAATATCCTTCTATCTGCATCTCCAAGCATCTGGGTCTGTGTTGGCCCCCAAGCTCTCTTAAAGACTCCAGTGATCTAATCAAGACCCACCCTGAATGGGCGGGGTCACAGCTCCATGGAAACAACCTAATCAAAGGTCCCACCAACAATAAGTCCACATCCACATGACTGGATCAAAAGTACACGGCCCCTCCTGGGGTACATAACAGTTTCAAACCTGCACATTCTCTAATAAAAAAATTCTTTTAAAATGGAAAAAAAACTCCACCAATATATGATAGTCTAATAAATCTGTGTGAAACAAACAAACAAAAAAATCTAGTAAATATGGGTGAATTTCACCCTCCAGGCAGTGGCTACCCCACCCCCTACCCCCAAGCGCATGGCTGGCAGCATGGGGACCACAGCCTGAGCTCCTGGTGCAGGTTACTGGGGCAGGGTGGGCTGTAAGGACCTGGTCCTCTTTAATCTGGGGTTGGAGGGTCTGATCCCCAATCGCTGCTTCTGATCAGCTACTTCAGATTGCTGGGGGGCTGGCTCTGAGGGCAGCCATTGTCCCACCCCCTTGGGAAAAAGTGGCAGAGGAATCTTAAAGAGACAGTACCTGGTTTTTTGCTCTTTTCTGTTTCCCCTCCCCAGTTGGGAGCAAGAATAGTTTGGAAAAGTCACAAATTGACACTTCCAGCCCTCAACAACAATAAAAATCAGTCAATCCCAGAGGAGTGAGAGAACTAGATTTCCAGAGTAACAACAACAGAATACTCAGAATGTCCTCCTCAGTAAGCAGATTTGAGAGAACTGGATCTCCCTTTGCAAAGAATGAAACAAGATCTCTACCTCACACCATGTTCTAGTTTTCTAATGTTTCTGGAATGCAAAACACCAGAAATGGATAGGCTTATATACAGAGAGTTTATTTGGTTACAAAGTTACAGTCTTAAGGCCATAAAGTGTTCAAGGTAAGTCATCAACAATTGAGTACCTTCACTGGAGGATGGCCAATGGCGTCTGGGAAAACCTCTGTTAGCTGGGAAGGCACGTGGCTGGCATCTGCTCCAAAGTTCTGGTTTCAAAATGGCTTTCTCCCAGGATGTTTCTCTCTAGGCTGCAGTTCCTCAAAAATGTCACTCTTAGTTGCTCTTGGAGCATTTTTCATCTCTTAGCTTCTCCAGAGCAAAAGTCTGCTTTCAACAGCCATCTTCAAACTATCTCTCATCTTCAGCTCCTCTCTCAGCTCCTGTGCATTCTTCAAAGTGTCCCTCTTGGCTGTAGCAAGCTCGCTCCTTCTGTCTGAGCTTATATAGTGCTCCAGTGAACTAATCAAGGCCCATGCTGAATGGGCAGGGCCACATCTCCATGGAAACTATCTAATCAGAGTTCTCACCCACATTTGCATGGGCCATATCTCCATGGAAACACTCAGAGAATTACAACCTAGTCAAAACTAATACGTTTCTTGCCCACACAAGATTGCATCAAAGATAAAGATATTTTGGGGGACATAATACATCCAAACCAGCACAAGAACCATAAATTGAGAATAAAGAAAATGATAGTTGTGTCAAGAGGGGTGGGTAGGAAAATGGAGCAGGGCTTAGGACAAAATAGCGCCCAGGCACTTGCCTAATCTTCAAGTTTGTTGACACTTTTTCCCTCCCACTCAGGTCTGCTATTGAGTCCCCTGGTGACTTTTTAATTTTACCTATTGTACTTTTCAGTTCCAGAATTTCTATTTGGTTGCTTTTAAAAGTTTCTCTCTCTAATGACTGCCTACTTGTTCATAAATTACTCTCCTGATTTTCTCTAGCTCTTTATCCCTGGTCTCCTCGTGCCCTTGAGCACATGTGAGACAGCTGAGTTCAAGTCTTTGTGTTGTAGTTCCAGTGTCTGGGCTTCTTCAGGAAAACTTTCTGTCCAACTCCTTTTTCCTGTGAATGAGCCATATGTTCCTATTTCTTTGCATGCTTTGTAGTTTTTTGTTGAGGACTGGACATTTTGAGTATTATAACATGGCAACTCTGAAAGTCTCTTTTCGGTTCTCTCTGTGCTCAGCCTAAGACCTGACAGAGATTTTCTTAAATGTCAAGTTCCAGCAGTGTCTCCCTTCATCAAGTACTCCCCTGGTTGCTTAAGTGACCGGTCAGACTTGAAAAGTTCCAAATAGTTGCTTCTGATTGTTTCCCCCAGCACAACGATGTCTGGTGGAGGGTAACCCCCGGAGTTTCCACTCCTGCCATGTTCTGTGATACCACCCCTCCGTGGTCACACCTTACATAAGTTCCACATCGAAACCAGGCTGCTGACCCTGGCCCAGGGCGTGTGTGGGTCTACACCATCTCATCATGTGTGCAGCCAATGGAACCAGACCTCAGAAGTTCCCTCACCACAAAAACCCCTCACGCTTCCCTCTGTGGACACCCACCCACTTCACCCCACCCCCACCAACCCGGGCAACAACCAAGCTGCTCGTCAGCTCCAGAATCCGACATTTAGGGAATGTTATATGAATGGGATCATAACCTGCTGAGACCTATTCTCACGCAGCCGAATGCCCTCGGGATCCACCCAAGCTGTTGCGTATATCCATGGTTGCTCCTTCTCATTTTTGAGTGTGTTCCGTTGTGTGCACAGGCCATGGCCTGGCCAGCCACCCCGTTTAACACCCTGTTTTAGTTTCCCAGCTGCTAAAACAAACACCATAAAGCGGGTTGGCTTCAACAATGGGAATTCGTTGGTTCACAGTTTTGAGGCTGAGAGAAGTCAAAATCGAGGCATCTGCCAGGCGAAACGTCCTCCCTGCAGCTGGGCGTGCTGGGCCGGCTGCTGCGACCAGGGTGCTGGGCTCTTCCCTTGCACGGCGGCGCCCGTGGCGGCGTCTTCTCCTTTCTCTCCTGAGCCCTTGACACCCAGCTTCTGGCTGCTCCCTGCTCGGCCCCCAGTGACAGGGTTACAGCCCTCCTGGCTGAGCTGGGCAACCCCTCAACTGAGGAGGCCACCTCAGGAGGTCCTGCTCACGAGGCTCCACACAGCAAAGGATAAATAACATGTTTTTTCCTGGGGTACACAGCTCCAAGCAACCACAGGACCTCTGTATCATTTCCAGTTTCTGGCTATTACGAATAAAGCTGATATAAACATCCACATGCAGCTTCTGTGTGAACATAACTCCCCACTTCTCAGGGATAAACAACCAGGAGCGCAGCTGCTGGTTCCACGGGAGCTGCAGTTTAGTTTTTTGTTTTGTTTTTTAATTTTATTTTGAAATAAATTCAAACTTACAGGAACAGTTGCAAAAACAATACAAACCCCATACACAGAACTCCAGCATACCCCGACCCCCCTCCCCCAAGACCCCAATCCACCAACTTTAACATCCTGTCACACCACCATTTCTTTCTTTCCCTCCCTTCCTATCATCCATCATCTATTGCTCTGTCTTCTGAACATATGAGAGAAAGCTGCACACATCCTTGAACATACAATATAATTCACATATGCACTTCCCATGAACAAGAACACTCTTTTATGCATTCCCATTAAGCTCAGCTAAGAAGTTCAAAAAATTTAACATTGATACAAAGCTTACATTCTATATTTCCGTTTTTTCCTTTCTTTTGTCCCAGCTGTATCCCTTTGAGCCTCCTCTCTTCCATCCTCAGATCCCGTCCAGGATCATCCCTGGCATTTAATTGTTATTATCTATTTAGACTGTCCTTTTTTTTTTTCAATTGTGGAAACATATATACAGCATAACTCTTCCCATTCCATCTCCTCCCTAGCATTCCATTAGTGGGATTAATCACATTTAGAATGTCACAATGCTATCACCTTCCCACCATCCCTTTCTAGAGATTTCCCTTCACCCCAGACAGAAACCCTACACTCATTTCTTAACTTCCCATTGCCCCTTCCCCCACTTCTCATAACCCATACTCCACTTTTCATCTCTATGGTCATATCCTCCGATTCGTTCTTTGTGTTTACTGTGAGGCTTAAATTTAACCTCTTAAATCTGTAACAATCTTGTTTTTCTTTGATACCAACTTAACTTCAATAGGACATGTAAACTATGTTCCTATACTCCTCCATTCCCCCACCTCTATGTAGTTCTTGTCAAAAATTACATATTTTACATTGAGTCCAAAACCACTGATTTATCATTACACTTTATGTATTTTACATCCTGTCAGAAGTAAATAGTGGAGTTACAAATCAAAAATACAGTAGTATTGGTATTTATATTTACCATGTGATCTTTACTGGAAATCTTTATTTCTTCACGTGGTTTCAGTCAATTGTTCAGTGTCCCTTCCTTTCAGCCTGCTCAATTCCCTTTAGCATTTCTTATAGGACTGATCTATTGGTGATGAAGACCCTCAGCTTTTGATTATCAGGGAATGTTTTCATCTCCCCCCTATTTTTAACCTCCAGGTGTTTGTGAATTTTCTAAGTCTCTGACAGTTATTGACTTCTATTTGTATTCCATTGTGGTCAGAGAATGTGCTTTGAATATATTCAATTTAAAAAAAATTATTGAGGCTTGTTTTATGTCTCAGAATATGGTCTATTCTGGAGAAAGATCTGTGATCACTAGAGAAGAATGTGTGTCCTGGTGATTTGGGATGTAATACTCTATATATGTCTTTTAAATTTCTCTGTCTCTCTTTCTCTGTCGGTAGGGCTCCCTGTAGTATCTGAAGTAGGGCAGGTCTTTTATTAGCAAAATCTCTCAGCATTTGTTTGTCTGTGAAAAATTTAAGCTCTCCCTCAAATTTGAAGGAGAGTTTTGCTGGATAAAGTATTCTTGGTTGGAAATTTTTCTCTCCCAGAATTTTAAATATGTCATGCCACTGCCTTCTTGCCTCCATGGTGGCCGCTGAGGAGTCACTACTTAGTCTTATGTTGTTTCCTTTGCATGTGGTGAATTGCTTTTCTCTTGCTGCTTTCAGAACTTGCTCCTTCTCTTCAGTATTTGACAGTCTGATCAGAATATGTCTCGGAGTGGGCTTGTTTGGATTTATTCTATTTGGAGTTCACTGGGCATTTATGCTTTGTGTATTTATATTGTGCAGAAGGTTTGGGAAGTTTTCCCAACAATTTCTTTGAATACTCTTTCTAGACCTTTACCCTTCTCTTCCCCTTCTAGGACACCAATGAGTCTTAAATTTGGACATTTTATTTTATCTATCATATCTGAGATCCATTTTGATTTTTTCAATTTTTTTCCCCGTTCTTTCTTTTGTTCTTTCATTTTCCATTCTGTGGTCCTTGAGGACGCTGAGTCATTGTTCAGCTTCCTCTAATCTTGTATTATGAGTATCCAGAGTCTTTTTAATTTGGCCAGCAGTTTCTTTTATTTCCATAAGATCTTCTATTTTTTTATTTACTCTTGCAATTTCTTCTTTTGCTCTTCTAGGGTCTTCTTCATGTCCTTTATATCCTGAGCCATGTTTTCATTGTTTATCTTTAGTTCTTTGATTAATTGCGCCAAGTACTGTGTCTCTTCTGATCTTTTGATTTGGGTGTTTTGGTTTGTGTTCTCCATATCGTCTGGTTTTATCATATGCTTTAAGATTTTCTGTTGTTTTTGGCCTCTTGACATTTGCTTTACTTGATAGGGTTCTTTCAGGATATAAAATATATTGATCTCTAATTTGTCAGATCTATAGCTTGGTGGCATACACTTTCTCTAACTAACCAGCAGATGGCGTCCGTGAGTCACCTATTCCCCTCAAGTCAGTTCTCCCCAACTTTGTCTTTGTGGTGTGTGGGGGTCTGATTCTTGTGGGGCTCAATTGGTGCACTAAGTTTGGGTGTGTTGTTGGTGCTGTCCGCCCTGAATGTGGGGCGTGTGTCTGAGTGGTTAGGGAGGCAGAGCAGCTTTAATAATCAAACCTCCCAGGTGTTCCTGGAGATTTAAGGCTGTTGCAAGAGTCTAAGTCTTCATTTCAGTCTTGTCACAGATTGTCTCTGCCACTGACCCACAAGTCCTTGGTATTGGCCATAGGGTCCCTGGGATTTCTGAGAGGGTCCCCCTTCTCAGCCGTGCTCTTCCAGGACCTCTGCTGGGGGAAGGCTGTGCCACATCACAAGTGTGTGCCAGCCCTCCAGGGAAGCCCTGGGCCACCGGGCCGTGCAGGGGGTTCCCGGCCTATTGTTTCAGAATGCAGACTCCCAGTTTCACTAAATGCACGGTCCCTGTGGATTTAGCAGACCTTGTCCAGCTGGTGCATCGCTGGAACTGATGTTCTTGGTCACTTTCTGGCTTTTATCTAGTATTATTCACAGAGGTGTTTTTTTGCCCTGTCTCACCTAGCCACCATCTTAGGTTGTCTCCCATCCTGCATGTTTAGTTTCACGAGAAACTGCCAACCTTCTCCCCAGCAGCTGCACCATCCACATTCCCTCCAGCACTGGGTGCTGAGTGAGGTCCAGCGGCTCTACACCTCACCGCCACTTGGTTTTGTCACCTTTTTTGGCTTTAACCATTCTTTTGTCTTTCTTTCTTTTTTTCATAATTGAGATTTTATTGGTTGTTTTGAAAATCAGCACCCAGACATTATGAACAACTTGCCCACAATTTTTAATGTATGCACCAAAAATATAAAAAGCCATGTAGCTGTAATTCTTTATTCCAGTAACTTTTGGCTTAAAATTTGGAGGCAAGTTTTCCTTAAGAGGATGTCAAGTACCAGCATCTTCAGATGTTAATAAGTTATTATATCGTAAATCCCATGAATTCACAATTTATATCATACACACTGCCTGCTCCCATTTCCAGCCTTCCATAGCGTAGAACAAAGTTATCAGAACAGGAAACCACAACGGAGGATGTTGCAGTGGGCACAGAGCTCTGACGGGGAGCGCCAAGCTCAGGGAGCACCGTTCGGAAGCAATCCCACTGAAAAGCATGGGGGAAGCGGGAACTTAGAGTGTTCCACACATACTAAAGGCATGACTGCGACTCCCAATCATCATTTAGTAGGTGGTGTATCAAAGGTATAAAATCTGCCACCTCACATCCTATGGAATGTTAAGTTGATGTCCATGACAGTCAAAGCCTCCCGGAATTCCATATCCCACTATTTTCTGGTTGTATGAAAAAGTAAACCACCAGCAAATGGTTCCCCTCTTAGAAAAACACACACACACACACACACACACACACACACACACAAAGCATTTACACTTAAAAAACTGGGATGAGGTGGGATTTCAAACTCCTTCTTTAAAATATTTCTTCTAGAGCTACCAAAAAACTTGCATTTACAAAATAGTTGATAAAAATTTTCCTCTGGATTGCACAGGAAAGAGAAACAGAGACGGCAGACGCAACATGGCCGCCTCTGCCCCAGCCGCCCGGCTGCCCAGCTCTCGTTATTCCGTCCCTCCGTTCTCCACAGGTGAGTCCTCTTTGTTTCTTGGACGGCCACTTCGGCTTGCCTTCCCTTTGCTCCCCTTTTCCGTTTTGGTTGTACTTTTGGGTCTTTCCCGCCACCTTTTCTGGCCTCTCCCTTGAGCTGCTCGCCTCCTGCCTCCGCTCGGGCTCCTCCTTCCCACACCTGGACCTGCCCAGCGTCCTTCTCCTAACGGCCACGATGCTGGGCATCTTCTCAGATGCTCCCGGCCATCTGTGCGTCCTCTGGTGAAACGTCTGTTCGTGTGTGTTGCCCATCTTCTGATGGGATTATTTGATGTTTTGCTATTGAACTGTAGAGTTGTTTGTATATTCTGGATGTGCATCCTTTGTCAGATACGAGGTTGGAAAATATTTCTCCCACTCTGTAGCTTGTCTTCTCATCCTCTTAGCAAGATTTGAGTAGAGCAAGTTTGAAAATTTTATGAAGTCCAAGTTACTGATTTTCTTCCTTATAGATGGTTCTTTTGCTCATGTATATGAGCTCTTCCCCAGTCGGTGTGTCTGGAAGGTTTTCTCCTGTTTTCTTCTAATCGAAATTTTATGTTTTACACTTAAATCTATGATCCATTTTGAGTTCAGTCTTTGATTTTATGCTGTCTTTGCCCATAACAAATTTTGGTCATCAAACACACCTATCTTTTCCTTCTTAGCATTTTCGATACATTAACATTTTTTCTACGTGGTCCATCTGATATATTATTTTCTACAACCGTGTCCACAAGAAGTGCTTCCTCTGCACTGGGCACTGCTCCCCACGTGGTCACTCCCTTGGCCTCGCCCCAGGCCCGTGAGGCACCTGAGCTCTATCATCCCCCTTTTACGGTCTGGAGACTCAGAGAACTTGGGCAACTCGCTTGTGGTCGTGGTGGGGAGGAGAGACGGGGGGTTGGAGGCGGGCAATCAGCCCCGGGGGTCGTGTCCTGGCAGCCCACACTGTCCTCTTAGGTGTGTCTTCCCCACCGAAACGCACAAACGTGGATGTAGAGTGAACACATCCGGATACAGGTGCATAGATTTCTGGGTTATCTATTCTGTACCACTCTTTCTCGAACACATTGATACTTGTCTTAATTTGCCAGAGCTGCTATCATAGATACCACAGGCTGGTTTTGGTTTAACAACAGGAATTTATTGGCTCAGGGTTTTGAGGCAAGTCAAAGTCCAAAATCAAGACACCACAAGGCCGGCGTCCCCCCAGGGCCTGTGGCCACCCTCGGGCTCCGCTTCTCCCCGCTCTTCTGGTTTCCTCTGACCTCTGGCTGCTCCCTGTGGCCTTCCCTAACTGCTGCCTTCCCGTTTCTCCTCTTTCCAAGGCCTCCAGGAAGACGCGTTAAGGCCCAGGCTCAACATCTCCAGGAAGTCCGGGTTACACTGGGTCCCACCCAGGAGTGTGGGTCAGGATCAGGAGCCTGTGTGTGTCGGGCTGTGCGGGGCAGCCCCACGCCCCAGCACCTGATCGCAGCAGCTCCTAGTGAACCTCCTAGATAGTCGAGAGGGCCTCCGCTCCCGACTCACCCCGGGTCCTCTCAAAGTGAGACATGTTACAAGGATAACCGCTAAAATGGATACTATGTAACATCATCCTGGTAGTCCTGATGGAATAAAAAAGGAAAGGAAAGGAGATGCATAATTTCATAAAAGACAGAAGAAATACTCTCATGTGCTGAGGCTCTGAGTGCCTGCCTAGGAAATCCCAGCGGGTTGAGAAACCATCAGCACAGATCCACGGATTCAGCCGGGTGACCACACACGAGCTGACATCCAAAGGCTCGAGAGCGTCCCCATTCACCAGCAGATCCATCGGGATCCAGCTACAAACACAGTAACCCCCTTTCAGCAGAGGGGACTTAACTCAGGGGAGCGGATGAACAAGGCAAGCAAACAGGAGCACCGCAAAGCAAAAAGGAGCTGCTCCCAGCCCGAGGACAGGGGAGCCAAAAGGGGGGCTGCAGCCAGCCCCTTCCCCAGCACCGTTCTCTCAGCTGTGGAGCTGCTGCAGCACTCGCCGGTATGCGGGGCCAAACACGTTCCAGAATCCGAGGAGGGCTGGCGCCCGCACACACAGCAGCAGGTGTGGGGTGAAATGGGACGACCTTCCGTGTGAGGGGCCCCCCAGCAAGCCCAGCTCGTGCCTGACGATCGCCTCCAGTCACCCCTGCGCAGCTCATGCGGCGGTCCTGGGTTCTCGTGAGCAACGTGTGTCTCTCTGAGTGGTGTGTTTAGATGACTAGGTTTCTCAATTTCAAAAACTATCGATTAACATCATCTTAGTTTCCCAGCTACTAAAACGAATACCATGCAGTCTGTTGGTTTAAACAACGGGAATTTGCCAGCATGACTCATGGTTTCAAGGCCTGAGCAGTCTGAACTCCATGTATCA
Organism: Choloepus didactylus; assembly: GCF_015220235.1. Lineage (NCBI taxonomy): Eukaryota > Metazoa > Chordata > Mammalia > Pilosa > Megalonychidae > Choloepus > Choloepus didactylus. The sequence continues at coordinate 99,062,802 of NC_051320.1, read as the reverse complement.
ACAAAGTGATGCTTTCTCCTCAGAGAACGTGGCGGTCAAGGCTGCCAGCGAGCTCCTCCGTGGCTCTTCCGTCGCGTGGCCACACACACAGCCACATCGTCTCCCTTTCCTTCCAGGTTCCGTTGACCTCAGCCTCCGGATGCTCCTCATGGCTTCTCCTTCCACGTCCAGCTTCCTCTGCTTATCGCGTTGCCAGTCAGCCTGCGTGGGCATGTGTGGCCTCACCCTAACCAACTCCATCCTCGAGGGCCTGGTCACAAAGGTTCACACCCTAGCATGCCTTCCGTGGGGAGCAGAATTCAATCCCCAGAAATACGTGTATTCATCTTTTCCTTCATGAGTACTGCTTTCCTGTGACTTGTTTAAAGTTTTCCTTACTTTCTCATGTTTTTTAAAAGCGCTTATTGTTTTTATCATTTAAAAAGTAAAACACCAGATACCCAAGTGGGCCTAGCAGTTCTTATTTACCACAGATAATTCCCTTTTAAAAAATGCCCACCGCACCCCACCCCCATTTCCCTAGGCCTCGCACATTCTGATTTCATTCCAGCAAATGCCGCCCTGCCTGGCCTCGGAAAGGGCCGCCACTCGGCAGCCCCATGACTAAGAGCTTCTGTGTGGTTGGCGGATTCCCAGGGAGGTGCAGAAGGCGCTGAGGAGAAACTGAAGTGGGAGGCTGGAAAAAACTCAGACAACCTACACAAGAATGTAAAACAGGGGGAGCCCTCGTCCAGTAGAGCTGCAGGGGTGACGGCGCCTCCCCACTGAGGCCCGGAGGGACGCATCTGCAGCCCCCCACCCCAGACATCTCATCTCACAGAGTGAACCCCCCACCTGTCCCCTTCCCACGCAGCACCTGCCACTCGCAGGCCCTGGGAGCTGTCTTGGGGTCTGCCTCCCCCAGTCCTGGCACCCAGTAACGACAGCCGTTGGTGGGGGGAGCTAGCGGGGACACCCCTCAGGGAAGACAGGCTCAGACCCCGCTGTCTGTGCACCCCACCTCCCCCCTCACGCAAGGCGCCCCCAAAGACGGAGGTGGCACGGGTGTGCTGGGGGCCGCCTCTGAGCTTTATTCCAGGGCGGGCAGAGGGCGTGTGGCCAGGCTGGTGGGCAGGGGAGGCCGCGGGGCCGGGTCAGCGGTAGCTGTCGGGGTCTGTGTCCCTGGGCAGGAAGTAGCGCTGCAGGGCAGGCTGCAGGGGAAGCGGGGGCAGCGGGCGGGCCGGGCTGGGCCAGTCGGGGGGGAAGGGCTGCGGCTCCACCCGGGGCAGCGGCAGCTTCAGCGTCCGGATGGAGCCGCCCAGGAAGCGGCCCGCGGAGCGCAGCGGCAGTGGCGGGCCTGCGGGGGGCGGAACGCGGCCGTGAGACCAGGCCCCCGGGCCGGGGCTGGCGCTAACGCGTCACCTCCCCTCTACTCACCCCTCGGGCTCCTCAGGGGCAGGGCCTTGGCCTCCTGCAGCCGCGGGATGGGGCGGTGCCTGCGGGGCAGTGAGGCACGTCGGGCGGCGCCGGGCTGGACCCCCCGCCCCGCGCGCCCCCGGCGCCGCCCCCGCGCACCTGACGTCCAGGGGCCGCCGCACCACCGTGTCCGGCACCCGCGAGCGCGGGCCGTGCGGCTCCTCCTCCTCCTCCAGCAGCAGGCCTCCGCGCCGCACCTGCTGCCGCTCGCAGAAGTAGTTGAGCACGTCGATGGGCCTCCAGGTCCAGCATCCCTCCGGTGTGACCAGGGCCGTCTGCTGGAGGGGCAGCGGCGCGCTCGGCAGCGCGGCGGGGGCGGAGATGCGCGCGGGGACCCCCGGCAAGGCGCAGAAGGGCTGCAGCAACTCCGAGAGAGTGCGCCGCGTCCGCCAGACGCGCACCTGCGGCTCCCGGATTGAGGCCGTCAGCGCGGGCGTCACCGGCACCTGTGAGAGCGTCTCGGAGACGCGGGAGGGCGTGGCCGAGAGCTCCTTGGGGACAATCGAGAAAAGCTCCGAGGACTCCGAGACCTTCGGCTGCATCACGGACAACTTGGCTGGACCCAGCGACCAGGTTTCCATCTGTGGGGCGGTGGCTGCTCCAGGAGGCGTCCTCGGCTCCTTAGAGCTCCGGGCAGCAGCGTCGGGGCTCCCTCCCGACCAAGCTCCGGGCCAAGGGAGAGGAGCCCCCACCCCGACAGGGAGGCCCTGCATAGATCGCCAGCGGGAGGAGCCGCGAGGTCCCGCGAGGTCCCCGAGGCGCACGCAGGCAGCGCGGAGCCAGGGCCTCGGGGAACCCTGTGGGGGGCGGGGGGTGGGGCAAGAGGCTGCAGCGGCGGCAGGTGGCCCGCCCCGCTCCCCGCCCAGACCTGCAGCTTGTGGACCATGTCCTCCAGTTTCTGGCCACAGCGACTGCGCAGCAAGGCCTTGGAGCTCAACTCGGGGCTCTGGACCCAGGTCATCATCTCCCTGAACAGGAAGCCGTGGGGGTCCTGGAGCCCCAGCCCCCTGAGCAGCTTCTTGATCTCCGGCCTGGGGGGAGGTGAGGCATCTCAGCCGGAGCTCCCGGGGCTTGCAGGGACGCGGCCAGCCCGGGACTCACTGGCAGGCGGCGGGCGAGTAGAGGAAGTAGGTCAGAAGCTCCAGCACCACGTCCCAGGGCTCCAGAGAGCAGGCCAGGAGCAGCTGCAGCGCCAGCACCACGAACTGCCTCTGCGTCGCGTCCTGGGGGGAGCCCGGGGGAAGGGTGGTGGGTGCGGGCCGTGCTGGCCGGGCGGGGCGGGGCGGGGCGGGGCGGGGCACACCTGCAGGCTGGGGGGCCGGTCCCGGTTGAGCAGGCGCACGAGGAGGCGCTGCAGCCGGCCCAGGAGGTCGCTGCTCACGTCGGGCAGCAGCCTCAGCAGCGCACTCAGGATGTTCACGCCGTCGGTCCAGGAGGCCCCCTCCAGCGCGTCCACCAGCAGGGAGGCCAGGCCCTCCACCGTGCCCACCTCTGGGTAGGCCTGCGGGACCGCGTGCTGAGCCCCTGCCCGCTCGCCTCCCTCCACACCGGGCATCTTCCGCCGAGCTCCCCGCCCCCGGCCGCCCCCGAACCTCCAGAGTGAAGAGGGGGAAGAGCGTCTTGAACCAGTTCTGGCAGAGGAAGAATCGCAGGAAGCTGGGCAGATGCTTGAAGCGCTCTTCCCAGAGCGAGCACCCCGAATAGCGCGCAGAGGGGGCGGCGGCGTCGCCGGGCTCCGGCGGTGTTGCCATCTCGTCCGGGAAGCTCTGGGGAGAATGGCCGGAGCTGCAGGCCCCCCTCTCTCCCGGCCCGGACCCCCGAGCCCCCCCGCCTTGGGGCTCAGGCGTGTACCGGCGCCCCCTGCCCGGAAGGCTCCAGCGACTCCTCCGAGGGCGTGTCCTCCGTGCTCAGGGAAGGCAGGCTCCAGTCCAGCTCCTCCTCCTCCTCCTCCTCCTCCTCCGGCTGCTTGGCCCCGAGCTTCTCCCCCAGCCACTGCACCAGCTTCCGCTGCCACGCAGCCCCGTGTCGCCTGCTGCTCCGCGACAGCCAGAAGTCGTCCTGGCCCGCGCCTAACTGCGGGAGGGAGGGCGGGAGAGCTGGCGGCTGGCGGCTGCGGGGAGCTGGGAGTGCGGCCGCGGGGAGCAGGGCTGCGGGCCGGCCTGCCCCCAGCCCCCGCGCCTTGCCTTGGGTGGCCTCTTGGGGACCAGCTGGGCGAGGGCTCCGGGGCCGTCCAGCTCCGCCCTCAGCCACAGCCTCTGCAGCACCGCTGAGTTGGGCACGAAGCCGGGGAAGTGGATGGGCTGCGGGATGCACTGTGGGGGGTGCAACGGCCTGAATGCGGCGCCCACCCCCCAACTCCCCTGGCCCTCCCAACACACATACGCGGGCGCAAGAGCAGTCAGGGAGGTCTCAGTTGCGGTGAGCAACGGGAGGGAAGCCCCGACACTCCCCGTGTGGGCCCCGCGGGACCCCAACCTCCAGCCCCAGGGCAGAGACGGCTATAGGAGGCCGGTGCCAGGGCTTGGGCAGACTGCCACGGCAGCTGGAAGAGCTAAGGACCTGCCCGGGCAGGTGACAGAAGGGTTGGACCTGTGCTGGGGGAAGGACGAGGCCGTGGGTGCCTGGGGTCAGGGAGTTGGAAGGAGTGACTGTATAGGGCTAACTCCCCTGGATTGACTCCAGCAGAGCAGGGACCCTGCCTCCGGGGGATCCCCACTTTCAGTGACAAGGGCCGGTGTGCAGGCACAACCAGCAGGCGGGGGCTCTGGCTCCATCTGCCCCACGTCCACCCCGGGAGTCCCCAGCCCCTGACGCACAGCAGCAGGGAGCCCCAGGAGGTGGCCAGGCAGGGGAGGGGGTGGGGGGCCACAGGTGCACATGGTCCCCAGCTCAGATCTGGGGAGCTGAGGTGGGCAAGAAGGTGCATCCCCCAGAGGAGCTGCCTCTGGGAAGAGCCAGGAGGGGGCTCTCACCTGGTCTCGGAGATAAATGGTGGCAGGAAAGAAGCCCCTGAACTGTGACAGCGGCTCCCGGCGGCGTTTCTTCAGCGAGGTCTGGGATAGGGCAGGGTCAGAGCAGACGCAGGCCCCCAGCCCTGCAGCCCACCCGTGGATGGCTGGCAGCCCACCTGGCTTGAGCCCTCACCTTGGACTGCAGGCGGGAGGATGGTGGGCCCAGGGCCACCTGCTTCTCCCGCTGGAGCCGCTCTGACTGCAGCTGCAGGTCGAGACCGAGGCCCGGGTCGCAGCTCGGGGAGGAGCCGGCCAGCAGCTGGTGCGTGGGAGGAGCACAGTGGTTGGCGCCGGGTCATGAGGCCAGAGCAGGGGTGTGGGGGGAGGAGGCCTCACCTGGGATGCCTTGCTGTGCACACTCTGGGAGGGAAATGGGACGGGCAAGACGACCCAGGGTTCGCCCCCCGTCTGAGGCTCGGGGCAGACCCCAGCGCGCCTGAGCACGTGGCTGGCATCTCTCTCCGCAGGGAGAGTCACATTGTTCCACTGCTGGGTTGCCCTTCTGGGCCACATCCCCGGGGAGGGGTGTTGGGGGGAAGATGGATGGCACTGAAGTCCCTGATGCCCAGGGAGGGGCAGGGCTGGGGCTGGGGAAGGCCTGGCACCCACCCGTAGGCCAGAGCCGTAAATCAGATGCAGGTAGTTGTCAAAGGCTTCCTGGCGCTGCTGCCAGGACAGTGGGGGCCGGGCTGCTGGGACCACCAGCCCCAGCCTCAGCTGCCGAAGATCGTGGTCCCGGGCAGCTAGGGCTTCAATGGCCTGGGTGGGGGTCGACAATCAGCCCATTCTCCCTCGGACTTTGCCATGTGGTGCCCACGTAACTGCTGGGTTCCAGGCCTGCCCCCGGGACTGAAGGGACGAGGCTTGAGTCTGGGTGGGGGGCAGGGCTGGGCCATCGTGGGGGTGAAGAGGCCGGGACCACCCCACCTCCTCTAACACCGGCCGCTGAGGTATCGCCTTCTGGTGACGGATAGGAGACAGCGCCACGCTGCAGACAGGGTGAGCACAGGTGGGACACTGAGCAAGGTTACAGAGGGCTCAGGCAGGGGCTGTGACAGGGACCCAGCCAGGCATGGTGCTGCCAGGGCTGGGACAGGCTTGCGGTATCCCCTGAGGGCTCCCAGAGCCCTGGAGCCTCATGCTGGGGCATGCAGCCAGGCCCTGGCCCAGGGGAGCTGGGTGGGGGCCTCCAGGACACCTGGGCTGGCAAACCTAAGGCTGGCCGCCCCATGCAGGCCGGCGAGCCTCTGCAGCTGGGCCGAGGACGGCGACTCTTGGCTGGTCAGCAGCAGCGGGGGGTCATCCACCACTTCAGGGACCTCCTGGCACAGCTTCTGAACAGGGGAGAGAAGCCTGGCACTCTGGCCTAGGGGCCCGTGTCCTCCCCCAGCGGCCCCACCTGGCCCACCCTCCGCACGATGCACACCTTCACCAGGTAGGAAGTAGGCAGGTAGAGCGTATGGGCCACCAGGCAGAGGCGGGAGCCCAGTGCCATCACGAGGTCTCCACTGTTGCTGCAGAAGGTCAGGGCCTGGGGGGCGCCATTCAGCTGCAAGAGCCTGGAGGGGTGCCCAGGGCCCAGAGTCCAGCCCCTGCTTCAGTGTGGGAAACTGAGGCAGGAGCTGGGCCCCCCCTCCCCCCTCCCCAGCCCCTGGCCTCTGGTGGAGGGAGAAGGGGAAACCAGCAGGCTGCTCCAGCCACGCCCCCGCCCTCCGGCCCCGCCCACCGCAGCAGGCGGTTCTCCGAGGTCCAGATGCGGATGGTGCAGTCCCGGCTGGAGGAGGCGTACAGCTTGAGCGTGGGGCAGCAGCACAGGCCTGGGGTGGTGGTGGGGGTCGGGGGTCAAGGACCGGAGGGGTACGGGGTCTGGGCCTCAGCTTCGCCCTGTCGCCTCACCGGTGATGTGATCCGTGGGGTCGTCCTGGGGCCGGTGATCAAAGCGCCAGCGGTTGCCCAGGCCGAATTGCACCAGGCCATAGGTGGCGCTGGCCGGGGCTTCAAAGCCCACGGTGACGCGAGTGCCGACGCGCAAGCACCACGGCCGGGTGGCAGCAGGAGAAGGTGCGCAGCAGGCTCAGGCTCTCCTCGGCGTACGGGAAGACGCGCCACATCTTCACCGTCAGGTCTCCGCCTGGGGGCGGCAGGAGCCGGGCTGGGCTTGAGGGGTGGGTTGAGCTCCCCGCAGAATATTGGGAACGAGAGGGGTGCGGGGAACTGACCCGAAGACACGATGCAGTTCCAAGTGGACGCAATGGCGGTGACGGGGCCCGGACTGTGAGCCTCGGTGTGGAAAACGGGCCGCGACGAGCGCCAGTCGAGCACCACCAGCGCGCCGTCCGTGCGCCCCACCACCGGCAGGTACCTGAGGAGGGCGGCAGAGCCCGTTGGCGCGGGCCCAGTCACCCCGCCCACCCGGCCCTCGCCGGCTCCGGCGCCCACCGGTTCTTGTCCGTCCAGGCCCCGGCAATGTCGCTGCGGCCCAGCTCGCCCCCGTTTTGGCGCACGACCTCCCAGGTGGAGCGCGCGCTCGCGAGGTCTGTGATGTGGCTGTAGAGGTGCAGGCAGCAGGGCCGCGGCGCCGGGGACGACGGCGGGCAGACGCGGTGCAGCACGTGCATGGGACAGCGCGCCGCGTTGGCGCGCACCAGCTGCCCGGCGCGCGTCAGCAGCCACAGCACCTCGCGCGGCAGACAGTAGGCCACGGCGGCCGCGCAGTCCTCCGGCCCGAGCAGCAGCGCGCTCACCGTGCGCCCGGTGGAGGCCGACACCAGGCAGACGGAGCCGTTGGCGCAGGCGCACACGAGGCGCGTGGGCAGCGGCGCGGGCGCGGGTAGTGGGGCCGCCACCTGCAAGTGGAGCACCGGCGCCGGCAGCTGCGCCAGCGGTGAGTAGAGCTCGCGCACCCGCCACAGCTCCACGGCTCCCGCGCTCAGCGAGAACACGGGCCAGTCCGGCCTGGCGGGCGCCAGCAGACGGCTCACACGCCCGGACGCCACGTCCCCCGGGCCCCAGGGACAGAGCGCCACCTCGCCCACCTGCGCCGCCGCCTGCAGGTCCCACGTGCGCAGCGTCCGGTCCTGCGAAGCGGACAACACCAGGGCCGTGTTGGGGAGCACGGTCAGAGCCGTCACTGGGCCTGCGGGAGGGGCGCGGGTCACACGGGCGCGCCCGGGAGAAGGGGAGGGGAGCCGGTAGCCCGGGTGCGGCCAGAGCCCTCCGGGAGCCGCCGACCGCCACGGGCTCTTGAAGGCAGAGGCCCGCGCCCGGGAGAACGGGCCTTGAGAAGCGCCGGGGCATGGCGCACCTGTGTGGCCCACGAACACCATCCGGATCTGCCAGTTGGCCTCCCACACCTTCACCGTGCTGTCTCGGGAAGCCGTCACCATGGCCTCCGCCGTGTCGCAGTACGCCAGGTCGGAGATGGTGCTGGGTGGGGGAGGCCCGGCAGACTCAGCACAGCCGCCCCTGCCCTTCCCCCCCCCGCCCGGCACGTGCGTCCGCGCCTCTGCCGTGACCGGTTGTCCCCACAGCTCGTGACTGTCCATCAGCACTCCCTCGCGCCCCCTGTCCCGTGACCCCCTCACATTTTGTGCAGATCCCGGCGCACATCTACGAGAGCCCAGGTGTGCAGATCCACGGCGAGCACCGTCGAGCCGTAGGCCGCGAAGCAGCGCGGGGCGTGGTGGCGCCGCGCGGGCCCCAGAGCCAGGCTCGTGAGCGCACCCGCGGGGCCGACGGGCGGCGGCAGCGGGCAGCGGCAGCCCGCACTGCACCAGGCGGCGAGACCCGAACCGGAACCTCCAGAGCGCCAGGCTTCGCCTGCCTCGGGCCACCAGCAGTAGCCGGCCTGGGGCACAGGCAGGCAGGAGACGGGCTCGCGACCCTGCCTCCTGCCCGCTCCCGGCTCGCTCAGCAACAACAGCCTGAATCGGTCCCTAGTCTAGCCAGCCCCGCGGGGCCCACCCACAAAGCGGCCCACGTCACCCAGTGGGCCCGGGACAGTCACCAGCCCCCGTGAGCGCGACGGGGGCCGGCAGCTTCTCGAGCGCCCAGCCGTCCTCTGTGCAGGTTGCAGGCGGCCCGCCACCGTCTAGCCACCACGAAGCGACTGCCCATCGGGTCCTGGGCCACCGAGCGCAGCCCTGCGGCCAACTCCAGGCGGCGCAGCGGCTCCAGCCCGTGCACCAAGCGCGCCACGTGCAGCTCGGCTGTCTTCTCCTGCGGGCCGGGACGGGCAGGCCGGCAGTTCAGGCAGGGGAGCCGGGCAGGAGCGGGCGGGGGGCGTGCTGGGGCCTCCCGAGGAAAGGACCGGGCCGCACCTTTTCAACGATGCCGTGGAGGCCTGTGCGCAGTAGGAGCCACAGCTGGCGGGCTCGGGCGCGCACGGGCATGATGCGCCACTGCGGGTGGGTAGTAAAGTAGCGCAAGGCCTGCTGCGTCTCCGATAACGACGGCTCTGTGAGCGAGTGGCGGAAGCCATTGCCGTGTGGCCTTGGGCTCCCAACCCTGGGGCCTCCCCCGCGGGCCTGCCGGGTCCCCCAGGGGGCGGTGCGTGCCCGGGGACAGAGGCTGCGCCCGAGTGAGGCCTGCTTCGGGAGCCAGACGTCTGGGGCGAAACCAGGCCGCCCTCACCATTCTTCTCCTTAAGCAGCCCGGGGTCCGGGACGTCATAGACGTCCGTGTCGTATAGTTCTACATCCAGAGCCAAGCTGTCGCTTTCCCCTGAAATGGGGTTGGCTGTATCCGCCACTTCCGACTCCATGGCGGGTCCAGGCTACCCAACAGCCGCAGATATTCCCTTCCGCCAGCCGTTGCTAAGACACCTGACGCCGCCGGCCCCGCCCCGACGCTGGCCCCGCCCCCACTGCAGGCCAAACGCCCCCAGGTCGGTGTTAATTCACAGAAACTTTTATTGGAAACAAACGAGCTGCAGCAAAGTGACACTCAGTGCACGCGGCCGGGCGGGCGAGGTGGGGGGCGTACAGGTGGGCGCCGGGGTCCCGCCCAAGCTCAGCAGACCTCTGGGGCCTGCCTGCTGGGTCTCAGGCTGCGCCACCGGCCTGGAGTGTGAGGACCAGGCCTCGCCAGTACAAAATACAAAAATAAACTCTGTGGGCCAGCTGTCCCTGCCCCTGCGGCTCCTCTGGGCAGGTGCTCTCTCCAGGCCCCTGCTGTCCAGTCCAGCCGCAGTCCGGGCAGCAGGGGCCTGGGGAGGGGTGGTGGACATTCACAGGCTGGAACCCACTGGCTTTGGGGGGCGAGGCCTCTGGGGGTGCCACACTGTGGCAGCAACAGGGTCTGGCAGGCAGTGGGGGAGGCCCTTGGGCCCCTCAGGCAGGCAGGTCCGGGCAGCAGTTGGACCCCGCTGAAGCTGGGGCCTCTGCTCCTCCTTGTCACATACAGATCACCTGGACCCTGGCAGAAGCGGGCATGGAGACCCTTGAGGGGCCGCAGCCCAGGAGACCAGGCAGAGGGCGTCCCACTCACCCTGGGAGGCTGGGCCGTGGCCTCCAGCACACACCTGTCCTCCTCCATGGCGCCGGTCTCCTCGGCCCCGCCCTCGCGGCCTGCGCCAACTCTCTTGTCCTCCTCCTCTTCCAGCTCCATGTCCAGCTCGTTGCCCACCTCCGAGCGTGTGTAAGTGGAGCCACTGCGGGAGGTCGGGGATCTGTCTTAGGATCACTGACCCCAGGCTGCCACTGGTCTCTGAGAGACCCAGGGAGGGTGGCCTAAGACAAAGAAGGGAGCAAGGTGGGGAGAGAGGGGATGGTGTGTGGGTCCCCGAGCACTGAGGAGGGGGGAAGGCAGCACACCTGATGGAGCGGCAGCTGAAGAAGACAATCCGCTTGAGCCGCTTGTTGTAGAAGAAGTAATTGAAGGACCAGAGGCTGCCATCCTCCCCAAAGGGGTCCGAGTCCAGGTCTGGGTTGTAGCTGAGGAGTGTGGGCAAGAGGTGACATGAGGTCCCAAGTGCCACACATGCCAGGGGCCCCTGCAAGGACATGGGCCCACCTGTAGATGTCGCATTCGGCCAGGCAGATCTCCTCGTCCACTGCGTTCCACAGTTGTGGCTTCAGGGCCTTGAAGTCCTCCCGCACGGCCGAGAAGAGACTGCAGTTGACTGCGTTCACCACCTGCGGGGGGGGGGCACCGTTAGGGCTGGCAGAGGCCCAAGGCAGCACCAGTAGCCTGGGCAGTAGCCCAGGGGCCACCGGGCTGGGGGGCGTGCAGCACAGATGGCTGTGGGGCCGCAGGTCTCTCCCCTGCCCCTCACCCAGCTGAGGCTGGGCTCCCGGCTGAACTCGTGGCTGCGGGCCGTGCTGAAGTCGTAGTCGGGCCGGAAGGACGCGTTGAGGGTCGCAATTAGGTAGAAAAGGGTCTTGCGGCTGCACTTGTCACTGAGGGGGCTCTCGTCCTCGCCGCCTTGGCTCTTGCTTAGTCTGTACAGAAAGATGGTCAGCCCAGCCCCGCGCCCCTCGGGACCTCCATCATCCCACTGGCAGACCCCATGTCCACTCACCGGCTGGGGCTGAGGCCCGAGGTCTGGGGCGGGGACAGGGCCTCCAGCACGTGTGGCTGGCCCTCCTGGCAGAACTGCTTGAACATGTGCTTGTCATCTCCTGCCATCTTACACGAGTAGCTCTCAATCCTGCAGAGATGCGGGCGGCCCGTGGTGCAACTTCCCTCCCGGGCCCCCACTTGATTCAGGGGTCAGGGTGGAGTGTCCCTGAGACGGGGCTCCCCAGAGCCCCGGCCTCACCTCCCAATGATGTGGGCGTCTCCTGTCTCCACAGTCAACTGCGAGTTGATGGCCTCAAAGCTGGAGTTCTCCAACAGCTTCATGGTCCTCGGTGGTCCCAGGTTCTCCAGGGGCTGCTGCTGCCTGAGGGTGTGGGACACCAGGCTGTGGGTCCCGGGCCAGCTGGGACTCAGCCTTTACCCTCCTGCCCCAGTAAGTGCAGATGCCGTGAACAAGCCAAGCTTGGCCCCTGCCCCAGCTTCACAGGGCTCACCGCCCTCCCCAAGCCTGCTATGTGCCCTGGCCAGAGAAGCGATGAGATCCTGTTATCTGAGGCTCATGGCAAGTCTAGGCCCCAGCTCAGCCACGCTCCCTGCGCCTCCCACGAGTTCGGGGTCCAGGCCTTGTGGGGGGCACCAGGGACCTTGGGGCTGCTGGTTGGGTCTTGCCCTCAATGCCTCCTCATGGGAAAGAAAACCCACCCACCCACCATGAGGGTCACACGGAGTCGACTTAGGAACATGGCTCCGTTAGAACCCCTCAGGCCGGGCTGGGATCCGCAGCCGGAGCGAGAGCGCCCCTCCGGGTTAGGAATTAGGACACCTGGGGCGCCGGGCCCTGCGGTCACCTGGACCAGGGGCTGCTTTCCAGAGAGGAACAAACGAAACCCACAGGCTCCTCCGTTCTTCTCCGCGAGGACACCAGTTTCCTTCGGACGCCCCGCGGCTCCCCAAAGCCCTGTACGGGGTCTCCGGGGCGCCAGCGTCCAGCGGGCAGCGCCGGCCTCGGGGGCTAGGGGAAACCCCGCCCAGCCGCGGTGAAACTACAAGTCCCAGGAGGCAGAGCGCCCAAGCGAGCGCACGCGCACTGGCGCGAGGCCTGCTGGGGACTGTGGTCCCGGCCGCCCGCAGACAGCGGCCCCGCGCAGGGCGGACGCCTACCTGCTTGGGCCGGGTAGGGTGGCGGTGGCGCCGGTGAGAAGGCGGTACGGGCTGTGGCTGCGGGCAGCGCGGGCTTCTCAGGACCGGAGGGCGGCGCCGCGGCCTCCGCTCGGGCCGCACTGTATCCGGGGAAAGAAGCTCCGCGGCGACGTCCCGTTACTCCCGGCCCGGCCGGCCGCACCGGACTGCCACCGCGACATAGCCTCGTCCCCCTGCACAGCGCCCAACTCTCGCGACCGACCTGCCAGCCGACCGCCGCAGATCGCCCCGGCGACCGAGCGAGCGAGCGACCTCCGCCTCCCTCGGCCGGACAACAACAAGCGTCCGTAAGACCCGGCCCCACTTCTCTGAATGGCCCGCTCTAGCCTCCGGGGTCCAGAGTTCGAATTGCCATTGGGCGCGTTGCCCGCCTCTCATTCTTGTTTCCCACTCCTACTGGCTGGCGCGTCTGTCCGTCATCCTCCTGGCCCCAAGAACCCACCTCCCCGCTGGCGCTCATTGGCCGCGGCCGCGCCGGCTCCGCCCCCGGTGATCGTCATTTCCGGAGGGGCGGCTTGGAGACTCTACGCGCCCCGGGGGCGGGGCGTGGCCGAGACGGGGCCGAGTGTCGTGTGGGAGCTGTCGCGGCTGAGCAAGGGGCTCACGGGGTCGCGGGCCGGGGCGGGGCCTCGTCCGAGGGGCGGAGCCGGCAGCCGGGGACGGGGTCCAGCTCCCTCCGAGCCAGCGGCGGGGGCAGATGCTGACTCTTGGGCGGCCCCGCTTTCCGGGCCTGGTTCCGTCGGTGACACAGCCCGGCGCAGTGGCCTCCAGGCCCGGTTCAGAGTGACCGCCTTGAAACGGTGCTGGCCCGCCCCGCCGCCCTGCCCGGGCCTCAGGCAGGCCCCAGCCCCGCCCCGCCGGATCCACCCTGGGCGAAGCGGGCGGGTGAGGCCCGGCCCACGCTGCTCGGCCCCTTCCCAGTCCCCGACGTCCCGGCCGCGCCCGGAACCCCAGGCTCGCGGCCCCGGTTTCCGGCCGGCGGAGGCGCCCAGGGGCCCGGCCCACGGAAGCGGGCTCGGCAGGCCGGGATCCGGCGGACCGGAGATGGTGCCACCGGCGGGCGGGGCGACGGCGGCGGCTCCGGCTCCGGACCCGGGCTCGGCCGCGGTGCTCCTGGCCGTGCGAGCCGCCGTGAGGCCGCTGGGCCCTGGGCCGGACACCGAGGCGCAGATGCGGACGCTGCAGCTGAGAGTGGACCCCGAGCGGCCCGGGCGCTTCCGGCTGGAGCTGCTGGGCGCGGGGCCCCGGGCGGTGAGTGGGAGCGGCGGGGGCGCGCGGCCGGGCTCTTCCCCTTGCCAGCCGCGGAGCGGTTCCCCTTTGCTTTGTTTGCCGTTTCCCCGTGTGTCAAGGGGGATGATACTGGTCCCCATCTTTGTGGGCCTTGGCGCGGCTTTCCCAAGCAAATGCACGTAAAGGGCTTAGGACGATGTAAGAGCGTTGCTCTTCCTCCCCTGGTCGTCATGGGGTGTCGCGGGAGGTACTGAAGGTGGTTTCTCCCCCTCCTCAGCCCAACTTGCAGTGGCCCCTAGAGTCCGTCTCCTACACCGTCCGAAGCCCCAGCCAGCATGAGCTTCAGCCTCCACCTGGAGGACCCGGGGCCCTCAGCCTGCATTTCCCCAACCCTCAGGAAGCTCAGCGGTGGGCGGCCCTGGTCCGAGGTGCCGCCACGGAGGGACAGAATGGTCAGTGCCTGAAGTGCTGAGGACAATGGCTGTTCAGGAGAACGCAGGAGCAGCTGTGCCCCTGGTCCTGGCTGGGCGCTGTGGTGGGGAAAGCCAGGCATGCCTCGCCCACTGCAGGGCTCTGGGACGGCTCCCCAGAGGGAAAAAGGGGAGAAGAGGAGTAGAGGTCAAGGAGTTGGCATGTGTCAGGCCAGAGAGAAGAGGTGCAGGGACTCAGGGTGGGGTGGGAAGAAGAGGTGACCCCTAGACCACTGGGAGGGTTCTCAGTGGGGAGGTACCAGGGTCAGGGTTGGGTAGAAACTTGTGCAGTCGTGTGGGCTGGTGCAGGTACATCTGGAGAGAGAAAGGATGTTCCCAGAGATGGTAAAGGTGATAAAATTGGCCAGATGGAAGAACTAGCGGTTGAGGCAGAGCACAGGGCAGCAGAGTTCCCAGGTGAGGTCGTCTGGGGGGACGTGCAGACCTGACACATCCGGGGGCTGGGGGACCTCGGCTGGAGAGGTATGGATCGGGAGTAGGAGAGGCCAGCAGAGGTTGCCAGGAGAGAAACAAGAAGGGAACGTGGGCATGCCGACAGCACCGTGGGGAGGAGAGGAAGAGCCCGTGAGCAGATGAGAAGGAAAACCAGACATCTGTCCATTTACTAGCCATTTACCAGCTAGTGTTCAGCACCTACTCCATACAAAGCAGCGTCGGTGCTGGAGACTCCACAGCCAACAAGACCTCAAACCCTGGTCCTTGTGGATTTGCATTTCTGCGGGTAGGGAAGCAGATATACAAAATAAGGAAGTAAAATTTCTGGCAAATGGTGGAGGATAGGAATGCTGGGGCTGGCAAGGTGGCAGGGCATTGCTGAGGAGTGACAGGGAGTGAAAGGAAGATCCCAGCATGAGTCACGGGCCAAGGGGGCAGCAAGTGCAGAGGTGGTGGGGCGAGCGCACGCAGGCAACGTGAGGCTCGGCAGAGGCCCGGGGCTGGGTGCTCCGCACTCCCGTTCTATTGGGGGCCTGCCTGAGGCTATCCCAAGAGCTATGTCTGCTGGTGGGGGAGCCTCCCCACATTGCAGTGGGCTGGGCCTTGAGCTGGAGGTAATAAAAAGGGGAGATGGCAGGCGTGTCCAGGTCTATGAAGCTGCCAAAAGAAGGCAGTAGCCACAGAGGGTTTGTTTGGAACAGGAGCAGCGTGAGGGGGTTTTATGCTAATGGCAAAGCTGGGGGACAGGGGTGTGGAGGCCCCACTCAGCGGGGCTGCTGGGCAGGTAGAAGGGGTAGGCTCCTGAGAGGCTCCTTGGCTTCGGCTCTGAGACTGAGTGGGGATCCCCTGCTGGCAGACAGGAGCTCTAGAGACGGGCGGGGTGGCGTGGCCTCTGTGGAGCATGGGGACAAGTGGGACCGGGCAGCAGAGGGGGTCCAGCCGGACTCCAGAGCCCCAGGATGAGCCAACCACAGCGCCAGCATGGAGGGGGTTGGCAGGGGCCAGGGAGAGAAGGCAGGGCTTGAAGCAGGGCCCCACGTGGGGCCCTGGCCTGTGTCAGCCGGAGGAAGAACGAGGCAAAACCCTTGAAACCCAGGATCAAAGGGCAGAGGCCGGGGGCTGCACTGGGCTGGGGAGCCAGACGGGGAGGCCCCCAGCCCACCCATCTTCCCTCCCAGGCAGGAGCAGCCCACCTCCAGTCCTCCTCTCCCCACCCAGCCCTCCCAAAGCCCCCACACCCAAGGGCCCCGAGGCGGATTCTCTCTGGAGCCCCGGAGACTTGACGGAGAAAGGTGAGGAGGGGCAGGCAGGTGGAGGGGTTTGGGGAATTGACTGGTGCCCTGCGCTGACGGCTGCCCCCTCCCCACAGAAGAGTTGGTGGGACACCTGGCCCAGGCCGTTGCCAGTGGGGATGAGAAGGGTGCAGCCCGAGCGGCCGCCATGCTCGCCCAGAGGCAGGTGGCCCTCAGCGTCCAGCTCCCGGAGACCTACTTCCCTCCTGGCCCTGTCAGGTGAGCGCGGCCAGGCCCGTGCCCCTTGTTCCCTGGCCCCCTGGCCCCCCAGGACCCCCTGGCCATCCCTCTGACCTGCGTCCCGGCCCAGATTGCAGGTCACAGTGGAAGATGCTGCATCCTCAGCCCACATCTCGCTTCAGGCCCACCCCCACTGCACCATCGGGACCCTCCAGGACCAGGTGAGCACGGGGTGTGGGGAGCCCTGCTGGTGGGGTCACTGGGGTGACACTGCTCTGGCCGCAGGTGTTCTTGGAGTACGGCTTCCCCCCTGCCGTGCAGCGCTGGGTCATTGGGCAGTGCCTGTGTGTGCCTGAGCGCAGCCTCGCCTCCTATGGGGTCCAGCGGGACGGGGACCCCGCTTTCCTCTACCTGCTCTCAGCTCCTCGCAAAGCCGCAGGTCAGTCCTCTCATGGGACGGAGAGGGAGTTGGGGTGTTGCCTGAGACAGCCCTGAACCCCGCTCCTCTGCCACAGGTCGCAGCCCTCAGCTCCCCCAGTCACTGGGACTACCCCGAGCCCCCCAGCCAGCCGGCACCTGCCTCCCTCACTCCCTGCAGGTGGGCCCAGGGGCTGGACAGGTGGGGGCAGGGTGGGGCCGTGGGCAGAAGAGTCGGTGACGGGTACCCCATCTGCAGCGCGGCTGGCCGTGCCCCTCTTGCACCTTCATCAACGCCCTGAGCCGCCCTGGCTGTGAGATGTGCAGCACCCAGAGGCCCTGTGCTTGGGACCCCCTTCCCTCCGCCTCCACGCAGCAGCCACCAAAGGTACCGGGGGCGGGGGTGGGTGGGGGGCAGCAGAGGCAGCAGGGCTGACCCGTCTCCCCTCGCCAGGTCACAAGGAGAGAGGATGGCCCTGCCCTCCCTGGCCCGCGGCCCCTGGACCCCCTTCTGGACCTCTCGGGGGACGTCTGCTGACTACTCCCTGGGGACAGTGGTGCCGGGGGAGGGATGCGCAAGCTGGGGGCATTAAAGACACTTCTGAGCCAGCCACGTGCCTTTCAGTTTGCCTTCACAGACCATCCTCAGGCAGCCAGGGCCACGGGGCAGGTGGAAAGCTGGCCTGGCCCAGGGTCTGGGCCCCTGAGCCGTGCAGATGAGGACCTTGCGGCAGGGGGTGGGGGGCCTTCCCCAGCCAGGCCCTGCAGCTCCTGGGTGGACTTGGCTCCCCTGCATGAGCTGCTGGCTGCTGACCACGGGGCTGGGGCATTGCAGGGAAACCTGGCCTGCTGCTCTGCCAAGGTGACGTCCTGGCTCCATCCTCACACCCTCAAGCACGCGCCCAGCCCTCCTCCTCCAGCTGGACTGCCCCGTCCTGGGCCGCTCCAGCCAGCATCGCGTTCACCGGCAGTGGAGGTGGCTAATTAATTCCCCTGCTCGGGACAGGGAAAGCTCAGAGGCTCTGTCCTGGCTGCACCCAGTGCTGCCGAGGCCGGGCCTCCTTGGCCCTCCCCTCAGCGTGCCGCTGTGTGAACCGGCCGCTGCCTGGCCTGGGCCTGCCGCTCTGCCACCCTGTGACCTGCTAGGTGCTTCCCACATAAACACCGACATCCCAACAACTCCAGCCCAGCACACTTCTCCCCTGCTCCTCCCCAGCATGACCCTGTTGCGGAGGGCACCTCCGGCTGTCCAGCCTAGTGTCCAGGAGTTATTTCAGGGGCAGTCCTCTCCCCACAGCCACTGCCCCCACTCCAGAGGACTACTTGAACCTTGCCCCAGTCCCCGTGCTGTCCCCTAAATGGCTACTGCAGGTTAACCAGGTATCACCCTTATTGAAATATGGTCACAGGAGAGAGATCGGATGGCTCACTGCGCTGACACTGGACACAAATCCAGCAGGTCCGCAGGCTCCTGGATCACAGCCAGCCCACCCAGGCCGCTTTCACGTCTGCACCTGGAGATGCCCCTCTCTGCTGACCACTGCCGCCTCTGAGCAGTCAGTGGGCCGCTTCCTGTCCCACAAGTGGTCAGTCCTGCCTGGACTCCCAGCCAGCCACTGTCTGGGGCAAGGCTGGCCGTCCTGCATCACTATCCCAGGGACTGTGAAGGCAAGGACCTGAGTCCCAGAGTCCCCTGCAAACTTCATCCCCACGTACAACAACTCAAGGGTGTATGTTGAGAAACTTAATTTATTCCCATGATGGGGGGCTGAAGGAGAATCTGGAGCTACACCCGGGTCTCCTGTCCCCTTCCCTCTTGTCCCAGAGGAAGAAAGGCTTGGCCGCACAGGCCTGAGGTCTGACCAGGGGCTCCTGGGCGCGAGGGCCTGTTCAGGCTGGATGGCGGGCAGATGGTGGGCAGGGTCACTTGGGCGGCCGATAGGCCAGCTTCCGGCTCTTCAGAACTGACCACTTGTGCCGCTTCATGGCATAGATAAGAGGGAACAGCAAACCCATCACCATCAACATCTAGGAGGCAAGGCAGGCTCAGAAGAGGGGGGAAGGTGAGACCCTGCCCAGCTTCCAGGCCCTCTGTGATGCCCACTGTGTCCCTTGCCCACCCCCCTCACCTTGAGTCCCATGCGTTTGCGATGGTCATGCTCTGGCTCAGCTGCCCAGCGCAGAAAGGTGCAGACATCCTTAGCCACCTGGGACATGGTGGCTGGAGTACCTGGCCAAGGATAGGTAGGTGAGGGCTGTCCTTGGAAGTCCCTACCCAACCAGGGGCAGCCCACAGAGCACAGCCCTCTGTGGAGCAAAGAGAGAATGGCCCCTGAAAAAGGCTTCGAAAGGATGCAACGCTGAGGATGCACACGGGGGCCTGGGCAGGGGCAGAGCTGATGAGGGGGGCAGAGCAGTGTGCCCACGCCCAGGCTGGGGACCACTTACCATCGTCAAACTCTAAAACTTCATTGTAGATGGGGGGCGCCATGGCAATGGCCTGGCCAGGGAAGAAGGGGTTGAAGTAAAGGCCTTCTCGCAGCGACACCCCAGTGGGTGGCTCACAGTAGCCAGTGAGCAGAGAGAAAATGTAGTCCTCACCGCCGTGCCTGGGACCAGAGCCACGATCATCAACCCCCGGCAGGCACCGGCCCCTGCTCGCCTCCCCGGCAACGCACTGTACCTAGCTCGCACGATGTAGCTGAGGTCGGGGGGCAGAGCCCCGCTGTTGGCAGCACGAGCAGCCTCAGGGTTGGGGTATGGTTTTGGGAAGTAGTCGGACAGCTTCCCTGGCCGCGTGAACATCTCCCCGTCCTCGTTGGGGCCATCCTGCACCTCCACCTGCCACAGGGATCCCTGTCAAACCCTGCTGTCCACCACAGCGGGAGCCCCTAGCCCGAGGTCCTCCACAGCCCCAAGCCTCCCACCTCCTCAGCCAGCGCCTTGGCTTCATCCTCCGTGTAGCATACGCCCACCAGGTGGCGGTAAGCCAGGTAGTCCATGCTGTGGCAGGAGGAGCACACCTGCTTATATACCTGGAAGCCCCTCCGGATGCTAGAGAGAGAGAGAAAACGTTAGGGATGCCCAGGGTTCCACCTCACCTAGGCCACCCAGAATCTCCCCGGCCAGCAGCACACCTGGTGTGATCCAGAGAGGAGAGGAGGCCACGGTGAGACCAGGGATAGCTGGGAGGGTGCAGCTCCAGGTCACTGGCACTCACGGCAGAATGCAGAGCCACGGCCAGCCCGGCACCCCCTGCCGCCAACATGCCTAGCGCTGACAGCATCACCTTCCGGCCCCGGGACAGGCCGGGCTTTGACGACAAGGAGACTGCCTGCAAGAGGCCCGCTCAGCGCCCGCCAGAACAGGCCCACTCCACCTGGGGGTGCGGCTCTCAGCGCCCACCTCTTCCACTCGCCCACCCAGCAGCGTCTCCTCCCGCGGAGCGCAGCAGCACACCCCGCCCGCCCGCCCGCCCCAATCCGCGGCTGACCCCCGGGCCGCAGTCAGTCCTGAGGAGGGGTGAGACGTGTTCTTGGATCCCGGGCCGGGGTCGGGCCGAAGTGAGCAAGGGCGCTAGGGCAGGCCAAGGTCACGAGCAGCTGGGCGAGGGCAGGCTGGGGTTACTAGAGGACGCGGGCCGGTGTGGGCGGCCCCCCGGGGAAAGCCCGCAGCCCCGGCCCGGCGCGAGCCCTGCTCCCGGGCGCCCGAGAGGGGCGGGCAGCGCGGGGCCTGGCCGGGGCGGGGGCTCCGGGGCGCCAGGGTCGCTGCCCGGCCGCGCCTCTCCGCGCCCGAAGCCTCCCCGCCGTGACCTTCACGGGGCTACGGGGCCGCGTGGCGGGCGTGGCCCGGGCGAGCGCTCACCTGAGGCGTCCGCAGCGGGAGCTGCCCGGGCCGCGCACAGCACAGCAACCCCCGGGTCCGCGCGCCCGGGATCCCCGCGCCTCGCGGGCCCAGGACCGCCCCGCGAAGCGAAGCCGCCGCCGCCGCCATCTTGGCCCTCTTCAGCGCGGCCGCCTTTCCCGTCGGCCCCTGCGGCACCCCCGAGCTCAACCCTCGCGAGAGCTGGGGCCGCCGGGGGCGGGCTGTGGGCGGGCACAAGCGCCATTTGCCGGGTGCGGGCGCCGCGCCGGGAGTTTCCCTGGTCGTCTTGGAAACCGACGGCGGGGCGGGGCGCGCCGTCGCGGACTCGTCTCCTGTTGCCATGACAACTACTTGGCGTCCCTATCCCCCTCCGCCGGCCGCTTCTCCCTGGCTCTTCCGGGAAGCCGGCGCCCTCCGACGCCTGCGCGCTCCCACTCCGAAACCCGCGCATCAGCAAGGACCCCGCGTGCGCGCGTCGACCGGTACCGCCCGGCGGGGCCCTTTGACCCGGGAGATCTGCCACCGAGATGGGCGGGGAGGGAAAGGCCAGCTGCCGCGGCCCCGGCTGCAGGAAAGAAAGGGCGGCAGCCTGCACCCAGCCCCAGCCCGCGCGCGAGGGCAGGGTGGCTCCTCTTCAAGCGGAACAGCCTGTCCTCCTTCCTTAATCTGACAGGGTTTAGTGCACTAGGCACATGTTATGCCCTGAAACAGTCGCAGGGACCGCGAACAGAGCAGCCAAATTCCTCAAAGACACTAATGTCTATAGTCAGTGAAATAGAAGGGTATTCCATTTATGGAGGGGTGAATATTCAAAAATTCACCCCTCCATAAAAGAAACCAAACACTGGCAAAAATGGTCAGAGTCAACTTTTTCAGAACCTGGGAAATTAAAGGTTTGCAGCATCCAGGAAAGTGTTTATTCAAGAAAAATACATGAATCTTGGTAAGAATAGCAAGCTTTTTGGCAGTGTAATTGTCCTAGTCTATCCAAGCTCTCCAGTTCACTGGAAGCCACGAAAAATAACAGCCTGTGTTCCTGTTCCTGGTACTGGAGGGACCAAAATGGACTTGATTATCAAAAAAAAAAAATTGTCATTCCTGATCCTGTCTGGTGGCACTGCTGGAGACCCCACTCACCCAGTTGACTTGATGCTCACCCCATGTCACAGCCTCCTTCCTGAGGGTATTTGTCAAAGCTGTTTGCAGATGAGTATTTTAACTCGGCAGCTGACTGAGGCAATCACTCAATTGCTGGGGCAAACAATATGCTAACCAAATAGCTTAAAAGGGAAAGCTGGGAAAGTAGATGTCCCCAGAGCTCTGAAAAGCCAAACATGTTCCTGGGAATCTAAAAGGTCACACACTTACATAAGGCAGAGTGCAAGCTCAGAAGAACCCCAGAACGCCCCAGGCTTTCCCCTCTGACCAACCTTGAGGCTCTAGTCATGTAGGAAGAACCAGCTAAGGTGGAATGGAGGCATGGCCCAATAGGCACACAGGGTCCCTAGGGAGAGAACGGGAGACTTCCGGGTTCCAGGATTTTGAAGCAATCCCTGTCCAATCATTAGCTGACCACTAAGTTAACCAAGCAGAGGCTTCAGTGACCACACAGAACAAAGAATACAGACTTGGCAGAGAAAAATCGCCAACAACAGCTACAACACACAGCAATAACAACAAACTGCAGGGAAGGAGAGAACCTGCTGTCCAGAGTTATCACATTATATTGTTTAAAATATCCAGTTCTCTTGTGCAAAAAAACCACTAAGTATGGCATGTACATAGTACAGAAACACCAATCAAAAGAAACCAGGCCTGAGGAAGTCCAGATGTTGAACATGTGAGACAAAGACTTTAAATTAGCTATTTTAAATATAGGTTCAAAGGGCTACGGAATCCGCGTGTAAAGAAAGGAAGAAAAGTATGAGCCTAATGTCTCACTGTTTTCGTTTCTTTGGCTGCTGAAGCTATTCAATGCAATGATTTCACCTAAGCAATGGGAATTTATTAGCTCATGGTTTTGAGGCTCAGAGGAAGTCCAAAACAAGGTGTCATCAAGGTGATGTTTCTCCTGGAATACTATGGTGTTCTGGGGCTGGTTGCTGGTGATCCTTGGTCCTTCGCTTGACACATGGCAAGGCATGTGGTGGCCTCTTCTGGCCTTTAACTTCTCTTCCAGTTTCCATTGATTTCAGCTTCTGGCTGCCACCTCTGTGGTTTTCTCTCTGTCGGGTTTCCATTCTGCTTACAAAGGACTCCAGCAATAGGATGGAGACCCAGCCTGACCGAGGTGGCCCACACCTTAACTGAAGTTCCCTCATCAAAAGGTGCTGCTCACAGTGAGTTTAAGAACATGTTTCTCTGGGGTATATACAGTCCCACACCACCACACTCACCAAATACGTTACTGAGACTACCAATAACAAGACTGAAATTATACAATGGAGGCAAATAGAAATACTGGTCTTGGAAAGTACAGTGATGAAAATGCAAAACCATAAGCAGAGCTCAACAGATTTGAGCAGGCAAAAGAAAGAATCAGCAACTGGAAGATAGGTCAATTGAAACTCTCTCTTCTGTGGAACAGAAAGGAAAAAAAAAGAATAAAAATGAAAAGAGCCCCCAAGACCTATGACACACCATCAAGGATACCAGCACATGTCACGAAGAGTCCCAGGAAGTGAGGAGAGATAGAAAGGTGCAGAAGGAATATTTGAAGAAACAATGGCTGAAAACTTCCCAAATTTGATGGAAAACATTAATCTACATATCCAAGAAGCTCAATGATTTCCAAGTAGGATAAACCCAAAGAGATGTACACCTCGACACATAGTAATCAAACTCTCAAAGGCCAAAGACAGAATCTTGAAAGCAGCAAGAGAGAAGACTCATCCCATGCGAGGGGTTGTCACAGGATAACATCTACTGAGGAACCTAATAATGAGGACGCTGACTCCTCTCTGTGCTGCTCTTATGTTTTCCATATTTTCTGTTCTAATAGTGAAGAACCAGCTATTCCTTCTGATACAGAAGCATATTTAACAGAACTTTACCTAAAAACACTCAAGTACAATTTCCAAGTGATAAAAAGTGGAAAGGTCTTACTATCATAACTGGGACAGATGATTCATGTCCTTCAAGTCCTATATTAGAAGATGAAGGAGAAGCTAAACAGTTGGAAAAAAAAAGCTATGAATGTTTTCAAGAAAGCAGAAAGGCCCTCTCAACCTCCTTAGATATAGAGAACATGTAATCACCTGGTTCTCTGTGAGAACAGGATGGGCTGCAGCTGTTACTTTAATCATAGAGAAGGCGTAAATAATGTAGCAAGGTTGAATACAGTCCAGTCAAATGTATGTTTATCGATATGATGTAATGGCTAAACTAATCATTAGAATAAAATGAAAAAAGCTATATTAACAGGACAGAGACAAGTAATAGTAATCCCTTTTCTAATTTTTATACAAGTAAAAGTATGTTAAATTGCTCTTAGAAAAATCATATAGCTTAACTGGTAAACATATTTTTAGAAAGTTTTACAGGCATTCAAGGTTAAGACTCTGATAACGTGGATACCTTCCTTTGCTCTTGAACCATTCCTGTTCGCGAAGCATCATTTAATGTAAAACTAGAATATGAGTTGATTGAATGTAAATCAAAAGTGCTATAAATTCTCTGTAACTGTGACAAGAGGGAACTCTGAACTCGTGTCCAGCTAGATCAGGAGGAGTGGGGGCTCCCAGGCTTGGTAATGTATCAAGTAATTTTCACATTGTAAACTTGTTCCTTTTACCTCAAGTGCTCCTTTTAGTAAAAATGTGTTAAAGGGGAATTCTTGTCTCGAGTGCTCTTTACTTTTAAACTACTGTCTGTCCCTAGACTCGTGATTGAGTGGGAGGTCACTTGATGAAGCACAAACCCACTGAATCAGACCTGATGAGGCTCAGGCCTTTCCTAACGGGGATCACGGATTTGAGATGTAAAGAGACCAACCCGTGGCAGGGTCCTCAGGGGACTAACAGCCGATCAACAGAAACCACGGAGGCCAGCAGGCAGTGATGCCGTTCAAATGCTGAAAGAACAGTGCCCTCCACCACGAATTCTGTGTCTGGCCCAGGTCTCTCAAGACCAAAGGAGAAACGAAGGGGTTCCCAGATAAACAAAGTGAGAGGTTTGCTGGGGCGTGCTGCCCCCAAGAGCCTGCAGGGAGTCGTCCCGACCTAACGAGAAGAGACTGGGCAGCACCTGAGTCCAGATGAAGAAATACAGACAGAGCTCAAGTGTCGGGGTGGATTGCATCCCCCAAAATAGATATGTTGAACTCTGACCCCGGTGCCTCAGAACATAGCCTTACTGGGAAATAGGGTTATTTCAGGTGGAATTCGTTACACTGAAGGAGGCCAAGCTGGGTTCCAGTCTGACTTGGAAAGGACTTTCATCCTCAGACACGGGACAGGCCAGTGGTGGCCGAGCAGGGGACGCGGCCCAGGGGTGCCGGCGGAGCCAGGACAGACGAGGGAGGAAGGCATCTCCCTCACGGATGCCTTCCAACCCCCGGGCCGGGAGACCCTCTTTTCTGTCGGTTAAGTCACCCAGTTTCTGCTCTTTTGTTACAGGTCCTAGGCACTAAGACGACCAGGGGAGGTAATTACACAGGTAAATATAAAAGACGGTGTAAATATAATTTTGTTTGTACATTTTTTCCCCTTTATCTGATTGAAAACAGCTGCATGAAGCAATAACTATAAATCTATGGAGATGGGCACACAATACATAAAGACATAAAGAAGCAGGGAACAGAACTCCACAGGAGCAAGATTTTGAATACTATTGAAATTTATTTAGTATTAATCTGAATAAGATTATTATGAATTGAGATGTTAATTGTAACCACCAGGGCACTCAGTAAGAAATTGACCAAAAAATATCTAGTAAAAGAAACAATAAGGGAATCAAAATGGTACACCAAGAAAATGTCTAACCCAAAAAGAAGGCAGTAATGGAGAAACTGAGGAACAAAAAAAGACAAGACATATGGAAAACCTATAGCAAAATAGCAGATGTAAATTCTACCTTATCGCTAACTACATTAGTCTCCAGTTGAAAAGTAGAGATTGACAGAATGGATAAAAATAATAGAGAACATGATCCAACCATATGCTGTCTGTAAGAGATGTTTAGATTCAAAGACACAAGTTAAATGTAAAAGATTAGAAAAAGATACACCATGCAGATGGTAACCGGGAGAGCTATAGCAATTATGCTAATATCAACAAAATAGACTTTACGATGAAAACTGTTGTTAGAGTCAAAGACATTTTTTTAGGTTGGTATTATAACATTTATTAAAATAATGTTATGAGTTAATAGAAACAGCGAAGAACCAAAGAATTAAAATGCAAGCTATGTAGAGTCCCAACTAAAACCCCCAAAGTGTCTAATGAATTCATTCAATATAATAAAACACTGCAAAACAATTGGCAATTTTCAGTTATCAAAGCTATGGATTTTGCATTTTGTATCCTTTTCTCAATCAAGAAAAAAAATTCTTTTTGAGTGTTACATAACATACATGTAAAACAAAATAGAAAAATACATTATAAACTTGTAACAATGGCTGTTCATACATTATCTTACATGTAGATACCCAGCATGAACGACTAAGATAATAAAGAATAGACAAAAATACATGTCAGCTGTGCGGTGACATACTAGCAACACTCCCATCTACCGACTCTAAAAAAAATTACATAATGCTGTCAGAAAAATTATTAAAAACTACATATTTTAATAAATAAATTCAATAAAGAATAACACTCAGAACCAAGGCATTCAGAGATTTCAAAAGTCATGCTTTTTTTTTTCAGTTGGTCCAAAGTTTTGTCAACTAAGTTTTCAAAATTTTGTTCCGCGCCAACATTACCCATAAATGTCATACGTTTATTTCATATATTTACTTTCTTCCCAATGAAAGACATTTGATAAACATCTAAAATGTCCAGGTATAACATAGTTGAGATGAAACTGGATCAAATACTGATATTGTTTTTAACAACTATCACCTCAAATGCTTGAGTGTTGCAAATTTATTAAACCAACCAAACAAAATAAAAATCAAAGTGGCACAGCATATATTGTAAATAAATGAAAACAACTGTATGTGTAACAGAAAGACAAAGCAGTGGCACACTAAACCAAAACTAGCTGAATACAAAACGATGGCTGTTTACTGCATAGAGAATAAACTGGAATCTGTTCCCAAGAAAGGTGAGACGGCGGATGAGGGCACCCCAAGGAGCACACCGAGCTCACTGCCGGGGACCGTGACACCATGAAGGCGTGTAAGAGGGAAAGAGCTAATAAGTTGATAATCCACGGAAAGACATTTTATACTGAAAAAAGGGTCAATATGTTAAGAAGACATAATTATAAATATATATGCATCTAACAACAGAGGCCCCAATAAATAAAACAACAAACGGACACTGTGGCAGGGGAGACACAGACAGTTCCGTGCCGAGAGCTGGCGGCGTCACCAGCCCACGCTCAGTAAGGGACAGCCAGAGAGAAGACTGCCGGGGAAAGCGACTGGAAAACTCTCTCAACCAACTAGAACTGGCAGGCAGCCACAGAGCACTTCACCCTCAAACGTTCTTCTCAAGTCACACGGAACGTTCTCCAGGACAGATATTTGGGGCCATAAAACAAGTCTCACTAAATTTAAAATTAATGAAATCATATAAAGTATGTTCTTTGCCACAGAACAAAATTAGAGATCAGTAACAGAGAGAAATCAGTAACAGAGAGAAATGTGGGAAATTCACAAATATGTGGAAATTAAACAGGCATTCCTAAATAACTGATGAGTAAAAAAAAAAAAAAAAAAAAAAAAAGAAATTACAAGGGATATTAGAAATACCTTCGGGTAAATTGGAAATATATCACAACATACCAAAACTTATGGGATGCAGTGAAAGCAGTGCTAAGAGGGAAATTTAGGGCTGTAAATGCCCATATTTAATAGAAGAAAGCTCTTAAATCATTAATCCAACCTTCCAACTTAAAAATACTACAAAAAGAAGAGAAAACTAAACTCGAAGCAATAGTAAAAGAAGAGTGAAAATTATTGAAATAAGAATAGGAAAACAATGGAGAAAAACCAAAAAGCAAAGAATGGTTCTTTGAAAAGACAAAAAAAATTGACAAGCCTATATAGCTACTGACCAAGAGGAGAAATGAGGAGGCTAAAGTTACCAGGGGTGGTGAGGACAGCCGGGAAGCGATTGCTGATGGGTACAGTTTTTTTTTGGGTGATGAAAATACTCTGTAAGTAGGCTGTGGTGCGGTTGCAAAGTCTTGTATTTGAGTATGCTAACAGCCACTGGACTGTGCACTTTAAAATGGTCAAGTTTACTGCAGGTAACTCAGTTTCCCAGGCCTGGTTTAAGTAACATAAACTGGGGGCTTAAGGCAACAGAAAGGTATTCTGGACCTCAGAAGGGAGATGCCAAGGGGTCAGCAGGGCCGTGGGGGCCCCTGCCCGGCCTCGCCCAGCTTCTGGAATCCTCCAGCCGCGGCCCCGCTGCCCGCTTGTGAAGTCAGCAGTGGACTAGAGGACCCCTGGAGTGTAGGCTCACCCAAGTTTACGTGCGCCCGCAGTCCCGGCCTCCCACAAGGCGACCCTGGCAGGACGCAGGGCCCCGCACACCCCTCCCGGGCGCGCGTCAGCCGGGCGCAGCGGGGGTTGAGCCTCGTGGAAACAGGGTTGTCCGAGCGCGTGTCCCTGACGTTGGCTGAGGCGTCCACCCGCGTTTGCAGGCTGTGCATCGTGTCCAGCATGTTTCAGGCAGTTAAAGGCCGATGGAGGGGGCAGGCGGGGCGCGCGGCCTTAGACGTGCCCGCGGCACATCCCGGCGGCCGCTCAGGAGGCGGCGGCTGCGGACAGGGCCGCCGGGGCCGCGGTGACTCGGGTACGGCCCCAGGCCGCAGGGGGCCCCTGCAGGGACTCCCCACGACGCCACTCCTGCCCCCCGGGCTCCACACCTCTAGCCTAAAGCAAATTCTGCTTCAAAACCTCACACCCCGACCCCTTCTCCCGGGGACGCCCCGCGGCCGCCTCCTCCCGGAGCCCCGGGCCCTGCTGCGCGTCCTGTCGGGGCTCCCTTGGAGTCTCTTCAAAGCCCCTCACTGTCCTGAGCGTCAAGCACCAGGCACGACCCTGCTCCCTGCCCGGTCACCTTCCGCCTCCGCCAGGGGAGGAGGCCCTGTCTCAGCGGGCGAGAGCCAGGCGGAGGGGCTTAGGGAACTGTGCCAAGCGAGCGAGGGAATGAATCAGAGCGTAATGCAGGGTCTGGGCTTGGGCCTCACGCGCGCACGCCCCCCCCCCCAGCACATGCCCCCCCAGCTGTCGCCTTCTGGGTCCAGGCCCCGAGCCCGTGGGCAGCTCCTTCCTGGCCCCTGCCTGGCGGCCCCCACTGCGCCTCCTCCACTGTTCACCCATGATGGGCAGGAGACCGGGCAGGAGGTGGCACAGCCCGAGCCCTCCGGGCTCCCATTCCGGGAAAACGAGCAGAAAACAAACCCTCAACACGCCCTCCTGGTTGCCAGCGCTGTGGATGCAACACATGTGCTCACTTCTAAATGCATCCATATATTAGTTAGGGTTCTCTGGGAAACAGAATCAACAAGAGATACCTAAATAAAAGATTTTATGAAAGCGTCTCATGCACGAGTCCAAATTCCGCAGGGCGGGCAGCAAACTGGCAACTCCAGTGAAGATGTTCAATGAGCTCCTCAGGGAGCGAACTGCGACTTCAATGAACGTGTTCGATGAGCTCCTCAGGAAACGCTTTGCTGGGCAGCCGAAGAAGTGAAGGTCCTCTATCTGTCTCGCTTGACAGTCTTCAACTGCGATTGTATAAAAATGTGGCTTATGAGGGGTGACAATGGGATTGGGAAAGCCATAAGGACCACACTCCCCTTTGTCTAGTTTATGGATGGATGAGTAGAAAAATGGGGGAAGGAAAAAAACAAAGGCACTCAGCAATCTTTTTTACTTCAATTGCTCTTTTTCACTATAATTATTATTCTTGTTATTTTTGTGTGTGCGGTAATGAAGGTGTCAGGGATTGCTTTTGGTGATGAATGCACAACTATGTAATGGTACTGTGAACAGTTGAATGTACAATTTATTTTGTATGACTGCGTGGTATGTGAATATATCTCAATCAAATGAATTAAAAAAAAAAGTCTTCAACTGATTGATTGGATTAAATCCAGCTGATTGTGTTCTCTCATTGTGGAAGACACACTCTTCATTGACATCATCAGTCACAGCTACAGCCAATTGACTGATGATTTAATAAACCAGCCTTCTGGTTCATTAACCAGCCACACATATCCTTGCAGTAACAGTCCAGTGCTTGCTTGACCAGACACCTGGGCACCATCACTGGCCAAGTTGACATAGGAACCTACCATCACAATCGAGCTGGTGGCCACCGAGTCCCCACAGGACCCCCAGCTCAGCGGCAGACCCCCTTTCACCAGTCAGGGCGAGTGGGAGTGTGGGAAAGCCCCACACCACGGTGCACTAAGCCAGGCAGGTAGACGAGGGTTTCTCCTCGGCCGTGTGACATGTAGCATCGCCGGCCCGACCGGGGATGGACCCCGCCCCCTCCTCGTGCGTCCCTCCCCGTAACTCCCTGGAAGCTTTGGCTGCCCTGACCTTGAGGGCTGCTCACCCTGAACACATCTTGCTTTTAGAAAAGAGCCCATACCCAGATGATTTCCCAGGACTTGCCCACGAGCCCCCGGCACGTGGCCATCTTTGCTCCTGCCCATTTACAACTGGAGACGCAGCTGCCATAGGTGCAGGCACGTGCGCATGACCCCCCTGCTTCCCTCTCTGTAGGCTCCCCTGACAGATGCTTTCCCACCAACCACCCCGGCGCTGGGTGCCTCCTTTTTCAGAATTGCATCTGGCCCTGTTGTAGGGTGGTTTGGGGCAGTTCTGGCTGGGTCATCCCCCATTTCTTCTTTTGGGGTGAGTCCTGCTGCTGTTTCAGTGGGATACGGAATTAAGTTCTGAGGTTTGCCACCCAGGACTGGTGCGGCCGCTCCAGGATTCCCAGGGAGCTCGCCCCTCATCTCCCACACTTGTCAGCAGGGGCTGCCACCTCGTGGTCAAAAATAGCGCTGCACGTTCCAACCATCACAGCCACATCCCAGCAAGCAGAAGAGGAAGAGCCCAGAGGGGCACTTCCTCCAGGTAAGGCCCCTTCCTGGAACTTGGGCCTGACATGCCGGCTCCTACCCTTTGACTGCAGCTGGGCCATGGCCACACCTTGCTGCCTGGGAGCCTGGGAACAGGTTTATTCGGGGTGATCTGTGCTCATGCAAAATTTGGGGTTCTATGACTAAGGAGGCAGAGAATAGATATCAGGGGACTAGCAACAGATTTTGCCACCCCCAAAATAAAATGTTTAGGAACATATCCTCATTCCTTTTACATCCTAGGAGTCAGCGATGGAGACACCAAGGGAGCTGCAGGGCCTGCAGGGACACTGGGTAGAGAGAAGTGGACATTGCCCCATGACAGGAAAGCAGAAGGCCCCGAGCGCTGGCAGCGAGCAGTGCAATGCTGGGGTCTTCAGGTAGAAGCAAAGCATCACCTATAGCGAGACTTTGAACTTCTAGCCTCAAAACCATGAGGCAGTCAATTCCTGTTCAAGCCAAACCATGGGTGGTGGTTGTGAGGGCAGCTGAACAAACAAGACTCTGGAGAGGAATTCCATCTTAGACGTCACCCCACCAAGAGAACAGAGATGATGGAGCGGGGACTTGTGCAGGTTTTAGAGGCCAGGAGCCAATGGACTTGGCAGGGAGAAGCCCGTGCCTCAGAGGTGGGGTCAAACCAGGGGATGGCGGTGGTGGTGGGGACAGTTTGATCACAGAAGCTGACCCGAGCGATTCCAGCCTGGGGATGAGTGGGCTGCCCAACAGTGGGACCCCTGCCTGGGAGCCCCAACAGTAGCAGCCGCTGAGCACCTACTTCCTCTGGAGAACGTGGCCCCCGCGAAACCCCTCAGGTCCTGACCTCAGGGGTCACCCCACTGTAAGGCTGAGCCACCCGCTTCCCTAGCCAGGGGCTCCTCTGGGGGAAGACAAAGCAAAACCAGCAGGAGGTGCAGCGCAGGCACCCGATGGAGCGGTGAGCAGTCCCGGGGTGCAGGACAGTGGGGGGAGGTCTCTGCACCCTCAGGGTGCTCTCCCCAGGATCCCCCAAGGCTGCTAGACTCTCACAGAGCCTTTGTGCCCCCCCCCAGGGATTGATGCCATGTCCCATCTTGGTTCCTAATGCTGAAGCCGACATGGCTGTTTGCTTTGCTGCCCTGCAAGTGCCCTCCTGTGACGAGAGGCCTGAGTCACAACCACCAGGCTCCCTGATGTGGCCCTGGCATCACCAAAGGGTCACACCACACGCTGCTCATTCTTCAAATGGACACCAAATCATCCAGCTCCCCTCAGGCTTCTCTCCCAGCTGTGGTGGGGAAAGGACTTCCTGCTGGCCCCTCCAGGCTCTCCCAGGCTCGGGGGTCTCCAGTTCTGCTGCCTTTGGGGCTTGCAACCTCAGTGCCAACTGCATTGTCTGGGTGATGCTGGGTGAGCTCCGTGGCCTCTGCCTGCCCTCGCCTGGGTACCTGTCCCTTTGGCTCTGCTCCCAGGAGGCTGCGTCAGGGCTCACCTCACACAGCAACCCCCTGCCATGGACCCAGGCCTCCTCCGCAGGTTCCAGCTCCCCCGGGGCTCCCTCTGCCCCCCAGGCCCCGAGCCCTCCACTCCCTGTCCTCGAAGCCTCTTCTCTAGCACCAGACAGAAGGCAGCAAGCCATGGTGACCACCAAGCCCAAGCCATCCCGGGCCAGCAGAGCACGTGCTTGGGGGGAAGGAGAGCAGGCGAGTGGGTTTTCACAGAGCCCCTGTCCCGGGGCCCGAAGCTCTCTCCTTCCGAGGCTTGGTGCCCCTTACCCCTCAGCCGTGCCCCAGCCGGCCAGGGCTCCTGTTATCTGGGGGGCTTGCGAACACCCAGGAGAAGCAACAGGAACGCCCCATTCGTGCAGGCTACAGTTTCTTGTCGTGCACAGTGGGCAGGAACTAGAAAGACCAGGAACTTCCCTTTATTTCCCAGGAAGAGGAGAAATGGGGGCCGGGAACCCTGGCTGCACGGCTGGGGCAGGCGGATGTCACTTCCAGAAGAGCACGTTCCAGAAGAGCAGCCAGCAGGGATAGAGGCCGAGGGACAGCAGCGGGAAGAGCAGGGCGCCGTACATGTGGTGCTCCAGCACGCCCTGTGCCAGCGCCGCCAGGAACAGCTGCCAGCCCTCGGCCAGTGACAGCGGCAGCTCCTGCAGCTCCCGCCACAAGAAGAGGCTGCCCAGGAGAACAGCTGCCGGGCTCGTCAGCACCAGCAGCACGGCACAGAGGAACCTGGCAGAGGGGATGTCGTCAGGTGGGCTGGGGCTGGGGCCGCGCAGGGGGCTCTGGGGCGGGGGTTCAGCACATACCGGGGCCCATGGGGCTTGGTGAGCGCCGCGGTGGGCACCATGGTGGCGGCCAGCAGGAAGCCCAGGGAGAAGTTGGTGATGGCGACGCAGCCCAGCAGCAGCGCCAGGCAGCTCAGGGCCACCAGCTTCAGCGCCATCCAGCCCCCGTCTGCAGCCTGCGCACTCGTCACCCTGCAAATCCAGGGGCTCGGAGGCAGCTCAGGGTCAGGGAGACAGCCGCGGCCCCGCACCCCTCACCGGCCCAGCCTGGCCCAGCCCCTCACCGGTGGGTGTTGTGTGGAAGTGCCAGCCCGGCCGCGTATACTGCCAACAAGGTGAGCACCACAGCCTCGGCCTCAGCCACAGGGAAGTGCTGGGCAGCCACGTGCTGGCCCAGCACCGGCAGGATGTAGAGGGCCAGGCCCATGGCCTGTGAGATCAGCAGGGGTGCCACGAGCGAGGCCAGTCCCACACCCTGCAGGGCACACAGAGTACTTCAGATGGACCCCAGGGTCCTCAGGACCCCAAGGCACCCTTCTTCCCCACCTCCCCCCCAAGCTGAAGCTGCAGTGGCAGCAAGAACCCTAACCTGGACCCAGGAGGAAGTGCTATCACCTGTGCTGGGGGGAGGGGGGGGCTCTGGCCGGGGGCCCCCCTGGCCTCCTTGGGGCCCACTCCGGCTTCATGGAGTTGCATCCACAGTTCCAGAGCGTGGCCCAGTCAAGGACCCAGACAGAGAAGTGATGGAATGTGCAGCTGGGGGTCACGGCCTGCCCCCCAACCCCAGCCCCAGCCTGGATGGAAGACTCGCCCCAGCCTAGGGTGGCGAGACCCGATGCTGTGACAGCAAGAGAGGATATCTTGAGACCGAGGACCAGGAGCAAGAAGCCAATGGCGGGCATGTAGAGGCCGATGGAGACGAAGCGGGAGAGAGCAGGTAGCAAGTAGAAGAAGAAGGACTGGTGCAGCCGCTCCAGGAGGTGGTTGAGCTTGCGGAACATGCCCTCGAGAGCCCTGCCGGTGCGGGGCAGGGTTACGGCAGGCCAGACCCCCGAGAGGGTGCCGGCTCACCCTGGCCCCCACTCTGCCCCAGCTGGACACCGCCCTGGGTGTGGAGGGAGCAGAGCGGAGGACACTTACTTGCCCACTGCCACCAGGTCGTATTTGTAGTGGCGGAAGCTGTTAATGCCACGTAGGGTCAAGGCCTCCACACGGTAGCGCAAGAAGAGGCCGTGGGGGCCGTGGGGACAGCCGGAGGCCTGCCGCAAAACCATGAGCAGCAGTGTCTGCAGGCCTTGCAGCGGCTCGTCCAGCGAAGTCCAGTCCTGGGGCTGCAGCTTTGGGGACATGGGCACAGGGTCAGATAACGTCTCCCAGGCCCCCTGCCCCCAGGCGGGTGGCCCGCCCCACCTTGCCTTGCAGTGTGCACAGTAGCCCCCCTTTCTGGCAAAAGGTCTGGAAGAGGTTGAGCAGGTCAAGGTTGGGCAGCTGCCCGTTGAGGCCCTCCACAGCCACATCCAAACTGGTGACGATGTCACTGCTCAGCTCCAGGGCCACGGCTGCCTGGATGGCCCCAGCCCGGCCCTGCAGCGGGGAAGACTGCATACCTGCGGGGCAGGTGAATGAGCTGCCGGTGGGGGGCCTGGTGGGGAGAGTGGCCCCAGGGGCGGGACCGGAGCAGCGTGTGGCACCCACCAGTGATGTTGACATCGTGGTAGGCCTCAAGCCAAGCCTCGGTGCCCAGCAGATCGTGCTCTGTCACCAGGAAGATGATGTCCTTGGCCCAGTAAATCTGTCCTGGAAACCAGAAACAGGGTCAGCAGGGGCTGGGGCAGTGGCCAGACCCTCCCAGGCTGGTGGCCCCTGTGCCTTACCCCGGAAGTGGGCAGCAAGGGCCAGCAGCAGCCCCACTGCCTGGCTGTTGTCTGAGTCGGAGCCACAGGGCACGGTGAGCATCAGGGCCTCCGTGCTGGCAGCGCGTGGGGCCCGCAGGATGCCGTACACGTTGGTGCCCGACACCATCTGTACGTAGTATTGGTGGTGAGACCTCAGTGGGAATTCATCACAGAGAGCGGAGATCCCCCTTTCTGGCCCTGGAACGCCCCTGCCAGAGATTTCCTGGCTCCCATAAACCCCTCCCCACTGGGCTTTTCCACCCAGCCCACCCGCAACCACGGTGCTCTTTGGCCCCAAGCACAGCCTCCCAATACATAGCGCTCGTGGGCTTCGTCCGGGAAGGGCAGTGTCCGAGAGAAAGCTTGCATGTAGACCTCCAGCCCCACAGACCGCATGGTCCGCTCCAGCCAAGCCACAGGCAGAGCCCTGGAAACACAAAGAGCCCCTCAGCAGGCCCCCCAGAGTTGTCTGCCACGGCGTCTGCCCCGACCCACGGCCCTGCTGCTCACCCCAACTTCCTGCGCTGGGCAGCGAAGTCCCGGGCGAAGCCCCGGGCACGGTCTCCACCCGCAAACTGCTCCTCCACCATGGTGGACCCCATGGCGTTCTCCGACATGTAAGTGCGCTGCGCGAGCGGCGGGAAAGCCAGCGCCAGGAACCAGGCGATGCCCGCCACGTAACTCAGCACGCTGCGGGGAGAGGGCACGAGGGGCGTCAGCGCACCGGGCCCCGGCCCGTGGCCTTGCCCTCCACGCCACGGACCGAGGGCGCGGGCTCCCCGGACCCCCTGCGGGAGAGCTGGGCGGGGGCCCGGGGCCCTCAGGGCTGCAGGCGGGCGGCACCGGGCGGCCGCCGAGCCCCCGCCTCCCCGGGCTCGGCCCTCACCAAAGGGGCGCGTTGAGGCGCAGCACGAGGCGGGCGAGCGCGCGCCGGCGCACCGGGTCGGACAGGAGGCCCATGGCGGAGCGGGCTGCCTCCGGGACTCGGCTCGGGCCGCCAGCTCCGGCCGCCGAGCGCGCGCTCCCTGCCCACTCTGCGCTCGGCGGCCGCCAGCACTTTCGGGCCCCAGAGGCCCCCGCGCATGCCCAGAGCGGAGGCCCCGCCTCTGCGCATGCCCAGAACGCCTCTTCCCCCCCTCCCGCAGCGGTCCCGCGCATGCCCAGAACGCCTCTCCCGCCCCGCAGCCGTCCCGCGCATGCCCAGAGTGGAGGCGCTGGTGCGAAGGGGCTGGACCGGGTCTGATTTCACAGCCCGCGGGAGCGGCCTCCGGGAAGGCCAGGGAGGCGCGTGTCACACGGCCGGGGGCAGCGCTGATGAGCGACGCGGACCGGGCTGGCCAGGAGCGACGAGAAAGCGCGGCTGGAGGGCTCTCCCGCAAGGCAGGCGCATGAGAAGGATCAGGGCAGGTGGGGAGACCCACGGGGGGTTGCGGCTCCAGTGGCCGTGGAGGGGGCGGGAAGCAAGGGGGAGGCCGTGAACTGAGGCCAGGGCGGCGGAAGAGTCCTTCCTGCGGACGCCGTGCCGCCGAAAATGTCAACAGTTCTGGAGCGGAGTCACCGCGACGTCACCGAGGTTGAGACACGCGGTCAGGCAGGGACGGCCCCGCCACTGAAAGCGGCTTCAAGAGAGATGCCGTGTGTGGAGCAGGGAGTGGGCGCGGAACTCCTGCCCGGTGAGGCGGCTCCTGGGATGTCCAGGGGCTCGGGAAGGTTTGCGGGCGGGTGGAGGCGGCGCCCCTATTCACAAAGGAGGCTGAGGAAGGAGTTTTGTGAAGCAGAGGTTGCAGGTGGGGTGGAGGAGGGCCTGTGTCAGTCTAGGGGCCAGGCAGGGCTGTGAGCAAACTGCAGGTGAGAGGGGGTGTCTTTTGGAGCCCTAAGTAAATGGTAGGATAGGCCTGAGGGCTTCTAGGGGTAGGGGTGTGGGCAGCCAACTCAGCACCCGGCGGTCGGCCTAGTGGACGGTCCCTGGGCCTTCAGTACATGTCGCGGTGACCGTTCCGCAAGGCGGAGCACCGAGTGGCGCCTATGACTCCTGCCTAAAAGGAATTTGCTTCTTGCTGCTGTTTCTTATATTCATACTGCCTCTTTCTCTCATTTGGCGTCTTCTGGGCTCTGTGGTGGTGGAATGCTCCCACACCTAGCTGCATTAATGAGCCAGCGGCTCACCCTGCATTAGCGTCAGCGTAGTGGCAATGCCTGCTCCTTTCTTAGAAGACAATAGGTCACCCTTTCTGCTCAAAATCCCCCTTCCCAAGCTTTGAAAGAGTTAGCTAGAAGAAACAAAAAGGTAATGATTAACAGACTCTAAAACATGAACACAAAAAATAGTTATAGGTTGCTTGGGACTAAATAACAGGAACTGCTCTGCCTGTGACAAAACACTGTGTCCTGCTGCGCTCCAGGGGGTCTGTCCCTGCTGGCCCATTGATCACTGTGTGAGAATAAATAATGCCTGAGATTTAGCCAAAATATTCTAGTATTGTGTGCCTGAGTGCTCGTGCGTGTGTTACAGAGAATTATAAAAATACAGCTCTGATGCTCTGCTTGGTCGGAGATTCCGTCTTCGTACCCGGACACAACAAGGTGTCTGTCTCCTTCCCTCGCCGACTCCAGCCCCCCATCAGGACCCTGCCCGTTGCTGAGGGTTAGGCCAGCCCTCGGCAAGTGGCGCCCAATGTGGGGCCCGAACCCGCGGCCCTGGGATTGGGAGTCCCGTGCTCCACCGACTGAGGGCCTGAAAGGTAGTCAGAACACATTTTCGTTTCAGCAAGAGCGACGGGCTGGATAGGTTTCTCACTCAGGGTTTCGCGAGCCCGTCCGCGGAGACGTCGGAGCACGGACGGGTGAGTAATC
This sequence comes from Choloepus didactylus, assembly GCF_015220235.1. Classification (NCBI taxonomy): domain Eukaryota; kingdom Metazoa; phylum Chordata; class Mammalia; order Pilosa; family Megalonychidae; genus Choloepus; species Choloepus didactylus. The sequence continues at coordinate 99,025,416 of NC_051320.1, read as the reverse complement.
CCCTCAGAACTTGAGAAGTATGGGCCACACTGACTCTAAAGACAGAGGACTCTTTGTAGAAATTTTGCTTCAGCTACTGAAGCGACGGGGCTGTGTAGTCACCAAGACACAGCTTTCTCTTTTTACATTTTGTGCAGGAGTGTTGTCCGTGGTTCCCCGAGGAAGGAACTGTAAGTCTTGAGACATGGGCTAAAGTAGGAATGCAAATGAAGAAGCATTATCGCCTTTATGGTCCAACTAACGTTCCTGTCGATGCTTTTGCATTATGGAACATTATTAGAGATGCATTAGATCCTGAGCCAGAGTGTGAACGTCCACCGTTTACTGATGGTGACCCTTCCCCTCTGCTGAGTTCTCTCTCTTCCTCTTCTCATGCACTCATAGAGACTGATAAAACCTCCACATATGAGAGTTTTCATGCAACTCCTCCTGCACCACCGCCATCACAAACATTGGACGACGCTGCACTGCAGCATGATTGCGGGTTGCTGGAAAATTTATCCCCAGATGAGGTTGATTGCTGTATTTCCACTAATCCCCCGCTCATACCTTCAGCACCCCCAACTGATTCAGCTCAGGCTATGCTGAAAGAGCTTACTTTGCAGGGACAGCCCTTGAAACATACTGCTTTCATAGCTACTGATGAACATGTTAACACTTCAACACGTCTTCCCTCTCGGCTCAAGTTTCCTTTACATGTTCCCCTGCCAGGCTATTTTGAAAAACTTGAACCCTCTCCACATCTCCCTGTTTCTATGGCGTTAAGGCAGAAGTCTAGAAAGACTCCTTTGCAAAAGGCAGTTATGATAGCTCGTGAAAAAGGAGAGGAGTGTCTAGATTTTTGCTTTCCAGTTCGTTTTTCAGATGATGATTTTCCTGAATACAGTCCCTTATCTTTGAAACTTTTGAAAGAGCTAAAACATGCTTGTCAAGTTCATGGTGCCTCCTCTTATTATACACTTATTCTTCCAGATCAATTTGCTGCCTCTCTCATGCTTCCATATGACTGGACACAGATTGCTAAATCTTGTCTATCGGGGAGATTTTTTACTGTGGCGATCGGATTTCCATGATAAATGTTCCCAGAGAGCGGTGGAACTTAAAAAAAAATAAAAGTGGTATTACATGGGATATGTTGATTGGTTCTAATGAATTTGCTGACCCTAGTGATCAATTAGACCTTGAGCCTTTCTCGTTAAGAATTACAGCTGAATGTGCTATTGGAGCATGGTGAGAACTCCCACAGCTCTCTGGCTCCTCTTCTGCTTTGTCTACAATTAAGCAAGGACCTGATGAGCCTTATCAAGATTTTGTCTCCCGTCTTATTTCTGCCATTGAAAAGATAATACCTAGCCAGGGAGCGGCAGAGATAGTCATTAAGCAGCTGGCATTTGAAAATGCTAATCCCACCTGTCAGAATATTTTGAGACCCATCAAGCGCACCGGTAAATTGGAAGACTATTTAAAACAATGTGCTGATGTGGGAACCTCATTTTTGCAAGGCATAGCCATGGCTGCCGCTCTTAACGGGCAGACGGTCTCTCAGTTTATCAATCAATCATCAAGGGTGCCTACAAAGGTTGTTACCACCCAGCCTAAACCCGTCTGCTTCACTTGTGGTCAAGAAGGTCATTTTAGTCGCTCCTGTCCTACTAATTCAACCAGTCAATCTGTGCCTAATCTTAACGTGACTAATATGACTCAAGGGCGCCCACAGACACCCTGCCCTCGCTGCCAAAAGGGCTATCATTGGTTGAAGGATTGTAAATCTAAATATCATAAGGATGGGTATTTGCTACCACCTACCAATAATAATGCAAACAATCATCTGCAAAGTGGTGAACAGTTGGGAAACTTGAGGAGGGGCCAGGCCCGAGCCCCTGTAATCGGAGCCACAGTAAACCCTTTCCTCCAGCCCTTCGTTCCATCTCAGAGCTTTACTGAGCGCCCCGAGGGAGTGCAGGATTGGACCTCAGTTCCACCGCCTCAACAATATTAACCCCTGATATGTCAGTAATAGCTCTTCCCACAGGGGTACGAGGCCCCCTCCCGGAGGGGACTATGGGGCTGATCATAGGTAGAAGTTCCTCATCTTTGTCAGGAATCTCCATAATTCCAGGAGTTATAGATTCAGACTATGAAGGAGAGCTTAAGATATTGACATCTCCTCCAAAAAAGGTGATTCGAATTGAGGAAGGACAAAGAATAGCTCAGTTACTCTTACTTCCTCTTTCTTTCGGAGGTAAGGTTTTGTCAGATCAACCAAGGGGAACTAAGGGTTTTGGTTCTAGTGATCAGGTGTTTCTTATGGAAGAAATCAAAAAGTCAAGACCTTTAAAAAATCTCTTAGTGGAAGGAAAGCCTATACAAGGCCTGCTCGATACAGGGGCAGATGTCTCCTGTATTGCAGGATTTGACTGGCCTAGGTCTTGGCCGTTCACCACCACTACCAATACATTGGTGGGGCTTGGAGAGCCCTCTAATGTGGTAGTAAGCTCTAAAATTTTACATTGGAAATCTGATGATTCTGAAGGAACGTTTCAACCTTATGTCATACCTTCCTTATCGTTTACTTTATGGGGAAGAGATGTTTTGTCTCAGATGGGATTGTTCTTATGTAGTCCTAATGACTTAGTCACTCATCAAATGTCTAAAATGAGTTTTGATCCAGAAAAAGGACTGGGAAAACAACAACAAGGAATAAAAGAACCTATTTCCCCTATTCCAAATCACCACTGCTTTGGGCTAAGTTATGCTCCTTTTTAGGTGGGGCCATTGCCCTAGCAGCCGACCCGATCAGTTGGAAACATGATAAACCTGTTTGGGTTGAGCAATGGCCCTTACCTTTTGAGAAATTACAGGCTGCCACAGAACTAGTTTTGGAACAGTTGCGTTTAGGGCACAAAGAACCTAGCAACAGCCCTTGGAACTCTCCTATTTTTGTTATTAAGAAAAAATCTGGCAAATGGAGATTGCTTCAGGATTTGAGGGCTATAAACGCTACTATGGAAGTTATGGGAGCTCTGCAACCTGGTCTCCCTTCCCCAGTAGCTGTTCCAAAAAATCAATCTGTGATTGTTATTGATTTGCAGGATTGTTTCTTCTCTATTCCTCTTCATCCTAGTGATAAGAAACATTTTGCTTTTAGTTTGCCTTCTGTTAATTATTCCTCCCCTTATAAAAGATTTCAGTGGAAGGTTCTCCCTCAAGGAATGGCAAACAGCCCTACCTTGTGTCAAAAGTTTGTGGATATGGCTATACAACCTGTTCGCTCTAAATACCCTAAAGCTTATATTCTTCATTACATGGATGATATATTACTTTCATATTCAGATAGAACTGAGTTACAATCTATACTGCAGTCACTTCTCTATTGTCAGCCCTGGGACTCAAAGTGGCAGAGGACAAGATTCAAACTGATCCTCCGTTTTCCTATCTTGGACAACTCATTAAGAGTTCTGTTATCACTCCTCAAAATTTACAGTTGAGAATTGACAAATCAGACACCTTAAATGATTATCAGAAATTATTGGGAGATATAAATTGGATCAGACCCTACCTGAAATTAACTACAGGGGACTTGAAGCCTTTGTTTGATATTTTACAAGGAGATCCCAATCCTACTTCTTCTAGGACACTGTCTCTTGCAGGTCTAAAGGCTATCCAAAAAGTGGAGGAGGCTTTAAACAATGCCCAAGTTTACAGATTTGACCCTTTGTGTTCTTGGAATTTAATTATTTTACCAACCCTGTATACTCCCACAGGTCTCCTCTGGCAAGATGGGCCTTTGGAATGGATTCACTTGCCATCTACTCCTAAAAAGGCAGTGGTTTCTTATCCCACCTTATTGGCTTCACTAATTATTAAAGGCAGGCAGAGAAGTATTGAATTATTTGGCAGGGAAGTTGCCACTATTCAAATTCCATTAACTAAAGATCAGATGGACTTTTTATACCAGAATGACATGCAATGGCAGGTCGCCTTAGCAGCTTTTGCTGGTGAAATTCTTTTCCATTTAACTTCTCATCCTTTATTGAATTTTTTACAAAGAAATGAATTTATTTTTCCAAATAATTATTCTCACAAGCCTTTAACAAAAGCCTCTTTAGCGTTTACAGATGGATCTTCAAATGGTACGGCTGTAGTGGTGGTTAATGGTAATACTGAAAAAACTCAAACAAAAGAAACATCAGCTCAGAGAACAGAATTGTTTGCAGTTATTTGAGTTTTCAGTATACTTAAGAATGAACCTTTTAATTTATATTCTGACTCACAATATGTTACCCGTTTATTTCCTGATATTGAAACAGCAGTTCTTTCTCCTTCTTCCTCAAAAATCCATACAATTTTATTTCAGTTACAAGAGGCAGTTCGATATCGTAATCATCCATATTTTGTAGGATATATTAGAGCTCATTCTTCTCTCCCAGGACCATTGCATGAGGGTAATGCCCTAGCTGATCTACATATTCGACCTTTGGTCGCCTTGTCTGCTGTTGAAAATGCTCAGAGTTCTCATGCCCTTCATCATCAAAATGCAATTGCTCTGCGCATTCAATTCAAAATCTCTAGAGAAGCAGCTAGGCAGATTGTCAAGAATTGTTCTACTTGCCCTAATTTCTTACCTATTCCTCATACTGGTGTTAACCCTCGAGGACTACTGCCTAATCACCTCTGGCAGATGGATGTTACTCATTTTCCTTCCTTTGAGAAATTGGCCTTTGTTCATGTATGTGTAGATACTCAATCACATTTCCTCGTAGCTACTGCTAGAACAGGGGACGCAGTTAAGGATGTCACTCAACATCTTATGCATTGTTTTAGTGTGTTAGGGATCCCTAAAGCACTCAAAACTGGTAATGCTCCAGCATATACTTCAAAGGCATTTACAAAATTCTGCTCTGTTTTTGGTATCGCTCATTCTACTGGTATTCCTTATAATCCTCAAGGACAGGCCATAATTGAACGATCCCACCAAACGTTAAAAAATCAGTTAACAAAATGAAAGGATTCAGATTGGGCCCACAGTTCTCCTCATCAGATCCTAAATCATGCTTTATTTGTTTTAAATTTTATTAATCTAAATGATCAGGGCTATTCTGCCCCTGAACGGCATTGGCATTTCGAAAGAAAACCTATGGTCTGGGTAAAATGGAAGGATTTAATAACTAACCAGTGGAAAGGACCCGATCCACTAATTACGTGGGGACGAGGTTATGCTTGTGTTTTTCCTGAGGACGCAACGTCACCCTTGTGGGTCCCAGAGCGCGCGGTGCGTCACGTCCAGCCGATGGAATCCGAATCGACTCCCCACGGCCCGGAGGAAATCGATCACAGTTCCTCCCCCGTGCTTTCTTCCCAAGACGGAAATCTTGCAGACCCACCCGGAACCTGATTGCTTAATTCCTCCCATGAAGAGAATGAAAATCACTTCTGACGGTCAATCTACTCGTCGCCGCAGGCCTCCTGCACGGTCGATGGCAAGGGGACCCATTCCTGCTTGGGGACAAGTCAAGGCCTTAACTGGTCAAGCTGAAAATCTGATTATTCAACAGGGTGGGGTAGTGACTCCCCCTACATTGGTTGTTGCCGTCTTAGCTGTATTATCATGTCAGGTGGGTTTTGCGTCTTGCACTATGTATTGGGCTTATTTAGCTGAACCCCCTTTATTACAACCTGTGACATGGGAAGACTCAACTATTCCAATCTTTGTAAATGACACAGCTTTATTAGGTGGTTCATCTTCATCACACATCAGGAAGCACGTGAACGCCAGTTTCACTTTCATGGGCAAGTCTGATACACTCCCCCTCTGCTTTACGAGGAGCCCTTCTCACTTCCCAGAGCAGGATGTATTATGATGCAAGCTAGGCCCAAGTATACTGACTCTCCACAGGAAAGCTCTGTTTCCAAGCCTCCCCTAATGTCGGTCCGCAATCCTAATCGTGACTTGTGGACCATGTCCGTGCTAGCACCTGGCGTTCCGAATGCCATTTTAGAAACCCCAATTTCGTCTAATCCACCCCCAGCTTTCTTATCTCCTTGTCCCCCGGCTACAGATGTTTTATGGAAGTTTGTGGACCCTGACCATGGTTTTCGCCCATGGATGACTTGTGTCTTCCCTGTGGGAGTTGCATACAGGCCTTTACAAACCAATGAAGAAATTACTGATTGGTCTATCCCTGCTCCCAAAATGAAAGACTTGCCCATGGATTTCAGGCAAATGGAATATGGGCACCCAGGCCGCCGCCCCGCTAAGCCCAGGGAAAATTCAGTTGCCTTTCAATATTCCTCAGGATGGGTAGATGGAATCCTGACTTGGCGAAAAAACCAAGTGTTTTTTCCTTAGCAATTTCTATGGCAATTATTAGCTGCCGCTGGACCCATTACCCTTATTAGGCCACTATCACCCAACTCAGAATCTCAACATTTCTATGTACAGGCTTGTGTACAAGCCCCTTTTGTTCTTTTAGTGGATTCATCAGACAGTCATTTAACTATGCTGTATGAAAATAATGCATATGCAATTTCTTGCATGTGTTGTCTCCTTACTAATTGCATAAGTAATATTGGTCATAATGCAACAATTTTAGTTTTAAAGCAGCCACCTTTTGTCATGTTACCTGTAAAAATTGATGGGCCTTGGTATGACAGCCCGGGCCTCCAGGCATTACAGGAAGTTAATTATGCACTCAAACGTCAAAAAAGAATTATTGGAGCAATAATTGTAGGTATCACAGCTTTAATTAGCATTATAGGGGCGGTTGTGGCCGTGACCACTGCCCTAGTTCAGGAAGTACACACCGCCCAATATGTAGATGCCTTATCAAGAAATGTGACATTAGCACTAGCTGCACAGGAAAGTATAGATAAAAAGCTTGACGCCAAAGTAAATGCATTAGAAGAAGCAGTTGAAACCTTGGGTAATCAGCTTCTTGGCCTGAAAGTAAGATTATTACTTAGATGTCATATTGAATATCAATGGATTTGTGTTACACCTAAAGAATATAATGAATCTTTGCATGCTTGGCATAAAATTCAAATGCATATGCAAGGAGTTTGGAACAATAGTGACATAAGTTCAGATCTTTCAACCTTGCATAAAGAAATTCAAGATATATCGCAGTCAGGCTCTGCTTTGTTACCTGCCTCTGCAGTGGCCTCTGATTTCCTCTCTCAGATAACTTCACACATCTCTAATTCTTCATTAGTCTCTACTCTATATTCTTATATAGGAATTGCTGTGCTTGTTCTAATCTTATTAATTTTTCTTTCTATAGTCATCAAGCTCCTCTCCCGAGGAATCCAAGAGCTCTGCATCGAGCTTGCAACCTTACGACTAAAAAATAAAAAGAGGGGAGACGTGGGCAGCCAACTCAGCACCCGGCAGTCAGCCTAGTGGACGGTCCCTGGGCCTTCAGTACATGTCGCGGTGACCGTTCCGCAAGGCGGAGCACCGAGTGGCACCTATGACTCCTTCCTAAAAGGAATTTGCTTCTTGCTGCTGTTTCTTATATTCATACTGCCTCTTTCTCTCATTTGGCGTCTTCTGGGCTCTGTGGTGGTGGAATGCTCCCACACCTAGCTGCATTAATGAGCCAGCGGCTTACCCTGCATTAGCGTCAGCGTAGTGGCAATGCCTGCTCCTTTCTTAGAAGACAATAGGTCACCCTTTCTGCTCAAAATCCCCCTTCCCAAGCTTTGAAAGAGTTAGCTAGAAGAAACAAAAAGGTAATGATTAACAGACTCTAAAACATGAACACAAAAAATAGTTATAGGTTGCTGGGTGCTAAATAACAGGAACTGCTCTGCCTGTGCCGCACACTGTGTCCTGCTGCGCTCCAGGGGGTCTGTCCCTGCTGGCCCATTGATCACTGTGTAAGGATAAATCATGTCTGAGATTTAGCCAAAATATTCCAGTATTGTGTGCCTGAGTGCTAGTGCGTATGTTACAGAGAATTATAAAAATAAAGCTCTGATGCTCTGCTTGGTCGGAGATTCCATCTTCGTACCCGGACACAACAAGGTGTCTGTCTCCTTCCTTCGCCGACTCCAGCCCCCCATCAGGACCCTGCCCGTTGCTGAGGGTTAGGCCAGCCCTCGGCAGTGGGGGGGCATCCATTCCAAGCTGTGGACCAGAGGATACAAGAGAAGGCCCCCATCTCCACAGGGGGGTACTCATAGCCAGCTGGATTCACCCTCAGCCCCTGTGCTCAGGGCCCCGGAAGCCAGGGCAGAGTGACGGTGTGAGGGTAACACACTCCCACCTGCTCATGGTCTGGCTCGTCCTGCACTCAGCCTCACTGCTCAGATGCCTTGACCCCTTTTCAGCAAACACTGTTCTCTCCACCCAGGGACCCTTCTCTGGCCCAACTCCACCTTCCTCTTCAAGATTTGAATCCCAAGACAGCAAGAAGTAAATGTCCAGGAATGGGGAAGGGTGCCTGGTCACCCCGAGGAGCCAGCACCAGGCCAAGCTCTGCAGGGCGTGGAAGTGCTGTGGGGAGGCCTGGGGACGGAAGCATGGTGGGGCATGTCCAGGCAGAGGAACACGGCTTTATTCTGGGTAGGGGTGTCCGGGGTTCAGTCCCCCAGCAAGAGGGAGGCCTCCTGCACGTGCTGCCGGACCACACGGTCCAGCAGGGTGTGCACAGCATGGGCAGCCCGGGCAGCGACCTCCAGCACCCGCTCCAGGTGGTCCTCGTGCAGTCGAGCGTCCATCTCCAGCAGAGCGATCTGGCCTGAGGCCGGCAGCAGGGCCAGGGCCAACTGGGGGCCACCAGCAGCTTCCTCCACATGGCTCAGGTCTGCCAGGGCCGTGCCATCCACAAAGCCAGCGGAGCAGGCACAAACAAAGTCCCGCATGGGTATGCCAGCATCCAGCACTGCCAGCGTGGCTGCATTCACACAAGCTGCATAGGTCCCACCGTCTGCCTGCAGCACCTGCAGGGAACCCCAGAGCCATCCGACCATGAGGCTGCTGACTCCCCGCCCCACTCTCCAGTGCCCCCACCCCAGGCTGAGGGCTGCTGCCCGCTCACCTGCACGTAGATATCAATCTGGGAGCGTGGGTGCAGCTGTGTGAGGATGGCCGCCTCGAAGGTCTGTCGCAGCTGCAGGCCCATCTCGCAGGACTTGCGGTCCCCATGTGGCCGCCGCTTGCGCTCGCCTGTGCTGAAGGTGGCAGAACTGTACTGGCAGTTCACCAGTGCCCGATCAGGCAGAGCGCGCGCCCGGGAGCCCCGGATCTGGGGGAAGGAAGGGCACATGAGCCAGGCCCCTCCTTCCAGGACACTCTGTCCTGTCTTCCGTGGCTCAGGGTCTTCACCACAGCCCTCTCGCTCCACCTCCACCGTCTGGACAAGGAGCACCTGCTTTACCTCCACAGCACGCCCCACAGGAGGGCCGCCTCCCCAGTTTCTAAACCACTGTCTTCTCTGGCATTGCACGTCTTAACTCGCCTTCCCATTACCGTGCCTCCCAAGCCAGGATATACTTGTGAATATCGAGTGAGACTCATTTCATAATTTCATACTTATACTCCAAAGGCTTCCCCTCACACGAAAAATAAATCCTTTCCTCTCTGGAAACCACTCAACTCCACTTAGTTATCGCCCCCTCTCCCTCGCCAGCAGCCCTTCTGCCCTGGAAGCCTGCCATACCTGTCCCCACCCTCTGACCCTCGCGCTCTGGTCCCCTCTCCGGGACGGCTGGGCTCCCAGACTCAGGCTAAGCAAGGGTCACTTCTGCCTACGCGGTGGGCGCTGCTCTCGCGCTGGGATAGGCAGCAAAACAGCTCGGACAGAAGGCCCTGCTCTCGCGGAGCTTACGAGGGAGTCAAACTTGACGTTGGGCTGACAGGCAGGGAAAGGCGGAGGGAGCGTGTGGTGCGAGGGACGCGGCGCTTGCCACGCGGGTACGGTGGTCTGGGAAGGCGCGCCTCCCGGGCCGTGATATGGCCAAGCCCAGAGGGGCGAGGGGAGCGCCGCGCAGCCCGCAGTGCCCGCCCCCGGCAGCCCACTCGCCTCGTGCGGCCCGTAGACCACGGCCAGCGCCTTGGTGTTGCCCTGCTCGATGTAGGCGGACCCGTCGGCCTGCGCGAACACGCCCATCCGCGCCTGGATCTTGCGCAGCTCCCCCGCGCGCCGCCCGTCCACGCGGTAGCCCTGGTCCGACAGCAGCTCCAGCCCCGCCATGCTGCCCGCCGCGCGGAGACCCTCTGCTCCCGGAGGCCCCACGCGCCACTTCCGGTCTCGGGAACTACAGTCCCCGGCGACACCACGCCTCACTTCCGGACTCGGGATCTGCGGTTCCGGCGGCACCACGCCCCACTTCCGGTCCCGGGTAGCTGGGGCGGGCGTGGCCTCCGAGGGGAAGGCGGCGCCCGTGGGGGTCTCGGAGCTGGTCTCCCGCGGCTGCTGGTCGCGGGGCGGGAACTGGAGCCCCGACGAGGGCGGAATGCCCCGGCCGTGCCTTCTCCGGGCCCCTCCGCTTCGCAGCTTTCCGCGTTGACGGCCGTCACGAGCCCGGGTCGGCTCGCTGCGGCCCAGCGGCCGCGCACAGAGGGCGGCTGTGCTCCCGGGAGCCGATTCCGCACCGGAACGACTTCCGGAGACTCACCTGGCTCGGGCGGCCGCTGAGCTCGCGAGACCGCGCGAGTCCCTGCCCGGCGCAGCCCCCGGCGCGCGCACCCCGGAGCCGGAGCCCGCAGACCTGCCGCGGCCCTCCCCGCGGGAGAGGAGGTGACTCCGAGCAGGGAGTGTGTTTGAAATAAAAAGGTTCCTTGATTTTCTGTGTTTTCTTTTTTTTAAAGCAGGTGGGATGGGAATAAACAGGTTTAACTGATTGAGGTAAAAATATTTTACTTTTGCAAATTTTATAAAATACATGACCAGGTGAGCACTTTGCTGGGGCCTTGGAAGGGGCCGCGCTGGGCAGGGACTTGACACGGTGAGCCTGTGTCCCCAGCGCCGACATCTCAGAGCAGCACAGGCAGATCCTGGCGCGTCCCCCACCGCGCTGGCGGGGCGGCAGGGCCTTCCACGCCCCGTCTCGCGGTTGCGTTAGGCTGATGGGGAGCTCATAAGCTCGGCCCCGCGGTCAGGAGCTCGCTGCCACCCCTCCTGTGCTCTAAGATGGGTCCTTGGTGTGCCGCGCTGTTGAGTGGGGAGGACAAGGCATCCGGTGGGCGTGGGGCGGAGGTGCTGGCACAGGAGCTCAGGGAAAGAGGGCGGGCAACCCTGTAGCCAGAGCAGGTGTCAGTTCCAGGAGGAACAAGGGGCTGCCCCTCCAGGGGGAAGGAGTCCAGTGGCCGTGGTCTCTGCTGCCGGCAGGGCCTTCGGCAGTGGCTGCGGGACGCACACCCTGCTGCCATCTCCACCACCATGGCCCTTCTGTTCACAAGCCCAGGTCTGGGGTGGCTGGGGAGGGAGGCCAGCTGGCATCCACAGGACAGCCTGGCCTGCCCATCTCAGAGCCACGGCCACCTCTACATGGACTCTGGTGGGCACCAGTGGGACATGGATCCAGCCCCGGTGCTCAGTGCATCCCCCCACAGGCTTGTTGCGTCCCTTCTCTTGCCTCTTTGTCCCTCTTGTTCACTTCAGGCTCCTGGTGAACCAGCTGAGCTCTTCACCATTGCCCTGGAGTCGGTCTCTTGTGCACCTCAGGCCATGTCTTCCCACCCATAGCAGGTGGATAACTGCAAGTGCCCTGCACCTCGGCCTGCCGGGAGGATTTCCCTCCACCACCCACCACCTTCCTCCAGGGCCCCCCCACAGAGGGGCTGTCCCACTCGCCCGTCCGCGGGTCAGATCTGTTCCTTTCTTCTCTGTCGGCTGAGACAAGGAGGCCGTGGTCGGCGTGGGCTGGTACGGGGCGTGTGGGAGACTGGACCCCTGCACAGTCATTTGCTGACACCTGAGCAAATGACGGGTTGTGCGGGCGTCACGCGAAGGCCGCTGAGCACGCATTGGCCGTGCATCTTGGTGGGCTGGTCAGGTTGTCAGGGGTACCCCACTGCATCGTCACTTCATGTCCCAGATCAGACCCTCAGTCTGCACGAGGGCCTGTTTTTCAAATGGAGAAGACATCTCTGCCACGGAGGCAGGGCCTTGCTCTGAATCCTGGGGGTCTTTGCTGTGATTCTCCTACCGGGGCTTGTCGGGACCTCACGCTGTCGTCCTCCACCGCAGACGCTTCCCGCACCGACAGGCTGCTGATCACCTGATCCTTGCCAGGAAACGCGATCGGCCTTTGTGCTTCCCTGTTAATGGGCTCAGGAAAGAAATCATCCGCCAAACCAAGGGCAGAGACCACGTCCTAAGCAGCCACCACCTGCTGAAATTTGCAGAGGCCACAGTTCATCCGCCAGACGCTCGGGTTCTGGTGACACAGGCAAGTTCAATGGGGCTGTGAGAGCGACCACCAGTCCTGCGTCCTTAGGTGTTCGATGCCCCCCCAGTCCCTCTGTCGTTTCCCCCAGGGATATGGTATTTCTGGTGGGGGGGGAGGAAACAATTTGTGGCACTTCCGCGTTCTCCTTCCTCTCATGAAAGCCCACGGCCGCAGGTCAGGGAGCCCACGTGAGCCGCTTCCAGCGTCCAGTCATACTTTTGACAACGAGGGAAATGGCCACAAGGTCCAGGATCCCATTGGATCCACTGAGACGTGGGGCACAAGTCTCACCACCTCCACACATGCCCACTAAGAGGAGAATCACCGTGATACTTTGTGCGGCCCTGATGTAAACAATTGGAGTTACAATGTATTCAAATTCAGGAGTCCATGAGGTATAGTGATTTGGTGTGAAAGTTTAGAATAATGCATAGCGAAGAGGTGCCCACGTATTCATTTATTGTCAGTCAACGCATGGGAGAGTCTCCACAGGTCCAGGACCCACTGTTTCCTCCTCAGTTCACTAACCATCATCTGGGTGCTTTACTCTTTATAATTATTCTGTATCTGATGAACTGGCCCTTTTGTCATTACAAAATGACCCTGTGTCTGTAGGAACATTTTCTGTCTTAAAGTTTATTTTGTCCGATGTTAGTAGTCACTCCCGCTCTCTTAGGATGGCTGTTCGTGTGGTATTTCTTTTTCCATTCTTTCACTTTCAGTCTCCGTGTATCTTTGAATCTAAAATGTGTCTCTCATACGGATGGCATGGCGGGTGGGGTTCCGCCAGGTGAGAAGTGCCTGGGAGATACGTAGGAAGGACAGAGATGGGTTGCGAGGACTTGGCTTCCACTGTTGGGGCGGTCTGGCCAGGCAAGTGCCCCAGCGTAGGGCAGGCCGGGAACTCGCAGGCAGGATTTCTTCTTCCTGGGAAACCTCAGCTCATCTCCTAAAGCCTTTCAAGCACTGGCTCAGCCCACCCCGATTATGGGGGATCATCTCTTTACACCTGGTCAACCGGTTGTAGTTGTTCACACACAGCAACACCTGGGTGAGCGTTGGACGGGCCTCTGGGTAGGAGAGCCTCGCTGCACTGACGCAAAATCCACAGCCACAGACGGCAGGATTGGAGCTTTCTTTACGTACCTGGTCTGACACTCTCTGCCTTTTGATTAGATTGTTAGGTTCATTCACATTTAATGTTGCTATTAATACACAGTCGTTGGATTTACAGCTGCCATTTTGCTATTCGCTTTCTATGTGGACCATGTCCTTTTTGTTCCTGTTGCTCCTTTATTGCCTTGTTTTATAGTGTGTGGTTATTTTTAATGCACCATTTTAATTCCTTTAATGATTTTAAGTATATTTTTGAGTTATTTTATTAGTGGTTGCTTTAGGGATCACAATATGATTTTTTTAAAAATTCAGTTTTATTGAGATATATTCACATACCATGCAGTCATACAAAGTGTACATTCAGTTGTTCACAGTACCATTATATAGTTGTGCGTTCATCACCAAAATTAATTTTTGAACATTTTCATTGCCACACACACAGAAATAATAATAATAAAAATTAAAGTGAATTAATTATTATTCTTATTATTTTTGTGTGTGTGCTAATGAAGGTGTCAGGGATTGATTTAGGTGATGAATATGCAATTATGTAATGGTACTGTAAACAATCGAATGTACGATTTGTTTTGTATGACTGCATGGTATGTGAATATATCTCAATAAAATGAAGATTTAAAAAAAATTAAAGTGAAAAAGAACAACATGATTTTTAATACTCAATTTTATTGAGATATATTCACATACCATACAATCATCCGAAGTATACAATCAACCCAATATGATTTTTACGGAATCTAATTTTTATTTACATTAACTTAATTCCAATGAGATATAGAAGATTTGCTCCATTATAATAGCTCCATTCTCTCTGCCCTCCTTGTGCTGTCATCAACACATATGGTCCATCCACGGTTGTCACAGACCCAACGGCACATCTCGGCTGGCGGGGTGAGGCTCCCCCGAGGGTTCCCACTTCCTAATGCCGGAACCTGGGAGTGTGACTTTATGTGGTAAAAGGGTCTCAGATGTGAGTACCTCAAGGATCTTGAGACGTGGAGAGACCCGGGAGGGCTTTAAATGGAATCATGGGTCCCTGTAAGAGGAACACAAGGTCCAAAAGGAGGAAGGTGCCGTGGTGGAAGGAGCAGGGGGCAGAGGCACCGGGATGCGGGGCCCTGGGCAGAAGGACACGGACGGCCTCGAGGAGCTGGGAAATGACACCTAGATTTTAGCTCCATAAGATCCACTTCAGACTTCTGACCTCCAGAACCACAAGTGAGGAGTTTTGTGTTGCTGTAAACCGCTAAGCTTTTGGTCTTTCTTTTACAGATGCAAGAAGAAACTAATACACAGCATTAAACTTGTTGCTTTACGTAACCTCATGTCTTTGGGGAAAAAAATAAGAGAAAAAAAGGAAAAATAGATTTGTCAAGTTTTTATTCCAGCCTTCTTACTTAGCATGTCCTGTACTCCTGACTTCCTCCTGTGACTCGAGTTGCTGTCTGGTGTCACAGTCGTGCTCTCTCTACCTTCTGTCCCTTTCCCTTCTCTGGGCTGTTCTTTTCAAATATGTTATGGCTCTACATGCTGTAGTCAAGACAATTCCATTTCAGAAATGTTGTTTTAGGCTGTTATTTTAAAAAATTTAAGGAATAAGAGAAGACGAAGAAATACCTAATTATTATGCTTTTTGTAGTTACTCAGAAATTACCTTTACGGTGCTCTTTATTTTTTCATGTGGATTTGAATTGTGCTCTGGTGTCACTTCCTTTCAGCCTTAGGAACTTCATGCAGTATTGGCAGCGAGGTGGGCACGCTAGGGTCAAATCTGCTTTATCTTGTCTCTATTTCACCTTCAGTTTGGAAAGAGAGCTTTGCAAAATACAGGATTTTTGGTTGGCAACTTTTTCTTGAATGACTCTGAGCATGTCTTTCCACTGCCTTCCGGGATCCCTTGTTTCTGATGAGACGTCAGGTGTGAAATCTTATAGGGGTTCTTGTGTACGTGATGAGTCATTTTTCTCTTATTATTTTCAAGCAATATTGTCTCTGCCTTTTAATAGCTTCACTATAATATGTCTGGGTGTGGCTCTCTGTGTTTATGTTCCTCGAAGTGTCTTGAGCCTCACGTGTAACCGTGTTTGTTTTTGTAGTTCTGAAGATTTGTGTTTTTCATCACATTTGGGGAGTTTTCAGCCATTACCTCTTTGACTATGTATTTCTGCCCCTTTTTCTGAATATGTCTTTCTCTCCTCTTGGTAAGGCCACTACATATACATGCTCACTTTTCATTCTGTTTTTCTTTCTCTTCTTCATGTTATATAATCTCTGAAGATCTATTTTCAATTCCACTTATTTCCTTGGCTGGCTCAAATCTACTGTGGTGCCCCCACAGTGCTTTTTCACTTCATCTATCGTACTTTTCAACTCCAGAGTTTCCACTCGGTTCTTCATTATAATTTCTATTTCTTTATCGACATTCTCTATTTGATGAATCACTGTCATCATACTTTTCTTTATTCCTCAAATAAAGAAAATAGTTTTTCCAAATACAGAAAAAAGTTCAAATAGTTTCCTTAGCTCCTTGAACGCACAGGTAACAGCTGTTTTGAAGTCTTTGCCAAGTCCAACATCTGGGCCCCTCAAAGGCAGTCACTGCTGCCCGCTTTATTTCACATTATCCAGTTTCTTTTTTATAATTAATTAATTTGTTTTTAATTGAGGTAAATATATACAGCATAAAAATAATTTTAACCAGACAATTCTTTGACATTAAGTGCATTGAAAATACTGTGTAATCGATATCTAGACTATTTTCATCATCCCAAACCCAAACTCATATTTACTGAGCGGTAACAACCCCATTCCCCCCTCCCCCCACCTCTGGCCACCACTACTCTCCCATGTCTCTTTCTGAATTTCCTTGTTTGAGGTATTTAATATAAGAGAAATCATTCAATATATGCCCATTTGAGTGTGGCTTTTTTCACTCAACACAGTGTTTTTGAAGTTCATCCGTGCTGTAGCGTGTATGAGCACTTATTCCACTGAACGGATTGTTTGTCTGTTCATCTGTTGATGGTGCTTGGGTGGCTTCCACCTTTTGGCTACTCTGAATAATGCTGCAGTGAACGTTGTCGGACAAATACCTGTCTGAGTCCCTGCTTTCGATTCCTTTGGGCGTACAGCTAAGAGCAGCATTGCCAAGTCATACGGGAATTCTAGGTTGAACCTTCTGAGGAACCACCAAACTGTTTTCCACAGCAGCTGCACATTTTTACATCCCCACCAGACATGTCTGAGGGTTCCTATTTCTCCACATCCTCTCCAACACTTGTTACTTTCAGTTTTTTTAAATAATAGCCATCCTAGTGGGTGTGAAGTGGTATCTCATTGGAGTTTTAACTTTCATTTATTTAATGGTTAATGGTGTTGAGCATGTTTTTATGTACTTACTGGCCACTTGAAAATGTTCTTGGGAGAACATTTTCTCTTCAAGTCTGTGCTGCTTTGGATGTATTATGTCCCCGAAAATGCCATTATCTTTGATGCAGTCTTGTGTGGGCAGGAAACGTATTGGTGTTGATTGGGTTGGAGACTTTTGATTGGATGTTTCCATGGAGATGTGATCACTCAACTGTGGGCGAGATCTTTCAATGGATAGTTTCCATGGAGGTGTGGCCCTGCCCATTCAGCGTGGGTCTTGATTAGTTCACTGGAGCACTATATAAGCTCAGACAGAAGGAGCAAGCTTGCAACAGCCAAGAAGGACACTTTGAAGAATGCACTGGAGCTGAGAGAGGAGCTTCAGTTTACAGAGACATTTTGGAGACAGCCTTTGAAAGCAGATTTTTGCTCCAGAGAAGCTAAGAGAGGACAAATGCCCCAAGAGCACTTGAGAGTGACATTCTGGAGAGAAGCTGAGGCCTAGAGAGGAACGTCCTGGGAGAAAGCTATTTTGAAACCAGAACTTTGGAGCAGATGCCAGCCACATGCCTTCCCAGCTAACAGAGGTTTTCCGGACGCCATTGACCATCCTCCAGCGAAGGCACCCGATTGCTGATGTGTTACCTTGGACACTTTATAGCCTTAACACTGTAACTGTGTAACCAAATAACCCCCTTTATAAAAGCCAATTCATCTCTGGTATTTTGCTTAACAGCAGCTTTAGCAAACTACAACAGTCACTAAGCTTGTGGTAGCTTGTCACAGTGGCTACAGGAAACAAATATAGCCGAGGACGTGGTTTTCCGGGGCCCACCCCGGCTGCCTCCATGCGCGCGCGGCCTGGTGCGGTCAGGCAGCTTTCTGGACCCCCAGGAGTGGACGGGGGTCTAGCAGCCTCTTCCTGATCTCGCTGCTGGCTCCCGGCGGCCTCTCCTTTCTTTGTTGCTCTTGGTTCCGTGGAGCTGGTGGCTTTTCCATAATTTCTCATCAACAAGATCACCATTGTTTTCAACAACCCCTTAAGCCGTGATGTTCTCCACATGTCCCAAATAAATCCAGGCCCTCAGCGGAGCTGCGGAGCCGCCAGTCCCCCCGTCTCGCCTCTTCCCCTGGCAGAACCAGCACTAGAGCTGGGGAGAGGGGTGGTGGCCGGCTTTTCCCAGGGGGACGCCCCTGCACAGGTCGGCGTTGGCTCCGTCTTCTCGGTGCGTCCTCCCGGGGAACCTCTGTCCTCCGAGCAGGAGCGGGTGAAGGGAGCCCGTCTTCTCGGCTGCCCACGGAGCGGGAGCGGCGGGTCCCAGGCTGGTCCAGCCGGGTGAGAATGGAGCCCTAGGACTGAGAACCGGGGGGAGGGAGCTCTTGTCTTTTCGGCTGCGAACCCCCAGAGGAGAGCTCCCGAACTACAAGCGGGGGTAGGGGTGGCCGGGAGGGGAGCAGAGGCTCAAACGCTCCCTGATCTCGCTAAGGGTTAATGGGTTTTCTCCTGTAAATGCTTCTCAGCTTGCTGCTGTTGGTCAATATCTGCAGCCTTCACGTGCTTTGTGCATCATCATATTTTGCCAGTTCAAGGGGGAGCACGTCCGCTGGGGAGAGGCCCACCGAGCTCCTCACAAGCCACTCCCGAAGTCCCACCCCTCCAGGCCTCTGAAGGGCAAGGCCTGGAACTGTGGTCAGTTCTGCCACATTCCACGGGTCCGGGAAGGCCCAAAGCCTGGGAAAGAGGCTCCAGCCCTCGAGAGAGCAGCAGGTTTGTCTGTGGGGTGGCAGGAGTTGCCCGTGGGGCATCTCCCACCCTAGTGAGGCCACTACCCAGTGCCCTCTGACCGAGGGGAAGGGGTGGGGCCCCGGGGAGTGTGCCGTGTCCCTCTGCAGGGTTTCAAGTCACTGACTCTGACCTGGAAGGCTGCACGTTTTATTTCCTTTGTGCCCTGTGCCTCCTCAATTGGGTCCTGGGGCTCCTTTAAAGCAGACGTGGGGGCGGCTGTTGTACGTAACAAAACACCACAAGCCAAGTCGGCTCATTAGTGCCCTGCTCTGGGGTCAGCAGTCTGGGCCCAGCCTGGCCGTGTTCTCTCCTCAGAGCCTCGGGAGGCGGAGGGCAAGGTGTGGCCGTGGTCTTTTCCAGAAGCTCCGGTTGTTGGCTGAACTGAGCCCCGGGGCTGCAGGGCCCTGTCCCGTCCCCGTGCTGGCGGTGACCCCAGACCTCCCGGGTCCTTCCTCGTGGCCCCTTCTCGCCGCGGCACCCCCCGGCCCTGACTGCCCCTCACTCTGCGTCTCTCCCGCCGGCAGGAGCCACGTGCTTTCCGGGACACACCCGGGCTGCCAGGCTCTCCCAGGGTCCCCTCTGTTCCTAGAGTCGACCGTTCTGCCGACAGCCCGGCCGTGGGAGTGAGACCCGACGCAGGGAGGAAGCCGTGGGGCCTTCCCGGAATTCCCGGCCGGCTCTCGGAGTTCTTGGCTGCACGCTGCCTGCCCTGAACTGGTCATTCTCTGGCGTGAGGCATCTAGAGCTGCTGCAAGTCGTTTCCTCCACGGTTCAGGTTATTTCCTCATTACCGGAGCATAAAAACCGTCACGGTTTCCACAGAGACTCACGACGGCCGCCCGGTCTCCCGGGCAACTGTTTCCAACGGGCGCCTCCTCCCCGTCACCGGAGCTGGAAGCTCCCGCCAGGGTCACTGCACCCCACACAGGCGGCCGGGGAGGGGGTCCTGGCAGGGAAGGAAACTGGGGAGATACAACCAGCAAAAAAGAAACGACAGGAAGTCAACGATCGTCCTCAGGCGAGAGGGACAGGAGAGCACAGCGCCGCCGAGGCGTCCCTTTGAAAGGCCGAGCAGACGGATCAAAGCCTTCATGCGTTCAAAACGCCAACCCAGTGGTCACTCCGCTGCGGGACCCCCCTTGGGGGTGGCCTCTGGGAGGCCTCCTTGCCGCCCGCCCACCCCCACCCCGAGGCTGAGCCCCTCCGGGGGCTGCCCTGCTGCCCTGCCCAGCCCATGTCTTTGCCTCCAGCCCCCCAGTCCTTGCTCTTCTCGGGCTCTCGCTGCCCCCCCGGGTCCCTGCAGCCCTTGCTGTCGCTGCAGCCATGCAGCCCCCCCCCACCTCCCACAGGGTCCCTCGAACGTCCACCCCTGATGTCTTCGGGAAATGCCGTGCCCACCACGCTCTTTCTGGAAGGCTCCCCGGGTTGGGGGCAGTCATGGGCACCCGCTGGTGGTCCGGCCCACAGTGGGCAAAGGTCAGAGGTCGGGCGACCCCCGCCCAGGGTGGTCGGGAGCGGAAGCTTTGGAATGTGGCCGAGGCCTGGGGGCAGGGGCACCTGCTGACCTCACAATGGCAGGGTCTGCTGTCCCAGGCGAGCCGCTGGTGGCCCCCCAGTCGCCCCCTGCCCGTCATGTCGCTGCTCAGCAGCTATGAGGGCCTGCGGCAGGAGATCCAGCGGCTGGCCCAGGAGAACGAGGAGCTGCGGCGGCTCGTGCAGCTCATCCAGGAGAACCAGGAGCTGAAGCTGGTGCTCAGAAACCGGGGCAGCAGCCTGGGCTTCTGCAACTCCGGGTTCCTGGCCGAGGTGGCTGCCAGTCCCCGGCTGCCCCGGCGCAGGACCATCAAGTTCAAGGATGCAGAGAGAGGTGAGCTGCGCCCGTAGAGCCTCTGCCACTGGCCCCTCTCGTTGTGGGCATCACTGCGCCAACACGAGCCAAGGGAGCGAGCAAGTGGGCAAAAGGCCCTGCCCCAGGACCCAGGCCACAGAAGACGGTCAGTGCTAGGAAGGGTACGGAGCACGGGAAGGGCAGGGGCAACGGTGCACGAAGATCTAAGAGAGAAGCTGACGTCTCCGGGATAGTGACCTCCGAGCGGAGCTGCAGTGCAGCGCAGGGGCCACGAGGCTGGAGTACAGCCCCCCAAGAAACGGGGACGGCCGTGCAAAGGCCCCAAGGTGGCAGTGAGTTGGGGTGTCTGGGGCTGCAAGGGGTGAGCGAGGGAAGGACAGAGGGTGTGGGGAGGCAGGTGAGCCTCATGGGACAGAGAGAGCCCCCTATGCTTTCTCGGTTCCCTGGGCTGCGGGTGGAGGGGGCAGGGGTTGGCCAGGACAGGGTGTGAGAGAGCTCAGGCTCAGGATGTGCTGGGCAGACTGGAGATGGTAAATGGGGGTTTGGGTGGGGCCACCCCTGGGCCAGGCAGGCCAGCGGGAGTCCAGAGCCAAGCAGGGAGCCAGCGGGCAGACGGGGGCTGGACCCCCAGCATGCAGAAGTCAGCGCCAGAGCTGGACCGTGTGCCTTCACCAAGGGGGCAGTGTCCCTGCAGGAAACTGCCCAGGACACGGGGACACACAGAGGCAGACAGGACATCGTGGGGAAGGAGGGAGACAGGCTTCGGGGGTGGCTGGAGGGGATGACACACTGGGGGCCATGTGCTCCACTGAACTCCCAGGTCCCGCAGCTCCTTTAGGGCCCCTTCTTGGGACAGCCCCACTTACCTCCCAGGAGCTGACAGACAGACACACAGATAGCGCCTCCCACTCTGGTTGCCATCAGACTCCCTTGCATGGTTCCTTCTGGGGCTGACCTCTTAGCCCCCCTTCATCGGCGCCCTCCAGGCTCCGGCCAGGGCAGCAGCCGGCTGAGGTTTCCTGGAATCTCCGTCAGCAAATCCAGCCAGCGCTGACTCGCAGCCAGGCCGGGCCAGGGCCTGTGCGCCTGGGGCTCTGATAAGGAAACGCAAAGCCCCGGCCTCCTGCGCGCCTGTGGGCAGTCCCCGAGCGGGGAGGGCGCAGGGGCCAGAGGGCGCCGAGTCTGCAGAGGAGCCCGTGGCAGGCCGGGCGCGGCCCAGGAGCCGGAGACCCAGGGTCCCTGCGGGCTGCTCGGCGCCGGGTCGGGATCCAGACTCCATTTGCAGCTGGAGGCGGGGGCGCCGGGCGGGGAAGGGGCTGGCACCACGGCCTGCACCCAGGGTCCTGCCGGAGCGCCTGCACTCCCCACCACCCCGTCCCCGGGGGACAGCGGCCGGGGGTGGGGGCCGGCCACCCGCCGGGGTCCCGGGTGAGTGGGAGCGCGGGGACCGGCCGCGGCCTCCGTGGGTGTGTGAGGGGTGGGGGGAGCGTGTCCCGCACGGCCCGGTGGGTGCACCTGATGGCGGGGCAGGGGCGCGCGAGGGTGGCGACCCCGCAGCACCGGGCTGGCGAGGGCGGAGGCGGGAGGCGGCCCCGGGCAGGCCCGACTGACGCAACCGCAAGCCCCGCGCGCCGGGACCTGTGCTCGGGGGCGGGTCCCGCCTCCGGCCCGGGCCGCGGCCCCCGCCCCCGCCCCCGCCCCGCGCCCCGCCCGCGCCTGCGCCCTCCGCCTCCGCCTCCCGACGGCCAGACCCCCCCAGGCTCCGCCCCCCCTTCCCCGCGCGCTCGGCGGGGCCTGAAGGTCAGCGGAGGGGAGACGGCGCCCGGGCCCTGCCACTGCCCGCAGCTTCCCGGCGCCGGGAGAAGAACGCGGGGGCGCAGCCCGCGGGCCCCGGGGTCCCCAGGCCTCCCCCCAACCCCGCCGACCTCGCCCCTCCGTGCAGTCCTCCCAGGGCTCCCCGCGGAGACGCGTCTCCTGGACCCCAGCCCGTCCACCATGGGCAGCCCCGAGGGCCGCTTCCACTTCGCCATTGACCGCGGCGGCACCTTCACCGACGTCTTCGCCCAGTGCCCGGGCGGGCACGTGCGCGTCCTGAAGCTGCTGTCCGAAGACCCCGCCAACTACACCGATGCCCCCACCGAGGGCATCCGCCGCATCCTGGAGCAGGTGAGCCGGGTGCGGGCGGGCGGGGCGGGTGGCCGGGCCGGGGGCGCCGGCGCTGACCCTGCGGTCCCCAGGAGGGGGGCGCGCTGCTGCCCCGGGACCGGCCGCTGGACACCAGCCGCATTGCCAGCATCCGCATGGGCACCACCGTGGCCACCAACGCGCTGCTGGAGAGGCGGGGGGAGCGTGTGGCGCTGCTGGTGACGCAGGGCTTCCGGGACCTGCTGCACGTGGGCACCCAGGCCCGCCAGGACCTCTTTGACCTGGTGAGCTGCCCCCGCCAGCGGGGACGAACTGGCGGCTCACACCTCCCCAGGGGTGCCGTGGAAGGACCCAGGGTCCCCAGAGCCCAGAGAGGGCACATAGGGGCACACAGGGAAGGGGCTGCTGAGGGGGCAGAAAGCCACCTCCTGGGGGGCCCTGCTGGAGCCCTGCGCACCCCCTCTGGCTGTCTCTGGGCCCCTCACCTGCACGGCCGCCCGCATGCTCCCTGGGGTCGGCACATCCCCTGAGCCTCTGTCCACTGCAGGCGGTGCCTATGCCCGAAGTGCTGTACGAAGAGGTGCTGGAGGTGGATGAGCGCGTGGTGCTGTATCGTGGGGAGTCGGGCGCTGGGACGCCCCGCAAAGGTGTGGTGCAGGGGGTGGGGGTGTGCCCGGCCAGCCCTGACCGGGCTGTGACCCGTGGCGATGGCTCCCCGCAGGCTGCACCGGGGCCCTGCTGGACGTACAGCAGCCCGTGGACCTGGGCACCCTGCGCGGGCAGCTGGAGGGGCTGCTGGCCCGCGGCATCCGCAGCCTGGCTGTGGTGCTCATGCACTCCTACGCCTGGGCCGGGCACGAGCAGCAGGTGGGTGCGCTGGCCCGGGAGCTGGGCTTCAGCCACGTGTCGCTGTCCTCCGAGGTCATGCCCATGGTGCGCATCGTGCCGCGCGGGCACACGGCCTGCGCCAACGCGTACCTCACACCTGCCATCCAGCGCTACGTGCAGGGCTTCCGCCGCGGCTTCCGGGGCCAGCTCAAGGTGAGGCTGCCGCCCGGCCCCGGCCCCACGGCCCGCCACCCCCGCCCGGCCCCGGCCCCACGGCCCGCCACCCCCGCCCGGCCCCGGCCCCACGCGTGCCCATCTCCGCCCTAGGACGTGCAGGTGCTGTTCATGCGCTCAGACGGCGGCCTGGCGCCCATGGATGCCTTCAGCGGCTCGCGGGCTGTGCTCTCCGGCCCTGCGGGGGGTGTGGTTGGCTACTCGGCCACCACCTACCAGGCCGAGGGCTGCCAGCCGGTCATCGGCTTTGACATGGGAGGTAGGAGGGCTGTGGGGTGGGGGCTGGGCACGGCTGACCCCGGCTGCAGGATGACCGCCCGCCCCCCCAGGCACGTCCACTGACGTGAGCCGCTACGCCGGGGAATTCGAGCACGTCTTTGAGGCCAGCATGGCCGGCATCACCCTGCAGGCCCCCCAGCTGGACATCAACACGGTGGCAGCTGGAGGAGGCTCCCGTCTCTTCTTCAGGTGGGCCCCCCGCCTGGCCCGGGACCCCTGCCCACTGTGCCGCCCGGCACCAACTCCCAACTCCCTTCCAGGTCGGGCCTCTTCGTGGTCGGGCCCGAGTCTGCAGGAGCCCACCCGGGTCCCGCCTGTTACCGCAAAGGTCAGAGCCCCCGCCCGCGGCTGCCCACTCCCCACCCCTCGCCTCCACCCAGACCCCCTCATGGCGCCTGTCTCCCAGGGGGCCCGGTGACAGTGACGGACGCTAACCTGGTCCTGGGCCGCCTGCTGCCAGCCTCCTTCCCCTGCATTTTTGGGCCGGGAGAGGACCAGCCACTGTCCCCCGAGGCCTCCCGCAAGGCCCTGGAGGCCGTGGCCACCGAGGTGAACAGCTTTCTGGCAAATGGGCCCTGCCCGGCCTCCCCGCTGAGCCTGGAGGAGGTGGCCATGGGCTTCGTGCGGGTGGCCAACGAGGCCATGTGCCGGCCCATCCGGGCCCTGACGCAGGTGCGCGCCTCCACCCTCCACCCGCCCTTTCCCTGCCCCCTGTCCTCCCTACCCCCCCACCGTCCCTTCCCTCCCCGCTCCCGTCCTCCCTCCCCCCGACCGGCCCCTCCCTCCCCTCCCCCGTCCTCCCTCCCCCCACTGGCCCTTCCCTCCCCTCCCCCGTCCCCCCCCACCCTCCCTTCCCTCCCCTCCCCAACCCTCCCTCCCCCACCGTCCCTTCCCCCAGGCCTGCCCGCCCCCACGTCCTCCCCTCTCCTCCCCCGTCCTCCCTCCCCCACCATCCCTTCCCTCCCCTCCCCCATCCTCCCTCCCCCCACCGGGGCCCTTGCCCTCCCCGCTCCCCATCCCTCCCTCCCCCCCAGCCCGGCCCTGCCCTCCCCTCCCCCGTTCTCCCCCCCGCAACCCTCCCTTCCCTCCACCTCCCCCACCCGCCATCCCCGCACCGTCCCTTCTCTCCCTCCCCCCTCCTCACCCCCACCCCTCCCCTCCTCCCCCACCCTCCTTCCCCTCCCCGTCCTCCCTCCCCCACCGTCCCTTCCCTCCCCTCCCCCGTCCTCCCTCCCCCACCATCCCTTCCCCCAGGCCTGCCCGCCCCCACGCCCTCCTCTCTCCTCCCCCCTCGCCTGCGGCCTGCTGGCCCTGCCCCCTCCCCACCACAGCCCCCCAGGCAGCCGCAGCCTCCCTTGCCAAACCGGCCTGGTGGAGACGGCAGGGTGAGGGGGTGGGGTGGTTGAAGCCACTGCCCCTGCCGGCTCCCCAGGCCCGAGGCCACGACCCCTCGGCCCACGTGCTGGCCTGCTTCGGGGGCGCCGGCGGGCAGCACGCCTGCGCCATCGCCCGGGCCCTGGGCATGGACACCGTGCACATCCACAGGTGCGTCGGGGAGCTGGGGCGAGCGGGGTGTGTGGTCCCGGGGCTGGGGCCCCCCGCCCCCCTCACCGCGGCCCCCCGCAGGCACAGCGGGCTGCTCTCGGCGCTGGGGCTGGCCCTGGCGGACGTGGTGCACGAGGCCCAGGAGCCCTGTTCCCTGCCCTACGCGCCCGAGACCTTCGCGCAGCTGGACCAGAGGCTGGGCCGCCTGGAGGAGCAGTGCGTGGCCGCCCTGCAGGCCCAGGGCTTCCCCAGGTGGGGGAGCGGCCGGGCGGGGCCGGGGCGGGGCCGGGGGTCCCCGCTGGGCCCCGCTGAGCCCCCGCCCACCGCAGGTCCCAGGTCAGCACCGAGGGCTTCCTGCACCTGCGCTACCAGGGCACCGACTGCGCTCTCATGGTGTCGGCCCAGCAGCACCCGGCCTCGGCCCGCTCGCCCCGCGCCGGCGACTTCGGGGCCGCCTTCGTGGAGAGGTGGGCCTCGGGCCGGGGGTCCTGCGGGGGCGGCTGCCAGCCGTGGCACTGCGTCCTGACCGCTCCCCGGGGCCCGTGGGCCTGCAGGTACATGAGGGAGTTCGGCTTTGTCATCCCCGAGCGGCCGGTGGTGGTGGACGACGTGCGAGTGAGGGGAACCGGCCGCAGCGGCCTTTGCCTCAAGGACACCCCCAAAGCCCAGACTGGGCCCCCCCGGGTGGACAAGGTGGGTGCCGCTGCCCATGCAGCCCGCCCCCAGCCGGGGGTCCCCCAGGAAAGGGGCTGGGCTGAGGGCCTCGCTCACCCCCCACCCCTCACAGATGACCCAGTGCTACTTTGAGGGGGGCTACCAGGAGACCCCCGTGTACCTGTTGGGAGAGCTGGGTCATGGGCACAAGCTCCAGGGACCCTGCCTCATCATTGACAGCAACAGGTGGGTGGGGGCTGGGTGGGGGCCGGGTGGGCATCCCCGGGCCTGGGGGCTGCGGGGTCGTGGTGGAGGGGCTGGGTCCGGCCTGGCCCTCACAGTCCCTCCATGCCCCCAGCACCATCCTGGTGGAGCCTGGCTGCCAGGCAGGAGCTGACGGACAACCGGGGACATCCGCATCTCGGTGGGAGCCGAGGCTGCCAGCACTGTGAGCACCCAGCTGGACCCCATCCAGCTGTCCATCTTCTCGCACCGCTTCATGAGCATCGCCGGTGAGTGCCTGCTGTCAACCCCCAGCCTGGCTCCCGGCCCGTCTGCCTTCGTCGAGGGCAGGGGAGGGCACCGAGGGCACGTCTGAGCCCTGGGCCACATGGCAGGCTGGCTGGTGGGGGGAGAGTGACAGGGTGGGCGGTGTGGCCCAGGGGTAGACCCCGCGGCCAGGGCAGGCCTTGCGCTGGGGAGCATGATTTGGGGTTGCCACTGCCCGCTGAGGCTAGGAGGAAACAGGCTCGGTGCAGCACCCGCCTGTCTGGGGCAGAGGGGAGGGCCTGAGGAGTGCTGGGCAGGGCAGAGCGTCTGAGGGGGTCACCAGGGCCACAGCGAGGCCCAGGGTCTGATCCTGGGGGGCCTTAGGGCTGGAAGGGCAGGCTCTGGGGTCCTGAGCTCCTGGTGCATGTGCCCTGTGGGGACCCCCTCCTAACAGGCCTCCCTGGGCTCAAGGGGCATGGCCACCACCCTGGCCTTCACCAGTGCCCGGTCCCTCTGTGCCCCCAGAGCAGATGGGGCGCATCCTGCAGCGCACGGCCATCTCCACCAACATCAAGGAGCGGCTGGACTTCTCCTGCGCCCTCTTCGGGCCTGACGGCGGGCTGGTCTCCAACGCCCCCCACATCCCCGTGCACCTGGGGGCCATGCAGGAGACCGTGCAGTTCCAGGTTGGCTGCCCCACCGGGCCCCCCACTTCCCACGCCCCATGTCCTCCCTTTCCCCTGCACCCCAGCCCCTCGCCCTGCCCTTCCCCTGCGCCCGGGCCCCACGCCCTGCCCTTCCCCCGCGCCCCGGCCCCTCGCCCTGGCCCTTCCCCCGCGCCCGGGCCCCATGCCCTGCCCTTCCCTTCGCCCCGGTCCCTCACCCTGCCTGCCTCCCGGCTGCAGATCCAGCACCTGGGGGCCGACCTCCACCCGGGTGATGTGCTCCTGAGCAACCACCCCAGAGCGGGGGGGCAGCCACCTGCCAGACCTGACCGTCATCACACCGGTGAGAGCCGCTGCCCAGCTACCCTTGGGGTGGGGCCTGGCTGCAGCCACTGACCGCCACCCCGTTCCCCCCAGGTGTTCTGGCCGGGCCAGATGCAGCCTGTGTTCTACGTGGCTAGCCGGGGGCACCACGCGGATATCGGGGGCATCACGCCGGGCTCCATGCCCCCCCACTCCACCACGCTGCAGCAGGAGGGTGCCGTCTTCCTGTCCTTCAAGCTTGTCCAGGGGGGCGTCTTCCAGGAGGAGGGTGAGTGGGGGAGCTGTGTCTGGCGGCTGGAGGGTCAGCAGGCAGGCACTGTGGCCGCTGCCCTCAGAGGCCAGGCTCTGCAGGTGCTGGGACGCCATCCACGGCCCCGGAGTGCTCCAGGCGCCCGGGTAGGGGCGGTGACCCCACGGGGTGGGGCGGCAGCCCTGCAGAGTTGAGGCTCTGTTGGGGTCCAGGAAGACATGTGGGAGGTGGTTTGCGGTGGCGTGAGTTGGTTGAGACTCTCAAGGTTTGGGGTGCAGCAGTGAGAGGAGGCTGTTTCAGGGGGTACTGCTGCTCCTGGTGTGGGCCCTGGGGCCAGGGGGTGAGGGGCCCCGGGCTCTGGGGGGCTCTCCTGGCTGTCCCCAGGACCTGGGCCCAGGACCCCTGAGTAGTGGGCGGCCGTGAAGGCTTTGAGCTGGGTGTGCACTGGGCAGCCATGTCCCACGAGAGAGGACGGAGGGAGCAAGGGCTCCTGGAGAGCAGCGTGGGGGGCTGCAGTGGTCCTGGGTGGGGGTCTCGGTTGGTACTGGATGGATGGAGGCAGCTGGAGGACGGAGCCCAAGGCCCTGGCTGGGCCCAGAGCTGCGGGAAAGGTGGGACTTCGTGGGGTGGGGGCACAGGTCTGAGGCCACGGGGGCTGGGAGCCCCAGGGGGACGTCCCAGAGTGAGGGGGGGTGACGTGGGGGGATGGCGCTGGGTGCTGAGGACACAGCAGGGTGAGTCAGGCCTGGTCTTTCTGGGTCCGTGGGGCTGGGGGCTGGGGTGAGGTGCCTGCTGTGGGCACAGGGCACGAGGCAGCACTGCCCACGGCCAGGGAGGGGGCTTTCCTGAGCGGGGTCGAGGACCAGGGGTGGCGGCCTCGTCCGGGTGTGTCGGCAGGGTCGGGAGGCCTGCTTGGGGGTGAGGGGTGGGCTGGGCAGGCAGGAGGGGCGGCCCGCAGGCCAGTGGAGGTGGAGCCGGCTGGGGAGTGGGGAGCTGAGGGGTCTTTCTCCTGGGGGAGGGGAATGTGCTGAGGGGTGACCTTCCCTTTCAGGCAGCTCTACCAGAGGCCTTGGGTGCCCCGGGGTGCTGGGTGGCGGAGGAAGGAGGCTCAGCAGAAGGGTGGAGAGAGGGGTTCTCAGCACTGGGGGTGGGGAGCCTGTGAAGAGCCAAGATGGGGGAGCACCCAGTGCCTGGAGTGTGGGGTGCAGCCGCATGGAGGAGGGCCCAGGAGACCGTGGTAGTGGGGAGGGAGGGCGTGGGGGTGGCGGGCGCCTCAATGGAGATTCCCTGGCGGTCCAGCGGTGACCGAAGTTCTCCAGGCGCCGGGCAAGATCCCGGGCTGCAGCGGGACCCGCAACCTCCACGACAACCTGTCAGACCTGCGCGCCCAGGTGGCCGCCAACCAGAAGGGCATCCAGCTGGTCAGGGAGCTCATCGGGCAGTATGGCCTGGAGGTGGTGCAGGCCTACATGGGCCACATCCAGGTGGGGCCAGGGATCCAGGTGGGTGGGGGGGGGGCGGGCAGCCGCGCTGGGGCGCTCAATAGCTTTTCTCCAGGCAAATGCAGAGCTGGCGGTGCGGGACATGCTGCGGACTTTTGGGACAGCCCGGCAGGCGCGGGGGCCTGCCCTTGGAGGTGTCCGCGGAGGACCACATGGACGACGGCTCCCCCATCCGCTCCACGTGCAGATCAACCTGAGTCAGGTCAGCCGTGGGCGCACGTCCCCTGGGCGGGCAAGGCAGGCCCCGGCTGCTGACAGCTGCTGACGGCCCCCGGTCCCGCCCCGCAGGGCAGCGCGGTGTTCGACTTCAGCGGCACCGCCCCGGAGGGTGTTCGGCAACCTGAACGCCCCGCGCGCCATCACGCTGTCGGCGCTCATCTACTGTCTGCGCTGCCTGGTGGGGCCGCGACATCCCGCTCAACCAGGTGCGCGGGATTCCCGCGCGATCCCAGGGGTGCTGGAGGGGGGCACCCCCACTTGTCAGCCTGAGAGCTGTTCTCCCCCCAGGGTTGCCTGGTGCCGGTGCGAGTCGTGATTCCTCCAGGCTCCATCCTCGACCCGTCCCCGGAGGCGGCTGTGGTGGGCGGCAACGTGCTCACCTCCCAGCGCGTGGTGGACGTCATCCTAGGGGCCTTCGGGGCCTGCGCCGCCTCGCAGGTGCGGCGGCGGTGGGCGCCTTTCCGGGGCCTCCAGGGCCCCGCGCGCCTCATGGCCTGCGGGATGTGGGGGCGGGCGGGCGGGCTGTCCTGTGATGCCCCCATCCAGCCGCTCGCGGTGGCCTCTCGCCATCCAGGGCTGCATGAACAACGTGACGCTGGGCAATGCGCACATGGGCTACTACGAGACGGTGGCGGGCGGCGCGGGCGCGGGCCCCGGCTGGCACGGGCGCAGCGGCGTGCACAGCCACATGACCAACACGCGCATCACCGACCCCGAGATCCTGGAGAGCCGTGCGGCGGCGCGGCCCGGGGTGGGGGGCGGCCTGGGCGCGGGGGCCGCGCTGAGTCCCGGATCCGCCCAGGTACCCGGTGATCCTGCGCCGCTTCGAGCTGAGGAGCGGCTCGGGGGGGCCGCGGCCGCTTCCGGGGCGGCGACGGCGTCATCCGCGAGCTGCTGTTTCGCGAGGAGGCGCTGCTGTCGGTGCTGACCGAGCGCCGCGCCTTCCGGCCCTACGGCCTTCACGGTGAGCGGCGCCGCCCGCGGGCTCCCGTGCCCCTTCCCCCCCCCACACTCCGCCCTCCCCTTCCCTCCCCCACTGCCCCAGTCCTCCCCCCACTCCCTCCACCCCCGACCCCGCTCCTCGCCTCTCCCTGCAGGGGGGCGAGCCCGGCGCCCCCGGCCTCAACCTGCTGATCCGCAAGGACGGCCGGACGGTGAACCTGGGCGGGAAAAGACGTCGGTGACCGTGAACCCTGGGGTAAGGGTCGCGGCCTGCTATGATCCTCACGGCGGCCCCCTTTCCGCAAGGGGTGAAAGAGTTGCAAAAAATGACCAGTTTACCGACTTTAATTTGGCTGCGGATGGAGAGAGCTGCGCGCGCGGGGAGTGGGTGCGGGAGACGGGAGGCTGGAGGGGTCCACCGCCCGCGGTTGAGCCCGTTTCTCTGTCCCCCAGGACGTGTTTTCTGCCCTCCACACGACCCGCGGCGGGGGCTACGGGGACCCGGAAGACCCCGCCCCACCGCCGGGGTTCGCCCCCGCAGGCCCCAGCCTTCCCCTAGCGTGGCAGCGTCCTACGAGTACCGCCGGCGCAGGAGGCTGTGTGAAGGCCCCCCAATAAAGGGCTCCGAAGTCGCCCCCTGTTCCCCGGCGCGGCGACTCCTGCCGAGCTCCTGCTTTGGCGTCTGTCTTTCCATCGGGCAGCCTGCCTGTCGCCTGAGTTTCTGGGTCACGGGGGCGCCGACACTGACACTCGGAGTCGCAGCCCCACGGCCAGGTGGTCCGAGAGCCCGGCCAGGGCGGTGCTGAAGGCCATCCTGCTCCACCTCCTGGGGATGGGGGTCTGGTTGAGGGGACCCGCCCTGCCTCTCTGCGCGCCTCCCGAGCCCTGCCACTCACCGGGCTCAGCGGGCTCCCGGGCGCCTCCCGGTATGTGATGTAATCCAGGCGCCGACCCCGCCAGGGCTCAGGGCGGTTTCCGCGGGGAGGGCCTGCCAGGTACAGGAGGCGTCCCCTCCTCCTGCTCCAGGGCCCTGGGGAGGGCGGTGTCGCTAAGGCCGGGGCGCCCCTTCAGGGCCGGGGCCGGGCGGGCCCTGCCGCCAAGCGCCCCCCTCACCTCCGCAGCATCTCCGGGAACGGGCCACCGAGTGGTGGAGGCGCAGTGGTGCTGAGCAGCGTCCCTGGGGGTGGGGATGGGATCCGGGTCAGCGCGGGCTCCGGCCGCCGCGCGCCCCCAGGCCGAGTCCTCCCGGGCGCCGTACCCAGGGCCCAGGGCTGCTCGCGGCGCGTGCCCAGCCGGCAAGGGTCCCGGAAGCGGCGGAAGAGCCGGTGCTCCTGCTCGCGCGCGTCCTCTGCGGGGAGAGGCGCGCGCTCGGTGGGAGGGGCCAGGCGGGTCCCGCCCCGCCCCGTCGCGGCCGCCCCCTCACGTGGCGAGCAGTTGGTCGAAGTTGAGGGTCGCCCAGCAGCAACGCTGAAGGCCACGGCCTCGGCCTCGGGTCCCTGGCGGCTCTCGGCTTCGAACTCCTCGTGCCCATCCAGCGCCAGCGCCATCTGCTCGCATCGCAAGGCCCCGTCTTCTGCGGGAGGCGCCCCTCAGTCCGGGGTGCGGGTTTGCCTCCTGAGCCTTCTCC